>NC_090026.1:41610716-41919562 GCF_037176765.1 Anolis sagrei | reverse complement strand
GATTTATAGTTCTCCTACAATGAAAGAGCACTCTGAACCCCACAAATGAGAGAATTGGGGCAAACCTCCCACAAAGAGCCCCCATGACCAACAGAAAATACTTAAGGTCACCCAGTCCAACCCCCTTCACCAGGGCAAGAAAACATAATCAAAGCCCTCCTGACAAAGAGCCATCCCCCTGTAGATATAGATAGATATATATGATTCACACACACACACACACACAGATAGTATCATAGATTTGAAAGGGACCCCTAAAGAAGGACAATAATATGTTGAATGTTCCTGAATAGGCAAACCAGACAATCTCGATATCAATACTGACAAAGAAACAGCAAGAAATACTGCTTACTCAAAGCAGAAAGAAATTACATATATTAGAAACCAACACTTTCTCATTACTTTATTTTCCAGATCACCAGACTGGGCCACAGCAACGCATGGCAGGGAACAGATAGTCTATAGAAATAAAAATGTAATCTTCGTTTGTGGGATTAACATAACTCAAAAACCACTGGACAAATTGATACCAAATTTGGACACAATACACCTATCAGGCCAACAAGTGACCATCACTCATAAAAACACTGAAAAACACAGTAGAAGAGACTTTAAAAGCAAAAAAAAAGAATTACAATGCATGCGCAAAACCACATATTTACACAAACACACATATATACACATAGTTATTTGTTTGTTTGTTTGTTTGTTTGTTTACAATATTTATAGCCCGCCTTTCTCAGCTATACGGCGACTCAAGGCGGGTTACAGATTGGCATAGTCCTTCATATAAGTGCAATTAAAAACAATCAACATGAAAATATAAAACATATATAAAAACCATTAAAACATATAATCATCAGTGTCATCCTGTTAAAAAGGTTATCCAGTAACATTGTCTGGCCATTCCATGTTCATCATTCATAGTTTCGTGTTATCTATTCCGCTGCATTCTCAGGAGGGAATGTCAGGAGGGAAGGGGCCGATCTAATACCCCTGGGGAGGGGGTTCCATAGTCGGGGGGCCACTACTGAGAAGGCCCTTTCCTTAGTCTCCACCAATTGCGCTTGAGAGGCAGGCGGGGTCGAGAGCAGGGCTTCCCCAGACAATCTTAAGCTCCTAGATGGTTCATAGGAGGAGATATGTTTGGATGGGTAAGCTGGGCCGGAATCGTTTAGGGCTTTATAGGCTAAAGCCAGCACTTTGAATTGTGCTCAGTAGCAAATTGGCAACCAGTGGAGCTGACGCAACAGAGGAGTAGTGTGCTCCCTGAGTGCCGCTCCTGTTAGTAACCTGGCTGCCGCCCGTTGGACCATGTGAAGCTTCCAAAAGGTCTTCAAAGACAACCCCACATAGAGCGAGTTGCAGTAATCTATTCGGGATGTAACAAGAGTGTGGACCACCGTGGCCAAGTCAGACTTCACAAGGTACGGGCGCAGCTGGCACACAAGTTTTAACTGTGCAAATGCTCCCCTGGTCACCGCTGAAACCTGCGGTTCCAAGCGATGAGCGATGAGTCCAGGATCACACCCAAGCTGCGAACCTGTGTCTTCAGGGTGAGTGTAACACCGTCCACACAGGCTTAACTATATGCCCTGTTTGGCCTTTCGACTGACCAGGAGGACCTCTGTCTTGTCTGAATTCCAATTTCAATTTGTTCGCCCTCATCCAGATCTTCACAAATATATACACTCACAAAACACATTTGCACAGACACATGCGTGGCAGGGGACGGCTAGTGCTCAATACAAACTTATGGGGGGAAAGCCAAAATGCTAAGTTTGGGAGCCAAAAAGCGGGGTGCGACTATTGCATAGTGACAACTATTATGTGCGGAAATACATCTCCCAAGGGCTCCTCCCTCTGCCCACCAACCAATCGCCTCCTACATACAAATTCACTTAAACTCAGAGAACCCACTTACCACAATTTGCATATAACCTCTCTCTTTCAGGGGCCCCTCCCTCCTCTCCCTCCCCCAGCCAATCACCTCCCACATGCAAATTCCTTTAAACTCACAATCCCCTCTTGCCACAATTTGCATATGCCCTCCTCCCAGGGCCCCCCCCCTCCTGCCTCTCTCCCTCCCCAGCCAATCACCTCCCACATGCAAACTGTATTAACTCACAATCCCCACATGTCACACTTTGCATATATCCTTCCCAGTAGCCCCTCCTTCCTCCCCCTCCCTGGCCAATCACCTCTTACATGCAAGTGTCCCTCACAATCCCCTCCTCCCACCCCTCCCTTGGGGCTTGGACCCCCAAAGGCACCCCCTGACAGTTGAATTGGGACCCAAAGGAGCAAGCAGCCCCCCTCCTCCTCTGGGGACCCCTCCTTTCTTGGGCCAGGGCTTCCCTTTGGGGGGGAGGGAGGGAGGGGAAGGGGCCCCAGGGGCTTACCTTGGAAGAGCCACAGGAACCTCCTCTGTGTTTTCGGGGCCCACGTGGCGGAAATGTGGGCACCTAGTCCAGGCATTCTGCAAAAGTGGAGGGAGGCAATGAAGGGGGCCCTCCCTGCCAGAGCAGGGCTGGCCCCGGGGCCCCAAAGGGAGCGGGAGGGGAGGGTTCCCCGAGGGAGCGTGGCCCTTACCCTGAGCCATGTCACCAGGGCCGTCCCAAGGGGAGCGCGCGGAGGGGCCTGGGTCGGAGGGGCATCTGTGGGGGGCGGCTCCGGCCGGACCTGCCTGGAGAGCCCTCTGCCCATGATGGCGCCCAGGAAGGCAATGGCAGGGCCAACCGACTCCTGGCCCTTTGGAACCCTCGGTCTCCATGGCAACCAGGTAAACACCTCCGGGCTTGGAACCTGGGCAGGAATGGAACCTTTTCAAAGGAAAACAACCCACAGCCAGGAAATGCTCTTGGGAGGGAGGGAGGGAGAGTGGCCCTGTGCGCCTGCCCTTTTCCTGCCCCTTCCCCTTGCAGGGTGGATTCAGGGGCCACAGGGCCCCCAGGAGCCCCACGCGGAGACCCCCTTGGCTCCTCTTCTGGGAGGAAAGGTCTCTCCCTCCGGCTCTGAAGGCTCCCTGGTTGTTCCCAAGGCCAGAGGCTGCCAAGGGGGTTTGTCTTCAGGTGTTGATGTCATTGTGATACACCATGAACTTAGGCCCCATACACAAGACCATAACTTCTGAGGGGTCGATCACAACTCCCATTGTCCTCACCCAGCATGCCTTTTTGGATGATGGGAGTCACAGTCCAACAAATCTGGACGTGAGAAAGAAGGGCGATTTAGGCCTTGCTTTTGAAAAGAGCCGGGTTCCTGAGCAAACTGAACTGAGATCCCAAAAGAAAAAAAACACAAAACACCCCAAGGAGGTTTAAAGAGGCAAAAGTGTGACTCCTTGGGGGGGGGGGGGGGAGATCCGATTGCTAACGATAAAATAATGACTGGGTTAATTTCTAAATGCCGCCACAACCCTCAGTGCTTCATTTTAATAATAATAATTTTTAGATAAACAGGTTTTTGACACTTCACAGTATACAGCTTCCACTTTCCTGTCAACCTGATCCCTTTGCGATTTTTCCTGATGGAAACTTCAGGCCTGAGATTCTTTGAGGGTCAGCCTCAATGGGACCTTCTTGGCCGAAGTCAGGAGGCGGCTCATTCCCAAAGGGAGACGGAGAAGAGCAAAATGGTGCTTGAGAGGCAAAGGACGCCTTTCGAACTGGGAGGAAAGTCTCTTGGGATGCCTGTGCCGTCACACCCAGACCCTATAAAAATAAACCTAAGATGTGCTTCTCTCTTTGTCTGGGCGGACCGCGGGGGTCTTTCTTTAGAAGCTTGAGATTCCCAGCAACTGAGGCTACTACAGGCTTTGAACATCAAAACAATATTTATTTTTCAAAGTCCTTGCAGACTTGGCACAGCTTGTTAAAGTTACAAACATAACTGTCAATTGGTGAAACAATACAGATGATCTTTCTTTCCTTTCCTTCAGTTACTGAGGTAAAGTTTTCCCAAATGGCAGAAGAAAATCCTGGGATCTTTTCACCCTTACTCTGAGCTGCTATGGTTTAGAAACAACAGGTTTTTTCCCTATCTATAGCTCAAGGTTAGCTTTGGAGATGAAGTAATGCTCAATAATACTCAATGACTCAATATCTAGCTATAACTCAATTGCTCAATTACTCAGTTACTATTCTATCTATTTCAAGTAGCTTCCTTATCTATATAACTCAACTAGCTGTCCCCTGGCCCGCGTTGTTGTGGCCCAGTCTGTTGATGTGGAGAATAAAGTAATCAGAAAGTGTTGGATTCTAATATATGTAATTTCTGTATGCTTGTGGGTAAACAGTATTCCGTGCTGTTTCTTTATCAGTGTTGATATGGAGAGTGTCTGGTAGGCCCACCCTGGAACATGCAACATATCATAATCCTTCTTTAGGGGTCACTTTCAAATCTATGATACTATATCTGTGTGTGTGAATCATATCTATCTATCTATCTATCTATCTATCTATATCTATCTATGGCTGGATGGCTCCTTCTCCTGCAACTGGTAGTAGATACGTTGCTGTGACGCTGAGCCTCAACAATGGCTCTCTGTCAGGAGGGCTTTGATTATGTTTTCTTGCCCTGATGGTGTTGGACTGGATGGCCTTAAGTATTTTCTCTTGGTCATGGGGGTTCTGTGTGGGAAGTTTGCTCCAGTTCTATCATTCGTAGGGTTCATTCAGAATGGTCTTTGATTGTAGATGAACTATAAATCCCAGTAACTACAACTCCCAAATGCCAAGGTCTATTTCCCTCAAACCCCATCTGTGTTCCTATTTGGGCATATGGAATATTCATGCCAAGTTTGGTCCAGATCCGTCATTGTTTGAGTCCACAATGCTCTCTGGATGTAGGTGAACTACAACTCCCAAACTCAAGGTCAATGCCCACCAAACACTGGTAGTATTTTCTGTTAGTCATGGGAGGCCTGTGTGCCAAGTTTGGTTCAATTCCTTCATTGGTGGAGTTCAGAATGCTCTTTGATTATGGGTGAACTATAAATCCCAGCAACTACAACTCCCAAATGACAAAATCATAAATTTTTGAGTGATGGTCACTCCTTATGTAGTGAGACGTTATGTTGCCAAATTTCGTGTGATTTCGTTCATTGGTTCTTTTGTTTTTAAGCCACTCATTGTGCACAGAGCATTTTTATATATAGAGATACCTATTCTATCTATCTCTATAGTATTCAATAGTTCTTATAATGGTTTTTTCAGAGTTACCTGCCTGACCAACAGCACATCGGAAGCTTTCTTTCTCTACTGAAGGAGGCAGGGGAAATAGCAAAATGGAGATCTCAACCCAGGAAAAAGGGCGGTCTCTAAACCCAAAGAGATACTTTCTGAACCAATAGCTGCAGAAGGGGCCTGCAGGCTGGCTTTCCAGCCTCTAATGCTGTTAACTTTCAGAGTGCAACTGAGATTGTAGCAACCCTGGGGAAATGCAAAGGAACACTATCCCATGCAACTAAAAGGTAATGCAAACTATGCTCCTGGAAGACGGAACAATGCCGACCGTTGTCTGAGACTGACTTTACAGCACAGAATGGGGCCTGTTTGAGGACTGGGCTGTGAGAACGCCTTCAAGGCCATGGAGGACAATGTGGGCAGGAAAGGCCTCCATTCCTCCCTATTCGGGGCCCTGGGCAGGCCCTCCTCAGACCTGGAGGATCCTGGGATTGTTCTCCATTTTCCCCTGAAAGCAGCAGCCATTTTGTGCTACAGGAAGGAAGCAAGCAAGCAAGAAATAGGGAAAGATGTGCCTCTGGCTTTCCTTTCAGGAGAAGAAGAGGGGCAGGAGGAGGGTCTCCATGTTTCAGAGGGGAGAGTATCTGGGGGTTCTTCCACACATAATAATAACAACAACACTTTATTTATATTCTGTCCTTCTCACCCCGAAGGGGACTCAGGGCGGATCACAGTACACATACATGGCAAACATTCAATGCCGTTTTGTGTTGACAATACACAATCCACAATACTGTCTGAGGCTGTCTCTACAGCACAGAATGGAGCCTGTTTGATTCCCCTTTACTTCCCATGGCTCAATGCAATAGGATCCTGGGAGATCTAATTTGTCAAAGTACCAACACTCTTTGCGGGGCCCTGACGAAACTACAACTCCCAGGGTTCCGAAGCACTGAGCCACGGCAGTTGAAGTGGTGCCAAAGGGCATTAACTGTCCAGTGTAGATGCACCCTTAGTCACAATGTTGTTAGTCATAATGAGAGAGACATGATTTAGAAAATTGAATTCCCAATCATTATATGTTTCAAAAGCTCTGTCTATAGAGAAAAACCTTGCTCGTTAGAAACTGCTGATGCATAGAAAATGTTAGCAAAGAGAAAGAGTGATTGATCTCTGTGTTCTTTGTTCAGTAAAAGATACAAGCAGTAAGTTACTCCCTCCCTCCCTTGATTTTCCCAGCCGTAGAAGAAATGCAACTTGCACATAGATAAGCCGACCTGGCGTTCAACAACTCAGGGTCAGAGATTTCAACAGAACCATTGTTATAGGCTTTTGCTGTCAGTAACATAGAAGAACCAATAAGATTCCTAATTGTCTGACATAACCAATGAGATGATTGATTTCTATGTACCAATCAAACTGTTTTAATGAGAGTCATAAATAATCAATGCAACCAACTTTAGGTTGGACAAACCCCTTTATTGCATACCCATATGCATGTTTGTCACTATTGCTTCAGCTGCGCAATAAATAGCATTTTGCAGTTTTAAAGATTCAACTTTCGTGGTGTCCTTCCTCGCCCTCCTTGGGAAGGGGCAATCTGCTCTTGGATTTTGGATTTGTGGATTATCTTTTTGGTTTTTGCCCCTACAATATGATTTATTCTGGAGAAGTCTGCATCCATCTGTTTAGGATCCTTCTTCAAGAATCGCCATGAATGTTCCCCTCATGCTCATTTCTGTCCCATACCCACGTCTTATTCCTGGAACTCAGGCACCTCAAAGCATTGGGTGGAAATAGGAGGAGTTTGCTTCACGCTCAAAAAAGGGTGTTTCGAGTCACAGTTTTCATATATTCCTGACCAAAGTCTGAAAAAACACTCATTTGAGGGGTGGGCAGGAAATGCCTCCATTCCTCCCTATTCAGGGCCCTGGGGCTCCTGGCAGGCCCTCCTCAGACCTGGAGGATTCTGGGATTGTTCCCCATTTTCCCCTGAAAGCAGAAGCCATTTTGTCCTGCAGGAAGGAAGGAAGCAAGCAAGCAAGCCATTGGGAAAGAGCTGCCTCTGGCCTTCCTTTCAGGGG
Source organism: Anolis sagrei (assembly GCF_037176765.1). NCBI lineage: Eukaryota > Metazoa > Chordata > Lepidosauria > Squamata > Anolidae > Anolis > Anolis sagrei. Next base: position 41,912,292 of record NC_090026.1, on the reverse strand, counting down.
AAGAAGAGGGGCAGGAGGAGGGTCTCCATGTTTCAGAGGGGAAAGAGTATCTTGGGGTCCTTTCACACATCATAATAATAATAATAATAATAATAATAACAACAACAACAACAACAACAACAGCAACAGCAACAGCAACAACAACACTTTATTTATATTCTGCCCTTCTCACCCTGAAGGGGACTCAGGGCGGATCACAGTACACATACACGGCAAACCTTTAATGCCGTTTGTATAGACAATACACAATACACAATACTGTCTGAGGCTGTCTCTACAGCACAGAATGGAGCCTGTTCGATTCAATGCAATAGGATCCTGGGAGATCTAACTTGTCAAGGTATCAACACTCTTTGCAGGGCCCTAACGAAACTACAACTCCCAGGGTTCCAAAGCACTGAGCCACGGCAGTTAAAGTGGTGCCAAAGGGCATTAACTGTCCAGTGTAGATGCACCCTTAGTCACGATGTTGTTAGTCATATGATTTATTCTAGAGAAGTCTGCATCCATCTGTTTAGGATCCTTCTTCAAGAATCGCCATGAATGTTCCCCTCATGCTCATTTCTGTCCCATACCCACATCTTATTCCTGGGACTCAGGCACCTCAAAGCATTGGGTGGAAATAGGAGGAGTTTGCTTCACGCTCAAAAAAGGGTGTTTCGAGTCACAGTTTTCATATATTCCTGACCAAAGTCTGAAAAAACACTCATTTGAGGGGTGGGCAGGAAATGCCTCCATTCCTCCCTATTCAGGGCCCTGGGGCTCCTGGCAGGCCCTCCTCAGACCTGGAGGATTCTGGGATTGTTCCCCATTTTCCCCTGAAAGCAGAAGCCATTTTGCCCTGCAGGAAGGAAGCAAGCAAGCAAGCAAGCCATTGGGAAAGAGCTGCCTCTGGCCTTCCTTTCAGGGGAAGAAGAGGGGCAGGAGGAGGGTCTCCATGTTTCAGAGGGGAAAGAGTATCTTGGGGTCCTTTCACACATAATAATAATAATAATAATAATAATAATAATAACAACAACAAGAACAACAGCAACAGCAACAACAACACTTTATTTATATTCTGCCCTTCTCACCCTGAAGGGGACTCAGGGCGGATCACAGTACACATACACGGCAAACCTTTAATGCCGTTTGTATAGACAATACACAATACACAATACTGTCTGAGGCTGTCTCTACAGCACAGAATGGAGCCTGTTCGATTCAATGCAATAGGATCCTGGGAGATCTAACTTGTCAAGGTATCAACACTCTTTGCAGGGCCCTAACGAAACTACAACTCCCAGGGTTCCAAAGCACTGAGCCACGGCAGTTGAAGTGGTGCCAAAGGGCCTTAACTGTCCAGTGTAGATGCACCCTTAGTCACGATGTTGTTAGTCATATGATTTATTCTGGAGAAGTCTGCATCCATCTGTTTAGGATCCTTCTTCAAGAATCGCCATGAATGTTCCCCTCATGCTCATTTCTGTCCCATACCCACGTCTTATTCCTAGGACTCAGGCACCTCAAAGCATTGGGTGGAAATAGGAGGAGTTTGCTTCACGCTCAAAAAAGGGTGTTTCGCGTCACAGTTTTCATATATTCCTGACCAAAGTCTGAAAAAACACTCATTTGAGGGGTGGGCAGGAAATGCCTCCATTCCTCCCTATTCAGGGCCCTGGGGCTCCTGGCAGGCCCTCCTCAGACCTGGAGGATTCTGGGATTGTTCCCCTTTTTCCCCTGAAAGCAGAAGCCATTTTGTCCTGCAGGAAGGAAGGAAGCAAGCCATTGGGAAAGAGCTGCCTCTGGCCTTCCTTTCAGGGGAAGAAGAAGAGCAGGAGGAGGGTCTCCATGTTTTAGGGGGGAAAGAGCCCTACCCCTCTGAAACATCTATGGGCCCTTCCACACAGCCCTATATCTCAGAATATCAAGGCAAAAAATCCCACAATATCTACTTCAAACCTCTGATATTGCAGAGCCACAGGTGTCCCAGTTTTCATGCATAACCACAGATCTTTCATAACTGCAAATCTACAACTATGCTTCCTATTTAAAACCTACCTGGGAGAAATCATTAACTGCAGGTTCTTGCAAAACAGTTAGACATTTCCAGTCAACAAGAGGTAAATATTGTGACTTGTTTACAATTTGTCTAGAGAAGGGGTCCTCAAACTTTTTGAACAGAGGGCCAGGTCACAGTCCCTCAAACTGTTGGAGGGCCAGATTATAATTTGAAAATAACATGAATTCCTATGCATACTCCACATATCTTATTTGTAGTGCAAAAAACACTTTAAAACAGTACAATGATTAAAATGAAGAACAATTTTAACAAATAAAAACTTCGTAGTATTTCAGTAGGAAGTGTGGGCCTGCTTTTGGCTGATGGGATAGGATTGTTGTTGTTGCGTGCTTTCAAGTCATTTCAGACTTAGGTTGATCTTGAGCGAGGGCCGGGTAAATAACCTTGGAGGGCCGTATCCAGCCCCCGGGCCTTAGTTTGAGGACCCCTGGTCTAGAGGACTTATTTTTCTTTATTAGTTCCCCATAGTTGAAAATCACTTCTGCAAAAGGGGAAACAATTTAACGTCAACCTTATCAGTTTTATTTTCAGCACAAGCAAGGAAAGCAAAATAAAAAATGCTGCCATTCCTCTTTATTAATTAATGGCCTCTCGACATAAGGAGAGGGAAGCAGCAGGAAAAAAAAAAGCAGAGTTTGCTGGGAAAGAGACTGGGGGCCCTTCCACACAGCCATAGAACCCAGGATATCAAGGCAGAAAATCCCACAATATCTGCTTTGAACTGGGGTATCTGAGTCTGTTCTGTTGCGCGCTGGGCCTGTAAATAATTATCTTTAAATAGGACGTGTGACTTGAGCCCAGCAGGAAGCCAGGGCCCCCCGAAGAGGTTCTCAGAGGTTTTCCACCACAAATGATCTTTAGATGGCTCGTGAAGTATAACAAAGTCCTTTATTAATGAACAATCACACAGAAGCTTCTCTTGTCTTCAGAAAGTTAAACAAATGATTTCAGGCTTCTCCCACGCTATCTGTAATCTAATTCTTACTGATGTGGGTTCTGCTACGGGGTTGATTTGCGTCTCGAATGCCGAGTGGGCCTACCAGTAAGGCAGTAGATTCTCCTGTTGGAGTTCTTTGGTCTTTGGGGCTGTTTCCCTGGAAATATTTGGAGATCTTTGAATGCTCTTAAGACTGTTTCCCCCCAGAAAGTCTTAAGGGTTGAAGCTTTTGTATAGGGGAAGCTTGTACACGTCCTGTACATTAGCTTTCCTTACTGAGACTGACTAAAAAATGGCTCCCTTCCCTTCCCAATTGCCCAGAGCAAGGGGCGGAACCAAAACTTAACAATGATGGACAGGTGATTTGCCCTATGACTGCAACCAAAGGAACCTTTCTGCAGAATCCCTGAAACTTTGAACTGCAAGCAAACACTCAATACAAAGCAAATAAAGTGGGAGCTCCTGGTACAGCCATACCAGCCACACTGCCATATATTCCAGTTCGAAGCAGAAAATGTGGGATTTTATTCAGCTGTGTTGAAGGGGCCTCAGGAAGCACAGGATTCTGGGAAATGTAGTTTGGGAAGGCAAGGAGCCCAATGCCTGACAATTCAAAAGGCCCTGCCCTAAACTACATTTCCCAGAATTCTGCTCAGCATCAGAAAGCCCCAATCAGGATAGGGGAGAGATCTGTCTCTCCTTAGCAACAGCCAGATAGAGTTCCAAAAATTTTTTGCATCTGCAAAGAGGACAGACTGATACTTCTAGTAAGTACATCTTTGTTCTGGGCTGGGAAGAAACCCTTAAGTGGAAGTTGTGTTGGTTAATATGAGAGACATTCAATACAATAGCTGTTGTGGCTTAAAAAAAATACTTTTTAAATTCCCTAAAATCAGAAGATGTATGAATATTTCTTTTTTTTAAAAATAATTTTTATTGATTTTCATGCACATATACATTGTTAAAAACAGGTAATGGGTATAAAGGGAGTTTACAAAAGGAGTATACAATAGGGAGAAGGGGGGTTAGGGAGGGGTGGGTGGTGCTTTCGGGTGGGGGGGACAGGGCTGGGGGTAGTGGAAGGGGGACAACGAGGGTGGGGGGGTTGGTACTTCCAGGTTTATCCGTCGTGGTACAAACATAATAGGTTTTGCATGTTACATTTGATTTTTATATTTCTCATTTATGAATATTTCTTAAAGTTGGAGGGAATAATCCCCTGTTATCTTGTGTCATTGTGTAGAAAATTCAAGGCGATAACTGCCAATTGGTTTTTTTAAATGTTTTTTTAAAATTGAAAATTTCCCAAAACTCTGTAGATAAGTGAAACATTCTGAAACTTGATGGGCTAACAGTAGTAAATGTGTTCTACCATTGTAGCAAGTTTCACCCCAATAGCTGTAAAAATGAGGGAGAAAGGAGCCCCTGAAGCTTGTCTATTTGCACAATTACTATAACGAAAAAGTAACAAAATTTTCTTACTCTCGTTATGGCAACGAATTTTTTACTAATGATATTTTAGAAACACTTTAGAAATGAAATGCTGGTACCTCCAATTTTATAATGACTTTTGAAATATTTTATTTATTGATCACACATGCCTAATTTCTAGCTATACGAACAGAGCTGGATACTTCCCTAGCAACGAGTTAAATTGCCCTGGGGAAGGGATGCGCTACTGGAGATCAAATGTGGGATTTATTTATTATTTATTTATTTACAGTTCTTATATTCCGCCCTTCTCACCTTGCAGGGGACTCAGGGCGGATTACAGTAAACACATATATGGCAAACATTCAATGCCAGTTTGACAAATAACGTTTAACAGACAAATACACCGAGGCTATTTAACTTTTTTTTTTTCTGGCCGCCAGGGGAGCTGCTGCTTTTCATCGTCCATCAATGACACCGAGTCCTCTTTCTTTATGGCCTCATAAATTAGTTAAATTTAGCCTCCCACACAAGGTGGTACCTTATTTTCCTACTTGACAGATGCAACTGCCTTTCGGGTTTCCTTTAGACTATTTTGTACTACAATATAGTATAGTAATGTCACGGCAACATGAATACAAAGAATTACCCATCTATTCCACTACTGAACAGCTCTTACAGTCAAGAAGTTCTCTCTGGACACATTTCTGCTTTGGGATCTTGTGATTTAAATTTTAGGGAGAGGCATTTGACACACTACAAATACCAGGTTTCCATAAAAAGCGGTCTTGGCTGTTAAAGTAGAATCTCAATGGTACGACTGCATCCTGATAAAAAGCTTCTAGAAATTTAAAATAACTTATAAAGCAGGAAGGTATCATTAATAACTGCTAACAGGAAACACATGGAATTTAAAGAATGGGAGGAGATTTTCCAAATGTGTATTTTTTTCTTGCTCTTTCTTTTATTTGTTTATTATTGGTTTATATTTAGCCGTTACCTGGAGGAGGAGTGCATACAGCCTCACAAATGTTGTTGGACTGAAAATCCCAGTGATATCGAGCTCTTTTGGGGGGTCTCCCCAGCGGGAGGGATCCCTGAGAACCGAAAATGGGTCCTTGGCCTTGGTGAGCAGCCAGCGAATGCCAATCCAAGAAGACGCAAAAGGGTTAAAAATCAATCTCACCAGGCTGAAGAGGTATCAGAGACCGAGGCGTTTATTCTGCGATTCAGCTGAAAAGGATGCCTTACAGGGATAATTCCACCATAAGCATACAGTACAGTGATTTTCAGGCATATTTATACAGGAAAAACAAAGAAAACCCAGTTCGAATCTCCCGCCCGCCTTCTGCCAGTTTCCTTTGTCCTGATTGGTCGGCTCCGGAACAGCTGGGAGGAGGCTTGGCCGCTGGTCCCGCCTTTCCTCCAATTGCCGGCCGCTGTCACCTCCAGGGGGCCAATCAGAGCCCTCGGAGCGCCTCTGAAGATTGTCCAATCAGCGGCCAGGAGGCGGGATGTAGTTTGACAGCGCGGAGGGGCGGAATGCCTGGGAGGCGTCCGCCAGCTGATTGATAATCTTTTGTCCTTACACGGCAGGGTGGCAGACGGGGGAAACAAGGGATTTCCTGATTTCTGATGGCAGATGTGTATAAGCATAAAGGAAGGGCTATGGGTGGTATTTGGATCTCAACCTTGTGGACAAAGGGGATCCTTGGTCACAAAGGAGCGTACACAAATACCATGATTGATTTAATCAGTCCGTTTTCCGGGTTTCGGCTGACAAATCTTTGGCCCTGTTTGTCTGATTCTGAAAACAAAGCCTTAAGATATTTGTCAGCCCTGATCCATGCAATGTCAATATGAATGGAGTTTCTTCTAAGGAAATTGGATTCCTTAACTGTAGCCCCAGGTCACATACTTTAGCAGGGTAAAGTTCAAAGGGAAAAGGTAGGGAAAAAGGGTGAGAGTACATCTCATTTCATATTATATATATTTCATGTACATTCTTCATAAACTTTCATAAGCTCATAGACTTCATAAAGGGGTCCCCATCTCATCCCCATCCCGGCAAAGTTTATTAGAAGTAACAACAATTGATAAAAGAAATCCATCAGAGTCCCTGAGGTATGATCTTCTTGGCAAGGGCACACACACAGACGGGGGCCATCCTCCCCAAGAGGCCTGGTTTAGAGTCCGTAGAGGAAGTTCATGATGATAGGGCATCAAGTCAATCAGTGAGGGCAGAAAGGTCCGCAAGGAATCCGCAAATGGTGGAGAGTGGGGCAATGTCCTTTGGAGAACTGCATCTCCCAGCCAAGACCCGGGACCCATCTGGCCCCCTCCCCGGGGCTGCTGCAGCCGGCGGCCGCAGGTCCCAGGCGGCTTGGATCAACTTGGAGCGAACACTGCCGCGGAGAAGCGGGAAGCCCGGCCAACTGACAATCAGCTGTTTCTCTGCAAGACAGAGGCTCTCAAAACAAAACTAATTTTCTCCCGGGAGGAGCAGCCCAAAACCGAGAAAAGGAGATGGCAGTTAGGCGTAGAATTAGTCATAGAGCAAGGCAAAATTGGAACGGCGGCGATCCGCCATGTTATGTGTTTTTTGTGGATAGCGGGGTTTGTAATGGTGGTTTCCGTATCCGCGGTTTGATTAAACGCAGATTCGGGGTCCGGGGGGCACCTGGAGGCGCCCCCCGCGGGCTCACGGCCCTCCGGAGCCCAGAAAGGGGTTTATGGAAGCGTTTATGGAGTGCTGAGCCAAGAAGGGATACAAAGGTAGCATGCGGAAAGATAGAAAGTTTCAAGTTTCAAGTACTTTATTGGGGAAAGATACAAAGTAAAGGGAGAAGGAAAGTTAGCTGAGGTTGCAGGCATTCCTGGTCTTGGAGCTAGCGGCTGAGGCACATTTCATCTGCTGGCCTTAAAGCTTGGCTCAGGAACTGCGGAACTCCCTGCTGCAGTTCATACTAATGTAAAGGCGGGGCTACCAGCGGCGCTCGCCATCACCAGCATGCCTCCCCTTTGCCTGAATTGAGTTGGGTGGTTGGGAAATAGAGTCAACAATATCTGAAGGTTTTTGTGATTCCTACCTTTACCCAGATTCTGATGGTGGTCCGCGAGAAGGCCTTACTGGTACATTATTTAAACTGTTATGTTTATTCATATCATGATCTAATCACCATGCTCAATATATCCCATATGCATGGGGGTATTGGGGTAACAATACAAAAGGTTTGCTAGGGTAGACCCTCTTTCACTCAGCCCCCCCGCCCCCCCCCCCCCCGAAACAAAATCCTGGCTACGGGCCTGCCCATATGTATTCATAGTTGAAATCATGGTAGAATGTTTCTTGTACTACATTCTCACCGGCCAAGTGCAAACAAGAATGGGGCTTTCCTATCCATTTTCTTCAATAGATTAGCACCAACAAAAATGGGTGATGATGCTTTGTCTCTGAATGCCTGCCTTGACCTTTTCTCTTGTATCAAAATCTTAGGAATCTGGGAACAGAGGATGGGTTAGAGATGTCACTGCCTTGGTCCCTAGTCATTGCTGTCACCTTTGGACCAAGGCAGTGACATCCTCTGTTCAGATGTAAGCCAACGCCTTATATCAAGAAATAGTTTTCTAAGATCTACAGAGATACTTGCAGGAACACCTCACCAAGTGAGAGTGAAGTCGAACATGACCCCACCCCCAATAAAAGATAGTAACTTATAGTTTTGCTAAGGACAAGGACACCAGACTGGATAATAAGGGTTAAGCCTTGGTCAATTTGCCAAGACACTAACAACAACAAGGACCCTTCCCATGTTAGGTAGTGTGTACATTTAATCAAGGTTTTATGCCCTAGGTTTCATATATAGCAGAAGGTAGCACATTTATTACTGAGAAACCACCTCCCTTTACACTTTTGTGCTCTCTTGAACTTCTATGGGACTCTGGTGGGAGGGATAAGTGGGTATGTTTTCTATAACATGATTTCTATATTTCTGTATTCCTCCCTGCGTATCTGACCTTTTCCTGACCCTTTTGCCCAATTCCCCTTTATTGAAAAATGTATAAAAATTCAAGGCAGCCACCCCTGCGTGACCCTGGAAAGAAGGAAATCTCCAGTTGAAAAAGACCCTTATCAAAAGACACTATTTGCATGGACAATAACAAAGGACCATGACCTCTGGCCTCGAAGTTGGCTCCCCAGAGGAAGCAGTCACTTGGCATTTATGATCATATCTCAATAGGACAAAGGAAGCCTTCGGAAAGCCACACCTTGTCCTAATCTGTTACTGATTCAACTTTTATCCACTGAAACCACAGCCAAAATTCCCTCATTGTTCCTGTCTCTCAGCACTGGAAAAATCTGGATTACAGTAGGCTTGCCAGACAATCAACATTTATTGCAGCCACTCAATGACAATAGGAATGGCTGGCTCGCAGGCCCCAGGACTCGCTGGCCACTTGGACATTTCCTACCTCCATAATCCTCTCAAGAATCCATTGTTTCCCTCTCATCCAGCCTCCCTCTCTCCTGATTCATCAGGACGCCGAGGTGGCAGAAGCCCAGCGATTGGCCCAGTCGCTCAGGAGGTGGCCAAGCCTCCTCCCAGCTGTAGAGCATCAGCCAATCATCATCAAGCTGGCAGAGGGGCGGAGAATGGGGGATTCAAACCTGTCGGCTCCGTTTTATGTATTAAAAGCCCTTTATTTTTGTACACTGTATGCTCAGCTTAGTGAAATATTGCTGCTTTGCATCCTTTTCATCCTTTTCAGCTAACTCTAAAATCATCTCGGTGGCGCTTCCTTCAACTTTGGTGAGATTTCTTTTGGGAACTTAGGAAAAACCTTTTAAATTGGGCTTCTCTTTGCTCACCATTGTAGCGAGCCCTCTTTGGTGGGTCCGCAGTGTCTCTCCTTCAGGGCCAGACCCTTTTAAATTCCTCCATGATTTCAAGAGTCCAAAAGTGGCAGGCTAAAACCCGGATTTACAAGGCCTGCTGCCTTCTGTGCTAAAGAATGCAAAGAAAGCATTCTCTCTATAATAGGGAAGATGTATGCCAAGCTTCTCCTGTCTAGGCTAGAGTCATGGGTCAACCAAAACAACATAATTGGCATACCTACAAATATTTAATAAAAAATAAAACAACAAATGGGAGCTGAAAACCCTGGAAGAAGTAAGAGAATTTGATGAAAAAAATGAGCTGGTTCCATTATCTACAAACAAATGAATGCTTCAAAGAGGCCCAAAAGATAGGCTTCAACTCCCAGGAAACAAGTTGGGATATTGTAATACAAAAGGAGAAAAAGGTGATCAAAGTACTCTACCAAAGATTACTAGAGTGGGACACGGTGAAGGAACTAATAAAAGAAAATATGGTCAAATGGGCAGTAGACATTGGGCATACCATTATTTTAAAGGAATGGGAGCACGTCTGGAAGATCAAATTAAGATATGCAAGAGCCACCAGCATAATTGAAAAGTGGTACAAAATATTCTACCGCTGGAATTTAACACCTCTACAATTATCCAAATTCTATAAAACATACAACAATCAATGTTGGAAATGTGGGAGGGAATTGGGTACTATCTCCCACTTATGGTGGAGTTGTAAAAAATAAAGAAATATTGGGCATTAATTCGCAAACATACTAAAAAAATAATCAGTGTTAAATATGGCATGAAACCAGAATACTATCTATTGAACATAACCAATTTTGAATTGGGGAAAAATGAAGATAAGATTTTATTTTATTTGTCTGCAGCTGCGAGAATTACAGTAGCCCAGAAATGGAAAGAAGAGATCCCTCCCTAATTGAAGACTGGCCATCCAAGATAATGGAATATATGAATATGGTCAAATTATCACAATTATTGGAAAATATAAATAAAAGGAATCAAACCAATTGGGAACCACTTAGAAGATATTTGCAGGAAGAAATGAAACTCCACATTTAAATATTTAAAGAAAAAGGGAACCAGAAGTAACTAGTTAGCAAACTCACTGAAGAAAAAAACTCAATTTATTTGGAAGATTATCTCTCTGTGGATTGAACTGGAAGCACCTCCAACCCTCCCCACCTCTCCGTCTCATCCCAACCCACTCTCCCGCCACATCCCTCCCCCCATTCACCCCACCTCTATACCCCCCCCTCCAATTTCCCACTTTTATTTCAACCCGATTTATTGTAATCTGAAAACAGAGGATAATAAAGATGATTAATTTAAAAAGATTGGCCCCAAGCAAGCAGGATTTTCCAAGGGGAAATCAACATTAGATCAGGTCCACATCTTGGCTCACCTAGCCAACAAATACTCTAAAAATTGTCCTAACAAACTAAATGTAGCATTCTTGGACCTCAAGGGGCATTTGACTCTGTGAATAGAAAAAAGCTTTGGGAGAAACTAGCAGCCCTTAATATTGACCCAAGACTTCTCTTTTTTATTAAGAAACTGCACAACCAAAACCTATGCCAGGTAAAAAACCACAAGAGATTCTTGTCGAACTAGATCCAGGTCCAAAAGGGAGTCAAACAAGGGTACATACTAGCCCCACTTCTATTCAACATCTTCTTGCATGATGTCCCTATAGCCCTGGCCCAAGTGGATGGGCATAGCCCCAAGATTGGCCCAAAACATGTTTCCCTCTTGCTATCTGCGGATGATGCAGCCCTACTATCCCTCTCCCATGTGGGTTTCCAAAGACTACTGCACAAATTTGTTGACTTCTGTGAGACGAATGATCTGCAGGTGAATTATGATCAAACCAAGATCCTGGTTTTTGGGAAAAGCAATAAAAAACAAGTCTGGAAGATAAAGGGCCATTATATCGAGCAAGTAAAACATTTCAGATACCTAGGACTTTGGTTCAGTAACAACCTGTCATGGTCCGCTCACTTAAAATATACACTGGCCTGGGCCCAATCAAGTGACAGTGCTATCAGGAGGTTTTTCCATTCCAGGGGCAACCAATATATCCCCCCAGCCCTGCAAGTTTTTCAAGCAGAGGCGATGTCACAACTACTCTATGGGGTGTCCATTTGGTTACTCCCTAAGAACAGTGCCATCAGATCCTTCCACTCGAAATTCCTCTACGAATTATTTGGTGTCCCAAACTGTGTCCCGTATGCAGTTCTATGCCTAGAATCTGGCCAGTGCTCTATAGAGGCCACTATCTGGCTAAACTTCATCAAATTTTGGTTATCTATCCACTACCAAAGCCCAAACAGCTTTCTGACCCAACTCACCTTGAGCAAACTCCATCACTCCAAATGCTGCTCAACAGTTCTAGCAAAGATCAGTGAATTGGGCTATAATAGCCACTTCTTGAACTTGCTAACTTTCATTGCGATCTTTACCCTTCTTAAAAGGAGGTTGCTAGAAAGGGATTCTAACCTATTGTTGTGCTTGGGCAATAAATCCTGTTCACCTATGAACATGGCAATTCCATTCATACAGGGAAATCCAGCCTTTTCTGTTGCAGCACTCACCAACCCCTCTTCCATGAGAGCCTACATGCTGGTTAGATTTAATATTATGCCATCTCCGCTCCATAGAGGAAGACTTCACAGTCTACCGAGCAATAAGAGCCTTTGTCCCTGTAGCACAGGACAGCTGGATTCTATCTTGCTTCTTCTTCTGCACTGCCCACTTGACCGGGAACCAAGATCTAGCTTACTACCACAAGTTATAGATCCCTTGAAAGACCACCGTGACCCAAAGTAATGATGCTTCTAAATTGTCACGATTTTAACGGCTGCCTTTCAGTGGCAAGATTCCTGAACGAAGTCTGTAAACTGAATGTGCAGCAAATGTGAAGTTCCTTTTTCTATGGTTTGTACTGTATTTTATCCCTTTTTGCTAAGTACTATATGCCAATAAAGGCTGATTGGATTGGATTGGATTGGAAATGCTTAAGAGGCATTTCAGGAGCCTTGGGGCGGAAGGGGATTTGGGGGAGTCATTCACACCCAGATTTTATTTCTGGCACCTCTTTCCTGATTGAGGCCACCCCAGGGGCTTCGCTGCCTGAGGCCGAGGGGCAAACACCTCTCTTCCTTAAGGGCATTGAGTTTGTTCAGTCTGTTCCACTTCCTATTAATCTCACATCGTAATGAGTGAAGAAGATCTCAGGGCCCGTCTACATTGGTTTAGCACCACTCGAACTGTGGCGGCTCAGTGTTGGGGAATCATGTGGACTTTAGTTTGACAAAGCCCTGAGCCTCCTGCACCAAAACGTGTTGATGCCTCGTCAAACCACAGATCCCAGCATCCTGTAGAATGGAGCCATAGCAGTTTAACTGGGGTAGAACTGCATTTATTCCACAGTGCAGATGCATCAAACTGCACAAATTTTACAGTGTAGATCAGTGGTTCTCAACCTTACTAATGCCGTGACCCCTTAATGCAGTTCCATATGTTGTGGTGACCCCCAACCATAATATTGTTTTCGTTGCTACTTGAAACCTGTCATTTTATTACTGTTATAAATCGTAATGTAAATATCCAATATGCAGGATGTATTTTCATTCACTGGACTAAATTGAGCAGAAATACCCAATATGCCCAAATGTGAATGCTAGTGGGGTTGGGAGGGGGGGGGGGGGGAAGGATTAATTTTGTAATTTGGGAGTTGTAGTTGCTGGGATTTATAGTTCACTTATAATCAAAGAGCATTCTGAATTTCAGTATATATATATTTCTATAAGTAAAATGACTGTTGTTTACTTCAACAGCGAGTTAATTCTATAGCACAAATGCACTGTAGGCCACATCGGCACTGACCTTCTCGGTCAAACTATAACTGCCAGGATTCCATAGCCTTGAGCCAAAGCCATTCACATGGGCTCAAAAGGCATTTGTTCTACAGTGTGGAGTCACCCTATGACTAGGGAAGGCACATCTTCATTGCTCTGCCCTTTTGGGGTGTTTGCTCAAAGAGATTGGCATCGGCCGGCTCCAAGCATCCTGTGCATTCTTCCCTGGGATGTCTAGTTTGGCTCTGAAAAGAACAATCTGCAAACAATCTTTGACCCTTTGGGTGGCTCTTCCTTCCCTGGACCCTTCCGCCTTTCCCTCTCTTTCTTGGATTGTGGTCTCCAGAAACGGGCACAGAATGGGACTGTCACTTCCCTCCATCGAGACAAGCGATTCCTGCTGATGCCGTCTAGAATCTCATTGGCCTTTTTAGTCACAGCTTCACACCTTGGGCACATTTTCCATTTTGCAGACTACTAAGAACAGGGTTCGCTACTATCCACACTTTTGCATTTCCACAAGGAGCAGATCCCCCAGCGAAGCATTTTAAAACACACACACAAACTATTCTTCTTAACAAAATTTAACAAACTTTATTGGCACAGCCATGTCATCCTGGTCACAACATGATCTCAACATGATACAGTTTAATGACACACACATTTGCACAGACTACGATCCCTTCCACACTGTTCCATATTCCAGGATCCTATACCAAATAATCTGTTTATCCCAGATTATCTGGAAGTGCAGGCTCATATAATTCAGTTTAAAGCAGATAATCTGAGTTTGGATCCTGGGGAATAGGGCAGTGTAGATCCATCTTACATAGTAGCATTGTTGTCTTCTCTCACTTCTTTCTCGTAGGCCCCATCTACACTGCCACATCATCCATTTTGAACTGCAGTTAACCTGAATTCTAAAAATGGATTATACGGCAGTGCAAATGAGGCCTTTGGCTCCATCTATACCGTATATTGTATGCAGTTTGAACTGGATTATATACTCGGTTTAGACATATATGGATGAGTCTACATTCACCATACAGTGCAGATCAACCTGCATGAAAGGGTCAGTGTGGATGGGCCTGAGTTGCAGGTCCTGGGCAGTTTGGGTCTCCCTCCCGAAAGGAATCTAAGGAAAGCGCCACATTAAAAAGAAATTGGTACATTTATTCTAGCCAGACATTAAAGGATACAATATTAGACTATACAAATCCACAAGATAAAACTACAATACACAGACCAGGGGGCCTCTCTCACTGCGCTGTCCAAGGGCGTCTCTTCCCCTCCAGCGGCTGGGCTGTGAGTCCTGGGATTTGCAGAGGAGGGAGGGGGGCCTTGGAGACCCTCCTCTGCCAGAGAGGCCTGGGCCTCCCTCCCCTGCAAGCCCCGGATCCACAGGAGGCAGCCAGAGCAGCCAAAGGGGAAGAGCAGCGCTTCCACAGGGCAGTGGGATCCTCTCCTCTACAAGAAAGACAATCAATTAAATGGTAAATAACAACAAACATACACTTTAACATTTTACAAGAGAACGGGATATACAAACACATTTATCGAAGTCCTGTCTTCTCTCTTCTTGTTCTTACAGGCGCCAGTCAGGGTCCCTCAAAGTCAAGCGTCCCACGATGGTTAGGGTCCCTTGATGGCCAGGGTCCTTCGCTGAACTGGGTCCCTCAATGTCAAGCGTCCCACGATGGTCAGAGTCCCTCACTGATCAGGGTCCCTTGATGTTCATGTCCCTCGATGGGTCACTGTCCCTTGGTGTCCTCCGTCCGGGAAGGCCCTGCAAGAACCACAAGCGGTGTCAGTGGGGATCACTGTCCCTCCTCCTCCTGCTTCTCCTCCATGGCCCCCATCAGCCAGGCCTCCTTCCACGTGAGTCCAGGTGAGGCGCGGTGGGTGGGGGGCCCAAGGTGAACCCAAGGGGCATCAAGGCCCATCGGGAGACACAGCTCCAGAAGAGGGGGTATGGCCACCTGCTTGACAGGTTTGTCCAGGCAACTGGCAGCCACTAATGGGCCGGCCTTCCTCAAGGGCTACAGTGGTAAATACAAATGCAATTCCAATGCGGCTCCTGGGGAAAGCTGGTCCATCAGTGGCTGTCACTTGCCTGGAGGAACCTGTGAACAAGGACAACCTCAAAGTAGTCACTCACAGTCTAAAGCAGTGTTTCTCAGAGAGTTCCAGACAGCAGTTTAACCCGGAACAATGACATTTTAAAAACGCGAATGTTCCCCTGTTCTAGTTCACCTCCCCACCTCCCCCAAAGTGTGTGCTTTCCTGGAGGGGAGGGTCCACATGCCCTGCCAAGTTTTCCCACAGGAAACCAGGACAAAGAAGAAAACTTCTTTAAATATCCCTTTAAAAGGAAAATAACTCACCCTGCCACCATTTGCCCTTCTCTGGAGTTCTCCTGGGTCATGCCAATGGTGCACCAAGGGGGAGGAGGCAGGACAGGAGCAATTTTCCTCCTCTTCCTCCTTTGTGCATCATTGGTACGACCCAGGAGAACTCCAGAGAAAGGAAAATGGGGGCAGATTGTTTTCCTTTTAGAAATGCAGTTTTAAGAGGTTTGGGGAGGGTGTGTCTTACATTTCTGGGGCTCCAGGAGCCCAAGAAACCCGAGGTAGATTGTATAGAGGGGAACTGGTTGTCACGCGGCGCAATCCTCAATCCCTTCTACACAGCTCCCTCAGCTGGAAAGACGCAGGTCTTCTGAATGACCCATGTCTTTCCAGCAGTTAAATTACCTCGGCACAAAGCAATCTTCATTTAAACCCGTCTTTTTTGTGGGATGTTGTGTGTCTCCAACCCTTTTATTTGTCAAATTTGAAGGTGCTGCCCCCTATACAGTAATCTTTGAACAATCATTCAAAGATTACTGTATAGCTTTGGCAGTGAACTGAGGCTGGTATGGGTCTACACTGAGCATATATATGAGTATATATATTTATATCTAGAAGTTCAAACTGCATTATTTGGCAGCATAGATCCAGCCACAGGTAACATCTAGAGTGATTGGATCAGGTCTTCAGAGGCAGCTTTGGCTCCTTTCTTCCTCTCTTGAGCCCTGACTCTGGATATAAATACCTGGGGATGAGGTCCCTGGTTCCCATGGCTGAATGGTCCATTCCTTTGGAGAGTATCTTATAGAATCCCAGACGTTTCTGTGCAAAGGCATAGACTTGCACTGCGTGATGCAGAAGGATGCCTTTAGACCAGAGTTTCTCGAACTGCTCCTCCAGATGTTTTGGGGCCCATCCAGACAGGCCCTTTATTGCGGAAACTTCCACAATAAAAAGTGGGCTGTCCAGATGACATTCTGGTCAACCCGCAATTAATTCACCACAAACCAGGAAAAGCTTGGTTTCTGGTGAATTAATTAGATAGTGGATTTATTCCATGCCTTCTTGGAGGGCGTGGGATAAAACCCCTTCTTCCGGTGTCTGGACTGCAGTTCTTGGAATCACATTTGTCCAATCAGTGCATCCCACCAAAAAGGCCAATTCCATTAGTGGTGCAACCGCCTTTCACCAAGTGGAGTGTGGCCTCTCGATTTCCCAGGACAGGTGGGGGCTGTGACCCTGTGACTCTCCTCTTGACCCCTGCCCTCTTGACCCTTCTGACTGGGTGGAGACAGGGGACAATGGGGTGTTTGAGGGGAGGGGCTCAGGAGGAGGGAGGCCTGGCTGCGGCTGGAGGGCAGGGAGAGGAAGGGCGGCACCCCTGGGCTGGGCAAGGGGAGGGAAGTAGGGAGGCGCCTTTGTGGGGATGCCACCTTGGAGGGAGGAAGAAAGCAGTAGTGGCATCCCAGGCCGAGGGGGAGGGGTCAGGGTGGGGGAGTCCGGAGGTCAAAGGAGGCGGAGCCCAGCCCAAGGGTTGGAATGAAGACCCAGGGAGCAGGTGGTGGCCCCTCCCCTCCAGGTCCCCCAATCCCCCATAGAACAGAACAGAGCTCAACAGAGGGGCCTGAGGGGGCCCAAGCTGTCTTCCTTTTCTGCTCTGCTCCAAGGGCCCTTGGTGGCAATGGGGCCCAGAGCGGGGGCGGGCCTTCTGCAAAGGGGCAGGGATTCCCTGGGCCAGGGCTGGGCAGACTCCCGCCTCCTTAGCGCTACTTCCTTTTGGGGCAGCGGCACAGCTGGAGCGAAGCGGAGGTCTTCCTGTGACACGCGGGGAGTGGTGTTCCTGCAAAGGACAGAGAAAGGAGGAGTGGGTGAAGGAGACTCCTTTCTTCTTTCCTCAATTCCTTCCTCCTTCTCTCCTTCCTCCCTTCCTTGCTTACCTGTCCATCAGGCGGGTGGGCCCTTGGTGTACTCTGGGGGGTACCTTTCTCACCTGCAGCCTACCACCAAGCGCCGAAAAGCAGCTCGCAGCCCGCGTCGGGAGTGGAGGGCGGAAGCCCTGGCGAGGATGGCCTTGGTCTGCCAGCCAACTCTCCAGACTTTAGGGTCATGGTCGGCGAGGAGATCAATCAACCCTGGAAGGAAGGAAGGGAGGGAGGTCAGCAGGTGAGGGACTCGGACTCCCCAGGACCCTCACTTCCAAGGCCCAGTCCCTCTTGGGCTGACGTACAGGCCTCGTAGGTGCAGGTGTTCCTCTCAGTGCAGATGTTGCTGTTCTTGTGAAGCACATGACCTGGAGAGAAGGAAGGCGGCAGAGAAGAGAGGGACCATCTCCCTGAGCAAAGAGCATTCTGGAGCTCCCTGAACGCTACACTCAAGGGAGGGGGACGCCCAGGAGGAGGCCGGGGAGGGGGCTTTGCATGCGGAAGGAAGGGAAAAATGGGGAGGAAGAGGAATCTGATCTTTGCTCTCCCCTCAAAAGGCTCCAGGTTCCAGAATGAGCTTCAAGAGCCTTCTGCATCTCCCAAGGTGGAGAGGTCTTCTGAGGAAGAGGGCACCCCTGCTGCCCCAGAGACTGAGCTGGAAGCCAGGAATGGGCACAAAGGGGGCCAAGGCCTCCCCCCTGGTCCCTTACTGAGCAACATGGCCGCTGCCTTCTTTGCCGAGGGAAGCTTGCTCTTGAAAAAAGGCAGGCAGCCATACACCTGCTCCTCCAACTCACTCCTGGAGCTGCAGTGCTGGATCTGGAGGAGAGAGAGAGATGAGAGGTGAGGTCAAAAGAGGGGTTCCCTATGCCTGCTGGGCATAAGGCCCCCCTGACTCCCCGGCTTCAGGACGGGCACTGACCAGGCGCTTGGAGATTTTGTGGAGCAGCTCCTGCAGGCTGAAGGTGTCTCCCGCCAGAACGCTGTCCTTCAGGTGCCATCACAGGACCTCCGCCGTCTCCCTGAGGGCCTCCCTCCCACCTTGGCCACCTCCTCGTCCTCATCCTCCACGTGAACAAGCACCGTCAGGAGGTCGTGGATGGTCTGGCCCTCCTGATGTTGATGTTCTGGGTGCCAGAGAAGATGCTGGAAACATTGCAGGGCTGCCTTCCGGATATTGGCCACCTCCTGAAAAAACGAAGGAAAATAAAACTTTCTTTCTCCCCCTTTCTTTGTGTGAAGCCCCTTCTCGGGGCTTGGGAAGAGGGGGAAATCTACACCCTCCCCAAAACGGACCAGGGGCCAAGACTCACATGGTGGAAGAGAGGGCGGCATCCGGCAGCCAGGTGAGCCTTCGCAGGGCCCTGGTCTTCCTTGTGCAGCAGGGGCCCCAGCTGGCCAGCCAGGCCCAGGAACTCCAGCACGACGTCGATGTGGGGGGATTGCAGCCCCCCGAGGACCCCGTGCAGGAGCTCCTGGAGGCTCATGGTCTGCAACGAGAGAGAGAAAGGAGAGCCATGCCTAAGAGGTCCCCTGCAGAGAACACCTAGACACAGGCCTCCCCCTTGTTTGGGGAAGGGACCTCCTAGGACCTTCTGTATCACAGTGGTTCTTCCTACAACCGCAAGAGCAAGGCCTGCTGGATCTAGGCTCAGCTGGCCTTCTGTGTGGTGTGTGGAGCCGGGGCTGTGCCTGACTTACCACCCTGTAGGGCTTGCACAGAAGGAGAAGTCCCTGCCTGCTCTGATGTTGTACGACCAGGCTGTGATGTTGGAGCCAGGCCGTGAGCAGTGCCCAGGTCTTCTCCAGGGAGTGTGGGCGCTGGCCAGTGTGCAGCAGCTGAAAGAGAAGAGGAGAAGTGTGAAGAGCTGGAGCCAGGAAGGGAAGCACTGCCTCTCCTCTCCTCGACTCCCCCGCCCTATCCTAAGGCCCCCTTCCAGCCCAAAACCCAGGCTGACTAACCCTCCTCACCTGGATATAGAAGGCCACCACTCCGGCCGAATGCTCCAGTGGCGCTTCTGTTTCCCAAGTGGAATACAGGTGCTGGAGCAGGGAGGAGGAGGACTTGAGGAAGCTCCTGGAAGACAAGAGGGACCCCATGAGGGAAGCCAGCCAGAGAGACCAGGCTGTGCCTTCTCCCCGAACCTCCTCCAGCCCTTGGCTCCTTACCGCAACTGGAGGGCCATTCCCTCAGGGCAGATGCTGAGCTCTTTTAGCATCTCCTTGGAGGTCTCCTTGAAGGACACCCAGGACACCCTCTTCAGCAGCACGATGATGATCTTCGCCAGTCCTCTGCAGGAAAATGAAAGAAAACAGTTTACTTCCCAGTGGAGGCTTTGAGTCCCCTATCTGGCCACCCAAAAGGCCTGGGAGCCCCACTGAGCCTTCCCCCCCCTCCTTACTCTGGAGGAACGTAGGTGCTGCTCCAGTCCCTGTTGGGCGCCTCCAACCCAGGCCTTGTGACCTCAATGTAGTTGGTCACCAAGACGAGCAGAAGCTCCAGGGACCAAGCCTCCAGGCGAGTGCTGTCCTTGATGTATCTCACGATCTTGCTGATAGCCTGCGGAGAGAAAGAAGGAGGGTGAAATGCCAGGAGGGCTCCTGCCGAAGGCCAGGAAAGAGGGCCCCCTCTCCTTCCCCATCCCCCCAAAGACAGGGTGCGGAAGGGGATGTCCTTACTGTGGCCGCATCCAAAGTGGGGCTGCCCTGTTCCTTGCCCTCCTCGGCCAGTCAAGGGCTCTCCTTCACCTTGGCCAGGAACAGGTCGAGCGCCGCCTCCGCAGAGCAGTAAGGTGAATTGAGAATGGCGCACATCAATTCACCACACTCCCTGCGAATGAAGAGAGGGAAGAGGGAGCCAGGGTCAGGGTCAGGCTTGTCTCCAGCCCCATGGGGACAGGGGAGTGGCACCCCCAGGCCCAGCTCTCTTACCTCCCGTTGGACTCCAGATAGTGGTCCGTGGCCATCTTGAGATGTTTGCGTGCCACGTAATCCACAGCCGGCATGGCCTCTGCAGAGGAGGGACTGCAGAGGAGCTGGCACAGACGGTGAAGGTGTTCTTGCGCCTGTAAGGAAAGAAAGAAGGGAAACAGTGGCACTCGGGATACATGGAAAGTCTCCTGGGACCAAAAGTGGAAGGAGAGGGATGGTGAGTGAAGATGTGTAGGATGCCTGTTGGGAGGCATGGGGCATTGGGGTCCCAACATACCTTTCTTGTGGCTAAAGAGAAGTCTACCTGAAGGCCGGACATCTCTAGGAAGATGTCACCTGGAAGGTCTATGCAGGAGGCCCCCTCTGCGTCCTGAGGAAGGCGTTGGGCGTTGGGTGGTCCCAGGACTTGTGGGGGCAACTCTGGGCCTTACCTGCTCTACGCCCATGGAGGACCATCTCCGAGGCTTCAGGGCCAGATCTTCCCCTTCCTCATGGCCCAGGGAGCTGGAAGAGAGGAATAAGGAGGCATAAGGAGGTGAGGCCTGGTAGGCCAGGAACTGAGTACAAGGGGGGGGGGGGCGCAATGGTCATCCCTCCCGGCAAAGAGCAACGCACCTGCTTGAACTTGGGAGAGGGTCCCACACCTCATCCTCCAGGCTGGGGATATCAGCTAAAGTTGCCTCTTCAGGGTCCTGTAAGAGACAATTAGATAGAGAAGTGAAATAGGGGCAAAGGAGAAGGAATGGGAAGACAGCTCAGGGGAGGAAGATTAGAGTAGGAAGAAGAAGCTTAAAGGAGGGGCAGGGAGAGGAAAAGAGGAGGGGATGCAGAGGAAGGACCCCCCCCCCTTCCTTTTCCCGCTTCCTTCCCTTCCTTACCTTCGATGTCTTCTCAGGGGGCTCATCGACACTGCAAGGAGAGAGAGAGACAACAAGACAAGATCAGAAGACATCTTCTCCTCTCTCTCAGCTGGACCCCCCCCCCACCCAGCCCCCTAGAATAAGGCTGCAGGTGGAGGCCCCCTTGGCCTCGAGGGAGGGAGGGGATGTCTGCCTGCCATGTGGCCCTAAACCTGGGAAGGGATGTACCTCTCATTATCAAGGTCCTGGGCCGCCCCCTCCTGCACGAACAGCTCCGAAGGAATACCAACCTTTTTGGAGCCCTGTTGAGGGGGAAGAAGAGGGAAGTGAGGGCTGTGCTCTTTGCCAAGCCCCCCTCGCTCTTTCTCCCAGAGAGAATTCGACTGAAATCCCCAGCCTTCCTCCCCAGTGACACTCTGCCTGGGGCTGTTGGGACTTGCACTCCAACTACAGTTGAGCACTGTAGGAGGCCTCTTTAGCAAAGGGCAATCTAGAATTCAAGGGGTCTTGGGATGGCCCTGAGTCTGAATCCATTTCCAAAGGACGAGGAGAGGCAATCTCCCCCTTTTCCAGCCTCTTTCTTTCACTCACCAACTCCCTGGGTAGTTCTTTCTGTGGAGGAGTTGGGATTCTCTCCGAGATGAAGCTGTTAGAAAGGCATGGGAAGAATGCAACGTCCTGGGAGGGCCCCCTCCAGATCTCTGGGCGCCAACCCCCCAACCCCAGCATGCCCTCACCCCAAAAACATGGACAGGAGGTACCTCTCTGAAGTCTTGGAGATGGCCAGGCTCCCCCTCCCCACCACCAGGCTGCTAGCCTCCAAGGGGGGGTCCTCTCTCTCCAGAAACTGCAGAGAAAAGAAGGGGGTCTCAAGATGTTATTGAAGAAGGGCTTTTTCTTCTGCCACAATCTCTCTCCTTCCATCCCATTCTTTCTCTCAGGGCTGGAATCCCCAGACAGTGCTGGGCTTCAACCCCCACATTCCTCCGCATTGACCATGTTGCCAGAGGCTGCTGGGATTTGCAGTCAAACAACTCCTGAGGGCTCCAGGATTCCCACCCCTCTTCAGAGAAGGCCCACCTGGGGACCAAAACCGAATAGCCTTACTTTCTTGGATACCGACCACTCCCTTGGCCCAGCTTCTGTGAGAGACAGGGAGCAAATCGGATGGAGGAACCCAAGGAGAAAAGTGGTCCATCTTCTTTTTGACTTTACCCAAGTCAAAAAAGAAGCACAATTAAAGCTCTGGCAGGCCATGCAAAAAGAATCTGCGAACCCCACCTCCTCCAACGTGAACCATCTAAACTGGGTTCAACAGGCCTATGGCTACTCCACCACCGACATCAAAAGAGCTCCAAGACTGAGAACGAGCCTCGAGAGTAAAGACAAAGATCCACCCAGAGGAAACGTGTTCTTACCAAACATCAAGGGAACCACTGACTACAGAGAGAGAAGCTGATGAACAAACACAACCTACAAACTATCTACAGACCCACTAAGGAAATCCAACAAATGCTACATTCAGCAGAGGACAAGAGGGATCCTCTCACCTCTACAGGAACTGCCGTATACCATGCAGCTGTGGACAAATCTACATAGAGACCACCAAATGCAGCCTTGCCCAGACACAAATCAAGGAACATGAAAGGCACTGCAGACTCATTCAGTCCAAGACGTCAGCAGAGCACCTGATGAACCAACCTGGGCAAAGCATATTATTTGAGAACACAAAAATGCTGGACCACTCTGACAACCACCATGTCAGACTACAGAGAAGCCATTGAAATCCACACGCATGTCAACAATTTCAACAGAAAGGAGGAAACCATGCAAATGAACAATATCTGGCTACCAGTATTTAAAAAACTGTAAAATCAGGACAGTAAGTAAATAACAACACTCCAAAAACAGGGGAATTCCAGACAGGAAACAATCAGAGCCAGCTAAGCACCTCCCAACAAAGGATTCCCCCAGGCAGGAAACAGCCAAGCCTTGAGCTGCAAGGTAATTCAATGCCAATCGATAATTTTCAACATTCACACTTGTCTCAAACAGACAAGAGTTCTTTCTCCCACACGAGACATTTCACGGGCATATAAACCACTTGCCTTGTTTCCAACAGACCTCACAATCTCTGAGGATGCTTGCCACAGATGTGGGCAAACCGTCAGGAGAGAATGCTTCTGGAACACGGCCATACAGTCCGGAAAACTCCAATCAACCCACTTCTTCAATGGCTTTGCCCAGAACTAGACACAGGGTTATTCCAGGTGAAGAGGTCTGACCAAAGCAGAAGGGAGTCGGACTAGGACATCCCTCCATCTCAACACTGGGCTTCCATTGATGCAGCCTAGAACAGCCTGGAATTGGAAAGCTGCTGCAATATACTCTTGACTCATGTTCACTTTGCAGCCTGTGCCGTCCGATGGAATTAGCACTGAACTGGTTTTTAATTTTAAATATTTATGATGTTTTATAGTATGATGTTTTTGTTTAAAATATATTTTTATATTTTTATATTTTTATAATTTTATGTCTGTAATTGCACTGTTCAACCTATGCTGGAACCCGCCCTGAGTCCCCTTGGGGAGATATAGCGGTATACAAATAAAAGATTATTATTATTATTATTATTAAATATTTTATTTCTCAATATTATTCACACATTAATAGAAGTAGTTTCATCGTGCCAGCATTCTTGCAAAAACATATCAGAAAAGGCAAATGTCGCTTTTTCACCTGATGACTTCAACCAGCATTATAAATATTTGCCCAAACCAAAAGGTATTTCAAAATCCCCCCCCCCCCCACTACCCCCGTTTTGTACTTTGGCTATCACCCCCCCTCCTGCTGAGGGGAGCTGGTAAGCATACATGTAAGACGTCTACTGACATTGTTCTGTAGGGATATATGTGGATTAACTTTGTTATACTTGCTCCCCCCCCCCCTTCCCCTGTCCTCCCCTTCTCCTTTCACAATGTTATTTGTACAACTTGCAAAATCCTAATAAAAATTATTCAAAAAAAAAATGAGAAGGTTCCTGAAGTCAATCTCCAGAGGAGACTATATGTGGCATCTTAGTTACTTAGATCTGGACCTAGGCAATAATCCACCCTTTGAAATTATATCTGAAAACATATTGGTAGCTAATTTGAGTCTTATCACATAAAAATAATATGATGACTTGGGCTAGGTTTCATCAGTAGTTTGGCTGCTGTATTCCAAACGAGTTGGTGTTTCTCACTCACTCTTCCTAGTCCAGATCCATAGCTATCTGATATCCTGATCCCACTATGCTGCTAACAGCACTATATTCTATTTCTGCTACAATGAAATTCTAGGATTTGCAATTTATGGAGAGGAGGAGCTGTGCACTCTTATTCAGGGAGTTCTTAGGCCTCACTAAACTATGAAGCCCAGGATGCTATCATGGCAATTAAAATAGAATACAGCACTAGAGCAGTGCAGTGTGATAAAGGAACCACTTAGATGTCACTACAACATGGATAATGATAGAACAGCCAGATTCCTTTCTGCGGAACTGAATTGACCTATGAACCCACTCATAGGTGATTAGAAGGTGACCCAGATGACTCTCCCTGCCTTTTGTCCAGCCAGAATGTGTGAATGAAACCCCTCCAGACACGTGTGAGCTAAGCAAGTTCACATGCCCAGTGGGGAGGGAGCAGAGGCAACAAGGGACCCCAATTTATGTGTAAGACCTTGCTGCAGATTATCTTGAAGGGACAGTGCATCCTGCTTGGTTGGGCTTCAGGAGATATCTGTGGGATGGGACTCTGCCAGGCTGGCAATATGGTGGCTCCACAGGAGCCAGTTGCCACAGTGGTGAGAAGAAGTAAGGATCTATCCCTTTCCCCCCGTCCCTCCAGCACAAACCCCATCTTCATGGCAACACACACTCACCACTCTTTTCTTCTCTCTAGTTAAAAGGACTATGGTCTAGAACGGAAAAAATGATAGGTACTTCCCTCAAAGTGAGTGATGGGAGGGAGAGAAAGACCATGAATGCATTGATATGTTGAGGGAGGTTTTCTCCTCACGTGTTCAGTTGGGGAGGTGACCCCCAATACCTACGATACCACTGCATGTGCAAAGCCATTATTTTGCTGGGGAAGGAAATAAACCTTGAAGATGACAATATAATACAGCTATGATGGCACACCAGGAAGATCTAATGAGAAACTAAATGTGTCTGGCTATTTTCCCAGTGACCATCGGTATGCCCTAAATTACTTTAATGCCCCCAAAAATGATACTCTACAGACAAGACTAAATTAACCAAATTGAGTTTACTGAATAAACAGGGTGAAATAAAACAAGGTATACAGAGGTGTAAATCTGAGGTAACAAATTTGATAAGATTTAGAACAGTGAAATATAAACTCTGAGGTAACAAACTATAAACTCTGGGGCAAATATATTCTAATCTAAAATCTATAAACTTTGGCAAATGTAACTATTCTATTACATGTATATGAACTATCTATCTATAAGGCAAATATAACTATTCTATGGCAAATATGTGATAAGGATGGCCTGTTCAAATTGCTAGGCCAGACCAGACACTATCTGGCTAACTAACTTCAAGCTATGACCAACAAAGAATGCCATAAGAAGTTCTATCACCAGCCCATTCTGGCTCTGAGTCAGAATGGGTTGCACCAACCGAGCTCGGCCTCTAGGGGGAACCTAAGCTTCTCCCCTAAACTTGGCAAAATGGAACAGTCCAACAGGCAAACAGGGAAATAAACAGGCCGAGACTTCACAACAGCCTCCATGTCCATTTAAGATTAAGATGAGATGGTTTTTAAAAGAAAGTAGCAATAAACTATTGTGCCACATACTAAGCGATTCAGGAGGGTGTCATTGGATGCTTTGGACAATTTGTTGAATTCCGAAAGTGCACAAAACCATCATTGCAGCATAACTGTGTTAGAAGGTCTTTGAACTCCACTAAAATTCAGTTGGATCTATTCACACTGTCCTAATGTGGATCACATGAATAATATTCCTGACTCTGTTTTATTTATTATGCTTGTTTTTTCCATAGGAGAAGACACTCTAAGGGCATACATTTACGAAAGTAAGTCGTTCATGTTTCAAAAGTTAGGGTTTAATGCAAGCTCTGAAGTAAATCAGTTGAAGACCACTGTTTCAACTAAGTTCATTGTTTAGCTTATTTACACATTTCAATAATATTTCAAGAAATATGAGGTTCTGAAACAACACAATCTTTTTGCAGTGTGGGATTTTTAAAAACCCTCATGGGTAAAAAAAGCCATACTATACATATTTTATCACTTAAAAAGATGAACTGTGAATATATTAGGAATTTGTGTCCTGGGAATTGACTTGTCCATGCCTGTCAAGGTGAATGTTGTCACTCAGAGACAGGAAACCGAGGGAGGTATCTTTAGGCACAGTAGCCTCTGAAGATGCCCTGTTGGAGACTCCTGTCTTAAAGGCCTTCTAAATCAAATATTAATATATTTCGATACAACAAATAAGTCAAACCTTCACTCCTGATGAGGTTTTGGATTTTAAAGATTCTGACTGTTTACAAAGATCTGGAGTTTAATTTTACCAGTGAGACACCTGCTTGTGCTTGTGCTCTGTGCTGAGAACATTTTATGCTGGGTTTGTATGGTGACATAAAAGTAATATTTTCAAAAACATGAAGTATTACCACTAATCCCAAATATCTAGCTCTGTGATACATTTTTCCTTACATCTGATCCTGAGCTCTCAATTCTCTTTATTAGTACCTGTAATGTACAGTGTGGAAAGTATACATCAGGAAGTTGAAGAGAACTGTGTACAGTTCTCATTCCTATCTGCAAATCTGCGAGGTGTATTTCTAACTGGCTTTGTGGCTGTAATGAGGAACAAGGACCTTCTACAAGAGCTAGTGTTCCAGGTAAAGATATTCTCGTTGTGCGTTAGGCTCTTCCTTTGGGGTTAAGGGTTTCCTCATCATTTGTTTCCAGCTCATTGTCCCTCCCTTCACAAATCCTTGGCCATATTGTCTTTGTGGATCTCTCCCATTAGTGTCTTTCCAACCCAGTGTCATATTTGGAGGCATTCAAGATTAATCTCCGCTTCCCATTGTCAAGTGTAGTTCCAACCAAAAATATATCTTCTTTAGCTTTGGGGAAAAAAAACCCAGGTTAACATTGTCACCCCTGTGGTGTTTGTTTTGTTGTTTGTGCCCCTGTTCAGAAGATCTTGCTTCACTTTCTGTCCCTGGGATAACTGGATTTTGAAAAATGTGGCTTGTCTTGGAAACAAGGATTGGTGATGAAGCTTCAATGGAGAGACCTTTTCCCCTTGATGACTCTTCCAAGAGTGCATTTCCCTTCCTGGGGGTAGATTTCTCTCACGTCCGTTTGTTACAACCTTGTTCTTGCTTGAGTGTGCTTGTAACTCGGGGACTGCCGTCACCCATTGACTGGAAAATGTGTAAAAGTTATTTACAAATTCCTTTCTCCTTTGAGAGAAAGAGTGAGAAAGTCACCCTGCCAAAAGAAATTCATTACATTGTTTTGTATTTCAGGACAAAAAGTTAACTTGCAACCCCCACCCTGCTTAAAAAAAAACCATTTTGACCTAAAACATTTTCATTTAGAAACCAATGCACTTTAACACAAAATGCACAAATACAGTGTTCTTTGCATTAAGGTTATTGTGTTTTTTCCCTGCAAAATCCAAGGTACTTTTGGTGAAAAATTAAAATCTCCAAATATGAAGAATAATTGAAAAATTGCAAAAAAAAATGAGTATTACATTATTATTATTATTATTATTATTATTATTATTATTATTATTATTACAGTCTTTTCTAAATTGCTGCCTTTCGCCCAATCCTGGGACTCGGGGCTAACGTTATAATTCTATTAAAATGCAAGTGTTAAGAACCATTGAAAGTATGCCATGAAAAAGAATAAGAGCAGTGGAATGAAAACATTTGCAACTCTTTTGTTCTTGCAATGGAGGATGAAATATGCGCAAATTTTCTTCTTTGCACCACAGCAGTCATTGTTGCTCTTTTACAGAATATTATTCCATGGAAGCCCCTTCACACATCCTTCAAAGGAATCTTATCGGCAGGAATGTTTAGGAGATTATCTGATTTATAATCTTTTTGGCAGGAAAATTAAAACTAGCCAGTGGCTATCTATTTTATGTTTACATCAGTTCTCTCACATGAACTGATTTAAAGGACAGAACCAAACCAAATTCATCCTCAAAATTACTCAACACTCCTTCATGCTCTTGATTCAGATTTCATCACATAGCAACCCTTCCTTTCATTTGTGTGCCCCTAAATCCCTGCATTTAGGTCCATGTAACTGGTTGGCATTGACATTACCTTTTTCTTTATGCTATTAGCTGGAGGAGTCACTTGAAACCTCTGGCCAATGCAAGCTGAAGGCAGACAAGCCAGAATTGCAAGATCTGGTGGAGAATTTACAAGATCACAGTGGAGTCATCATCCCTGAACTTGCAAAGGCAGTTGTTTATTTTCTAGAAGCCTTGGATGGTAAGGATCACAATGTCCAAAATACAGTGACCATTCGAATGTATGTCACTAAAAGACCTTTCAGCCCATGAGCCTCTTCTGATTCCGTTGTACAGATGTTGATCTTGCAGATAACTGCTGCATTTAAAATCTCAAGCTGCTTGAAATTTCTCACAGCTCTCTCATGGCCTATTCTCCTAGAGTTTCTCACAGATTTGCCCAGTTACTACTGTGAGAGGACAACCACTCAGTGAAAAAGAGGTTTCTCTTCATTTGCATGTCCCAGCATGCTAGAGCAAACTATGGCTCTTTCTTATCCTACTGCTGATAAGAATAATCTTGTCAGCTCTCTGCTTCAGCCATTCTGCCCTAGTATGGAACCCTTTCCTTCCACTGATTGTTTTGCTCTCTTTCTCAGAACTGCAAGAACAATTGATGCTCTTGGAAGAATCTCTAGAAAAAAAGATTGTGCCCAAGCAGCTGGAACTGGTGAGAACTCTAATCACACATTCCCTACATGTTTTACCAGACATGTTAATATTTATTTATTTATTTACAGTATTTATATTCTGCCCTTCTAACCCCGCAGGGGACTCAGGGTGAATTCCAATGTACACATATATGGCAAACATTCAATGCCAAAGACACACAACAGTTATAGACAGACACTCAGAGGCTATTTAACTTTTCTGGCCGCCAGGGGAGTTTTCGCTTTCATCGTCCATCTGCGACACTGATAAAGTACTTCCGCATTCCCCGCATGCTTTTGCTGGAGTGCTTTGCTGGCGTCTTTTTTATGGCCTTGTAAATTAGTTAAATTAGCCTCCCCACACATAGGTGGTACCTAATTTTCCTACTTGACAAATGCAACTGTCTTTCGGGGTGCAAAGGTCGACAACAAGCTACACAATTGGTCGGAAGTTCACTCTGACCTGGGCTGGCTTCGAACTCGTGACCTTTTGGTCAGAAGTGATCTTAATGCAGCTGACACTCAGACTTAATAGACAGTAGATACTCCTTTTACAAAATTGAAATACGTGTGAATTCTATGGAATCCTAGGATTTGCAGACACTTTTAAGTTTTAATGCAGCAGCAACAAACAAAAAAAACCCCACAGGATTCCATATGATGCATCCATGCCGATTAAAGTGGATCAATGGCACTATAACTGTGTGGTGCAAAAGGGCATGAGTTCATATGAGCCTTCCATATACCTCTGCCTTTCTAAAATGTAAAATGTAATTTGCCTGCAAGCTTCTCAGCATTGGCAAAGCTAACTATGGCAAAAGAGTTCCATAATCAAATTGTGATACATGGCTGTACACACTATAGTTTTTCCATAGAAAAACAACAATGATTTTTTATTTAAATGAATATTTTGATTTGTGTGGTTTGATTTTGCTTCTTTTATGTTTCCAAAGATCGATATCATTTTAGGCAATATTCTAAGCAACTATGAAAAGAAATTTACTGTAGACATCCAGGTCTTATCTGAAGAAGAGATGCTTATAATGGGAGCAATGATTGAATTGAGTGGAGTGACCGTTCAGAAAACCGAAGCTCATCTTTCAGGAACAGGAGAGCCTGCAGCTTTGGTGCCCTTGTTTGTGGTTCTTTATGTGCTCTCTCTTCTAACTAAGCAAGAAGACAACTGAATTCATCATGATATCTGCATGACTAAGCTGTACACATTTATCTGGGAAAGTCTCATTTATTTCCAAGCTTGAAAATATATATTTTGGGTTCAACTCCCACAATCATGGGTTGGGCAAATTGCAGTTCAGAAAAGTAACTTTTTCCAGACTTTCCTCAGTGCAGCTTAGTTCTGAGCAAAACCGTTATAGGGTTATATTGTAGTGCAGATAGGTATATACGGCCTTGCTCTTAAATCTTCTTTGCACTGTATAGCCTTCTTTTCAGTCACATTTCTCTCTAGGAATGAAAATGAGTAGTAATAAAATAATTTATTTTCTTTGCAAAAGACCTTAGGTTGCATGCCTCATTCAGCCCTTACTGTGCTGTTACAGCTGTACCAGAAGCTCCCACTTTATTTGCCTTGTATTAAGTCTTTGCTTGCAGCCAAGGTTTGGGATTTTGCAGAAGGGTGGCTTCCTGTTAAAGTTTGTGGTTATAGGACCGGCCACCTGTCCATCATCATTAGGTTCCTTAGTTCCGCCCCCTTTTGGGTTTTCAGAAGAGAAGGGAGCCATTTTTAATCAGTTACACACAAGGAAGCTAGTCTATAGGACACAGACAGCTCGTCCCGTAGGAAAAGCTTCATTCCTGAAGATCATCTGGGGATCATCCGGTGATCATCTGGGGATTATTCAGGGAAACAGGAACAGAAGGAAAGGATCCCAAAGGCTCTGGCTGAGAGCTCACAGCCTCTCAGCCTCACAGCACCAGAGGGGAAAACAGCCCTGAAGTTCCCACAGGACAGCATTACAAAACCACTGAATTCCAGCTGAAGTATCTTCAAGCCTTGGCTTGGTAGGTTTACTCGATGTCCAGACGCAGTTAGGATCGGTAGTAAGACCCAAACCAGCGAGGCCCAGATAATAGACAGCCTGGGAGAGATTATAAAGGGTTCTTCCTCATGCTGAGAAAGTACAGTTAATCCAAGTCAGTGCCAGTCTCTTAAAGACTAGAATAAGAAAACCTTGAAGTGTTGTTTGAAGATTTGTTATTTGTTCCTTAATAAAGTCTTTGTTGTACCATTAAAGACTGTAAAGACCATCACTTCAGGAAATCCCTAAGAATCTCTCTTTGAGGCACCCCAGCTTCCCACTGGGTTTAAAGTATACGTCCTATAGAATAAAGACAATTTGTTCAGACCCAGTGCACGACAGAACACTTACCATTTGCAATATTCCTTGTTCTGGTAGAAATTATATCTCCTGATGATGGTAGCCATCATGACCATCTATCTCAAATAGCCACTGCAAATTATGGCTAATTTTCATTTGAAGTAGAACCATCCAGTCTCAATTAAATGGGATGGATAGATAGCTAGATTGTAGATGGTCATATGCTTGTTTTACCATGTTTCTCACACCAGAAACGACTTGCAGTTTCTTAAGTCGCTCCTGACACGACAAAAAAAAATGTTGTAAACATGAAAACACCATACAAGTCCTGCATGTATGACATGCTTCTTTTTTCAATATCCTGACTACTTTAAAATTACCCTTTTTCTTTTATTCTAAGATAATAACAACAACAATAATAATAATTTTATTTTTATACCCCACCTCCATCTCCCCTAAGGGAATGGGGCGGCTTACAAGGGACGGGCCCAGAGAGCACAAAGTTAAAAACATAGCACAATAAGATACCATCAAAATAAAACCAAATCAAAACATATGACAATAAAACATAACATACAAATAGTACCATACAGAACGATAAAAGTGCTGAGTTCAGAGGGCTCTGGGTTTGTGCAAATTCCTAGACAGAGCTAAGGGAAAGTGCATAATTCAGAAAGACAGGGCTGGGAGGATAATGTTCATGGGCATTAAAATGTCAGGATTGTAGAGCGGAGGGCCATGTTAAAGTGCGGAACTTAGGTAACATTGGGCCATATTTTTGGAACTGCCTAGTTACACTATTCCTCCTTGTAAACATCTCTACAATTGGGTGCATCTTTATATACATAAATTTGTTTGTATATATGAATAAAGCTTTTTTCTCTGTTTCTGTTACTGAAATTGATGTGCATCTAACAATCGGTGCTATTTTAGAATCAAAACAGAGGGGTGGTGGGCAGGGTTATCCCAGGATGGTGGGCAGGGTTATCTCCAAAACATTTTAGATTGTAGAAGGTTCCAAACAGTGAACTGTGTGATTCACGGAGACCACGAAGAAGATATGTGTGTGTTTGTTGTTCATTCGTTCAGTCGTTTCCAACTCTTTGTGACTTCATAGACCAGCCCACGCCAGAGCTCCCTGTTGGCCGTCACCACCCCCAGCTCCTTCAAGGTCAATCCAGTCACTTCAAGTATGCCATCCATCCATCTTGCCCTTGATCGGCCCCTCTTCCTTTTTCCTTCCATTTTCCCCAGCATCGTTGTCTTCTCTAAGCTTTCCTTTCTTCTCATGATGTGGCCAAAGTACTTCATCTTTGCCTCTCCTATCCTTCCCTCCAATAAGCAGTCGGGCATATATATATATATATATATATATATATATATATATATATATATAATGTAATGTTCGTTTGTAGGATTAACAGAACTCAAAAAACACTGGACAAATTGACACCAAATTTGGACACAAGATACCTAACAACCCAATGTATGTCCTTCACTCAAAAATTGATTTTGTCATTTGGGAGTTGTAGTTGATGGATCTGGACCAAACTTGGCACAATACACAATATGCCCAAATGTGAACACTGGTGGAGTTTGGGGAAAATAGACCTTGATATTTTGGGAGTTGTAGTTGATGGGATTTATAGTTCACCTACAATCAAAGAGCATTCTGAACCCCACCAACGAAGGAATTGAATCAAACTTGGCACACAGTTCTCCCATGACCAACAGAAAATACTGGAAGGGTTTGGTGTGTCCTTTGGTTTTGGAGTTGTAGTTCACCTACATCCAGAGATCACTGTGGACTCAAACAATGATGGGTCTGGACCAAACTCTACACAAATACTCAAAATGTCCAAATGTGAATACTGGTGGAGTTTGGGGAAAATAGAATCTTGACATTTGGGAGTTGTACTTGTTGGGATTTATAGTTCTCCTACAATCAAAGAGCATTCTGAACCCCATCCACGATAAAATTGGGCCAAACCTCCCACACAGAACCCCCATGTGGGCCACAGCAACACATGGTAGGGGATGGCTAATATATATCTGGAGACACACTTTAAAAAGGTATACAAATTAAACTTTAGAACAGACCTACAGAACCTTGGAGACTGCCTTTATTAAGGCAGACACAGTGCTGTCAAATTGTATTAATGAGACGACATAGACACAGCCTGAGTTGGTCATGGCGTGCCTAAGAAGCCAATTGTTTTCCTGAAAAGGGGATGAATTTTAAGCTGAAAATGAAACTAAATTCAGAATCTTGAGGTTCTCTGCTGTTTCCTCTTCTTAATTAGCCCAAACACCTTCAGAGTTTTTTTGTTTTTCAATATTACTTGAGGAAGGGAGGGGATCAACTGGGCAATCTCCATTGAAGCTGCAGAGATTTGCTGGAGCATACGGGCTTGAGTCAAACAGCTGAGCTGGGGGTGTATGCTCGTGTGCAGGGACTTGGGGGCTATGGAGTGTGGGCTACTGCTGGTTCTTGCACAAGGGAGGTCATGGGGATGGAGGCCATTTCCAATTCATCTGGACTTCCATCCTTGGGAAACTGCCATTCCCACAACCAAGCTATGTCTTCTTTTGATTAGGGGTGGGATTGGGGGTCTTCAATAACAAAGAGAAACAGGCAGCTGGGATTCAATGTGCTGAGCTTTGGCTTCTTTCACTTTCCTTCCTGGAATAAACACTGACACTGCAGCACATGGCAAGGGCCCCCTGGAGGACAAGAGGAGGAACTGACACTCACCTGGGGAAAGACACCTGAACACCAGGGAACCCTGGGAGATGTAGTTTGACAGGCCTTCTGCCTTCTTTGCCCAAAAGTGCCAGAAACAGAGAGGCAGCGTGGTGAATTGGTTCAAGCTCTGGACTCAGGATTAGTTTGACCCCACGCTGACATTTGTGGTCCAGTGCGATGGAATCCTGGGAGTTGTCGTTTGCAAAGCATTTCACTTTCTCAGCATTCTTTGACACAGAAGGCTGCAGACCTTGCAAAACTGCAACTCCCAGAATTCCATAGCATTGAGCCATGACATTTGCAGAGCAGATACACCCTTAAGAGAGAGGAATGTATTTTGTTTGTAAGGACTAAAGGTTCATCTACACTGTAGAATTAATGCAGTTTGACACCACTTTGATTGCCACGGTTCAATGCTATGCAGGCCCGTAGCCAGGATTTTGATTTCAGGGGGGGGGGGGCTGAGTTTGATGGGGGGGGGGCTGAGTCTGGGTGAAAGAGGGTCTATCCTAGCAAACCTTTTGTACCGTTACCCCAATATCCCCATACATATGGGATATATTGAGAATGGTGATCAGATCATGATATTAATAAACATAACAGTTTAAATAATGTACCAGTAAGGCCTTCTCGTGGACCACCATGAGAATTGGGGGGGGGGGGCTATAGGGGCTTCATGTCTTGATGCAGAGCATCTTCCCCCCCAAGTATTTGTAGTTCGCCAAGGGCCGGACAATGGATTCTGCTGCTTCCTGGCCCAGCACACATAACTGGGTTCCTGTTTCCTCTCTGTGAATTCTCTGGCTTGTGCACTGGACCCTGGCCCCTGATCAGGGAAATGTAGTTCTCCCCACTCTCCACCATTTGCGGACTCTTTGTGGACCTTTCTGCCCTCACTGATTGACTTGATGCCCTATCATCATGAACTTCCTCTACGAACTCAAAACCCAGCCGCTTGGGGAGAATGGCCCCCGTCTGTGTGTGTGTCCTTGCCAAGCAGATCATACCTCAAGAACTCTGATGGATTGCCTTTATCAATTATTGTAACTTCTAATAAACTTTGCTGGGATGGGATTGGGATGGGATGGGGACCCCTTTTTATGAAATCTATGAGCTTATGAAGGTCTATGGAATATATGATATGAAATGAGATGTACCCTCACCCTTTTCCTTACTTTTCCCCTTTGAACTTTACCCTACTAAAGTATGTGACCTGGGGATTACAGCTAAGGAATCCAATTTCCTTAGAAGAAACTCCATTCATATTGGCATTGCATGGACAAATACTGGCAATATCTTATGGCTTTGTTTTTCAGAGTCAGACAAACAAAGCCAAAGATTTGTTAGCCGAAACCCCGGAAAACGGACTGATTAAATCAATCATGGCATTTGTGTACGCTCCTTTGTGACTAAGGACCCCCTTTGTCCACAAGGTTGAGATCCAAATGCCACCCATAGCCCTCCCTTTATGCCTATACACATCTGCTATCAGAACTCAGGAAATCCCTTTGTTTCCCCTGTCTGCCACCCTGCCGGGCCAGCAGCAAAGGCTTTCAGTCGGCTGGCAAGATGCCTCCCGGGCATCCTGCCCCCTCTGAGCTGTCTAGCCATGTCCCGCCTCCGGACTGCTGATTGGACCATCTTCGGAGGCGCTAGGGAGGCTCCGATTGGCCCCCTGGAGGCAGCAGCGCCCGCTGGTTGGCTGAGAGGCGGGACATGCGGCCAAGCCTCCTCCTAGCTCTTCCAGGGCCAGCCAATCAGGGAAAAGCCAGCTGAAGGAAGGCGGGCGGAAGTTTCAAACTGGGTTTCCTTTGTTCTGTCTGTATAAATATGCCAAAAATCACTGTAATGTTATGCTTATAGAGGAAATATCCCTGTAATGCATCCTTTTCAGCTGAATCGCTAAATAAACGCTTCGGTCGCTGGGTACCTCTTCAGCCTCTGGTGAGATTAATTCTTAATATTTTTGCGTCTTTTTGCATTGGCATCCGCTGGCAGCTCACCAAGGTCAGGACCCCATTAGTGGTCCTTAGGGACTCCCCTCGCTGGGAGAACCCCCAAAAAGAGCTCGATATCAGTCTGATGCTATGGAATCCAGAGATTGCTAAAGTGAAGAGGCACCAGAATGTTTTGACACTGTAGGTATTCTAAAATATCGCCACAGTTTTTAGACTATTATTATTATTATTATTATTATTACTACTACTACTACTACTACTACTACTACTATTTCTACCTGGCTTTATCCCTCTAAAAAAAGCTGCATTAATTTTACATTGTAGATGCATTCTTCAAATCCTTGAATGGTTATTGACAGTGCCAGCTAATGTCACCCCGCTTGCATGTTTTGCCGTAGGAAGTTACTTTGGAAGAGTCTTTAGTAACAGTCACAAGACTAACTCCCTGGAAGTAAACAATTCATAAAATAGTTGCATTTAAGTGTTACTTTTTTATATTACAGCTATTGAAAGTAATGTATGTTTGTTAACACAAGTCACTTGAGCTGAAGCATGCGCTGGAGCTTGATCCGTACCATGTTTCTTCTGCATTATTTGACAGTACGATACAATAAAAGGCCACCTGGACTCATCCATATATATCTCCATAAGTTAAAAGACTGTCTTTTACTTCAATAGCGAGTTAATTCTATAGCACAGATGCACTTTAAGACTCAGGCCCCATCTGCACTGACCCTGTCAGCTAAACTACAACTCCCAGGATTCCACAGCCTTGAGGCAAAGTAGTTCACATGGGCTCAAAGGGCATTTGTTCTATAGTGTGGTGTCACCCTAAGACTAGGAAAGCTACATATTCATTGCTTTGTCTTTTTTGGGCATTTGCTCAAAGAGACTGGTATCAGCCGACTCCTTGCATCCAGTGTGTTCTTCCCTGGGATGTCTAGTTTGGCTCTGAAAAGAACAATCTGCAAACATTCCTTGACCCTTTGGGTGGCCCTTCCTTCTCTGGACACTTCGGCCTGTCCCTTTTCTTCTTGGATTGTTGTCTCCAGAAAGGAACACAGGATGATCCCAGTGCAAGCAGAATGGGACTGTGGCTCCCCTCCATTGAGGCATGAGACTCCTACTGATGCAGCCTAGATTCGCATTAGACTTTTTCGCCACAGCTTCACAGCTTGGACTAAGGAGCCCCGGTGGCGCAGTGGGTTAAATCCCTGTGACAGCAGGACTGAAGACCGACAGGTTGCAGTTTCAAATCCAAGGAGAGTGTGGATGATCTCCCTCTATCAACTCTGGCTTCCCATGCAGGGACATGAGAGAAGCCTCCCACAAGGATGATAAAGCACCAAAATATCTAGGTGTCCCCTGGGCAATGTCCTTGCAGATGGCCAATTCTCTCACACCAGAAGCGACTTGCAGTTTCTCAAGTCACTCCTGACATGAAAAACAAACAAAGCAACCATCCAAAATTCACGATTTCTGACATAATGGGAGTAGAAAGGTTTTAAAAAGAGAATCAGAACAAATGTAGCAAAATAACTGTATTCTCCGATTTTAAATATAAAAAATTGGACTCTTGTGCATCCACTTATGTTACTGCCAACATAAGAACAGGCACCTCTTTTCTTGAAATGTTCACTATCTTTAATACAAGCAGTTTCTCAAGTCGCTCCTGACACAACAAAAAAACACACACAAAAAAAACAAACAACACTTTGGACACATTCTCCATTTGCAGACTACTAAGAACAGGGTTCGCTACTATCTACACTTTTGCATTTCCACAAGGACAAGATCCCCCCAGCGAAGCATTTTAAAACACACACACAAACAGTTCTTAATGGAATTTAACAAACTTTATTGGCACAGCCATGTCATCGTGGTCACAACATGATCTCAACATGACACAGTTTAATGACACACACATTTGCACAGACTACGATCCCTTCCACACTGTCCCATATCCCAGGATCCTATACCAAATAATCTGTTTATCCCAGATTATCTGGAAGTGCAGATTCATATAATCCTGTTTAAAGCAGATAATCTGGGATCAGATCCTGGGGAACAGGGCAGTGTGGATCCATCTTACATAGTAGCATTGTTGTCTTCTCTCGCTTCTTCCTTTTAGGCCCCACCTACACTGCCATATAATCCATTATGAACTGCATTTAATCCAAATTCTAAAACTGGATTATACGGCAGTGCAAATGAGGCCTTTGGCTCCATCTAAACTGTACATTGCATGCATTTTGAACTGGATTATATATTCAGTACAGACATATATGGATGAGTCTATATTCACTATATAGTGCAGATCAACCTGCATGGAAGGGTCAGTGTGGATGGGGCCTGAGTTGTAAGTCCTGGGCAGTTGAGGTCTCCCTCCCCAAAGGAATCCAAGGAAAGCGCCACATTCAAAAGAAACGGATACATTTATTCTAAGCAAAGATCTTTTAACACTATAGAGCAGACATTATAGAAATGGTTACAGAAAGTAAACAAAACAGACTATAGAATATTAAATCACAACTGATGTCAGGGTTGCCCAACATGACAACCCTGGTTACAAAGCCTATACAACACAGACTATATGCCATGGCTCCATCTACACTGTCATAGAATCCAGTTTGAACCGCAGGTAATATGTATTCTGAAACGGGATTCTATGCCAGTGTCAGTGGGGCCTAGAACCTTACCTACATTATCATTTCATGTAGTATGAACTCAGGCTGGATCTGCACTGTCCCATATCCCAGTTTCTGGTCCCAGACTATCTGCTTCTCCCAGTATAGACTCATATAATCCAGTTTAAAGCAGATAATCTGGGATCAGATTTTGAGATATATAGGGCAGTGTAGATCCAGCCTACATGGGAACATTGTCATCTCCTCTCATTTCCTCCTCTTAGGACCCATCTAGGGTCCTTCTACACTTCCCTATAATCCAGAATATCAAGGCAGATATTCCACATTATCTGTTTTGAAATGGATTACCTGAATCAATCTACTCTGCAAAATAATCCAGTTGAAAGCAGAGAACCTGGATTTTATAAAGCTGTGTAGAAGGGGCCCTACACTACCAGGTTGAACCACAATTAACAAGCATTCTGAAAACAGATTATATGGCAGTGCAGATGGGGCCTATAGCTTTATCTACACTGTCATTTCATGCAGGTAGAACTGTATAAGATGGTCAGTGCAGACTCAGGCTGGATCTACCCTGCCCTACGTAGCAGAATGTGATCCCAGATTATCTGTTTAACAAAGATTATCTGGCAGTGCAGACACATAAATTCAGTTCAAAGCAGATAATCTGGGATCAGATCCTGGGAGAGAGTGAAATCTAGATCCAGCTCATATGCCGTTCAACCTGCATGGAAGGGTCAGTGTGGATGGGGCCTGAGTTGCAGGTCCTGGGCAGTTTGGGTCTCCCTCCCGAAAGGAATCTAAGGAAAGTGCCACATTAAAAAGAAAAGAGTACATTTATTCTACCCAGACATTAAAGAATACAATATTAGACTACACAAATCCACAAGATAAAACTACAACACACAGACTAGGGGGCCTCTCTCACTGCGCTGTCCAAGGGCGTCTCTTCTCCTCTAGCGGCTGGGCTGTGAGTCCTGGGATTTGCAGAGGAGGGAGGGGGGCCTTGGAGACCCTCCTCTGCCAGAGAGGCCTGGGCCTCCCTCCCCTGCAAGCCCCGGATTCACAGGAGGCAGCCAGAGCAGCCAAAGGGGAAGAGCAGCGCTTCCACGGGGCAGTGGGATCCTCTCCTATACAAGAAAGACAATCATATTACATGGTAAATAACAACATACACTTTAACATTTTACAAAAGAACGAGACATCCAAACATATTTATCGAAGTCCTGTCTTCCCTCTTCTTGTTCTTACAGGCGCCAGTCAGGGTCCCTCAATGTCAAGCATCCCTCGATGGTTAGGGTCCCTCGATGGCCAGGGTCCTTTGCTGATCAGGGTCCCTCAATGTCAAGCGTCCCACAATGGTCAGAGTCCCTCGCTGATCAGAGTCCCTTGCAGTTCATGTCCCTCGATGGGTCACTGTCCCTTGGCGTCCTCCATCCGGGAAGGCCCTGCAAAAACCACAAGCTGTGTCAGTGACCCCTCCTCTTCCTGCTTCTCCTCCTCCATGACCCCCAGCAGCCAGGCCTCCTTCCAGGTGCGTCCAGGTGAGGTGGGGTGGGTGGAGGGCCCAAAGTGAACCCAAGGAGCATCAAGGCCCATCGGGAGACACAGCTCCAGAAGAGGGGGGATGACTACCAGGCAACTGGCAGCCACTAATGGGCCAGCCTTCCTCAGGGGCTACACTGGAAAATACAAATGCAATTCCAATGCAGCCCTTGGGGAAGGTGTTTGGGGAGGGGGTTTCTTACATTTCTGGGGCTCCAGGAGCCCAAGAAATCCAAGGTAGATTGTATAGAGGGGAACTGGAAGTCGCACGGCGCAATTCCCAGTCCCAT
This sequence comes from Anolis sagrei, assembly GCF_037176765.1. Classification (NCBI taxonomy): domain Eukaryota; kingdom Metazoa; phylum Chordata; class Lepidosauria; order Squamata; family Anolidae; genus Anolis; species Anolis sagrei. Next base: position 41,871,515 of record NC_090026.1, on the reverse strand, counting down.
CTACACCGCTCCCTTACCTGGAAAGACACAGGTCTCCTGAAAGACCCATGTCTTTCCAGCAGTTAAATTACCTTGAAACAAAGCAGGGTTTTCCTGCTTTGTTAGGAATGCATTCACGTTTACGTGGGCCGTCATCTGACACCTCTCAGAAAAACGCAGGAGGGCGCACATTTTGTGTCCTATCTGGATAGCCCTTCAAATTGTGCTTCTCAACATGTTTTGGAGGTCAGTTTGCTGAAATCCCAGTCAGCTTACTAGCGATTAGGATGATATGAGTCAAAGTCCAAGAGTGCTTCCAGGCAGCCCTTTATCCCAGGAGCATCTGCATTTAAAAAACGTGGATGCTCCTGGGGGCCTGTCTACACCCATCCCTGAAAGCGCATGCTTTCTGGGGTGGGTGTCTAGACGTTCTTCTGGGACTGGCCGAGCAGAACATCTGCAGACCCTAGCCTCCTACCCCACAGCCCCCAAACCCCTTTTAAAAGTAAAATAAACTTACTTAAATTTATTTTACTTTTAAAGGAGGTTTGGGGGATGTGGGGGAGGGAATGGCATTCCCACAGTTTTCCGGACTAATTTAGTCCAGAAAACTGTCAAAATGGTGTCTGGACTGCAATCTAGACACCGGAAGTAGTGGGTTTATCCCACGCCTTCCAAGAAGGCACGGAATAAATCCACTATCTAATAAATTCACCACAAACCAAGGTTTTCCTGGTTTGTGGCGAATTAATTGCGAGTTGACTGAAAGTTTCTCAAACTGCTCCTCCAGGTGTTTTGGGGCCCATCCAGACGGGTCCTTTATTGTGGAAAACCCTGGCTCTTCCTTCCTTCTCCTTCCTGAGTCCCTATAGAAAAACCCAGGGAGGAGAGACCCCAGGTCTCCTTCCTTAATGACCCATGTCTTTGGAGAGTGTCTTATACAACTCCAGACATTCCTGAGATAAGATCTGCATGTGGACCATGTTCTGCAGATTAATGTGCACATCTAAATGGGATGCACTGAACATTTGTCCGATCAGTGCATCCCCAAAAAGGCCAACTCCATTAGCGGTGAAACCGCCTTTCACCAAGTGGAGTGTGGTCTCTTGATTTCCCTGGACAGGTGGGGCTGTGGCCCGTGACCCTCCTCTTGATCCCTGCCCTCCTGACCCTTCTGACTGGGTGGGGACAGGGGACAATGGGTGTGGTTGGGGGGAGGGGCTCAGGAGGAGGGAGGCCTGGCTGCGCCTGGAGGGGAGGGGGAGGAGGGGCAGCACACCTGGGCTGGGCAAGGGGTGGGAGGTGCCCTTGTGGGGATGCCACCTTGGAGGGAGGGAGGAAGCGGTGGTGGCATCCCAGGCTGAGAGGGAGGGGTCAGGGTGGGGGAGTCCGGAGGTCAAAGAAGGCGGGGCCCAACCCAAGGCTTGGAATGAAGGCCCAGGAGCAGGTGGTGGCCCCTCCCCTTTAGGCCACCCAATCTCCCACAGAACTGAGCAGAGCTCAACAGAGGGGCCTGAGGGGGCCCAAGCAGTCTTCCTTTTCTGCTCTGCTCCAAGGGCCTCTGGTGGCAATGGGGCCCAGAGCGGGGGCGGGCCTTCTGCAAAGGGGCGGGGATTCCCTGGGCCAGGGCAGGGCAGACTCCCGCCTCCTTAACGCTACTTCCCTTTGGAGCTGCGGCACAGCTGGAGCGAAGCGGAGGTCTTCCTGCAACACGCAGAGAGATCGTGGTGTTCCTGCAAAGAACAGAGAAAGGAGGACTGGGTGAAGGAGACTCCTTTCTTCTTTCCTCAATTCCTCCCTCCTTCTCTCCTTCCTCCCTTCCTTGCTTACCTGTCCATCAGGCGGGTGGGCCCTTGGCGTACTCTGGGGGGTACCTTTCTCGCCCGCAGCCTGCCACCAAGCGCCGAAAAGCAGCTCGCAGCCCGTGTCGGGAGTGGAGGGCGGAGGCCCTGGCGAGGATGGCCTTGGTCTGCCAGCCAACTCTCCTGACTTCAGGGTCATGGTCGGCGAGGAGATCGGTCAGCCCTGGAAGGAAGGGAGGGAGGAAGGTCAGCAGGTGAGGGACGGCACACGGACTCCCCAGGACCCTCACTTCCAAGGCCCAGTCCCTCTTGGGCTGACTTACAGGCCTCGTAGGTGCAGGTGTTCCTCTCAGTGCAGATGTTGCTGTTCTTGTGAAGCACGTGACCTGGAGAGAAGGAAGGCGGCAGAGAAGAGAGGGACCATCTCCCTGAGCAAAGACCATTCTGGAGCTCCCTGAACCCAACACTACACTCAAGGGAGGGGGATGCCCCAGAGGAGGCTGGGGAGGGGCCTTTGCAGGCAGAAGGAAGAGAGAGAAGGGGAGGAAGAGGACCCTGGTCTTTGCTCTCCCCCCAATAAGGCTCTGGGTTCCCAGAATGAGCTCGAAGGGCCATTCTACATTGGCCCAGGGTGGAGGGAGAGGGGTCCTCTGGGGAAGAGGGCACTCCTGCTGCCCCAGAGAGTGAGCTAGAAGCCAAGAATGGGCACAAAGGGGGCCAAGCTCCCTCCCGGTCCCTTACCGAGCAACATGGCCGCTGCCTTTTTGGCCGAGGGAAGCTTGCTCTTGAAAAAAGGCAGGCAGCCATACACCTGCTCCTCCAACTCACTCCTGGAGCTGCAGTGCTGGATCTGGAGGAGAGAGAGAGATGAGGTCAAAAAAGGGGTTCCCTATGCCTGCTGGGCATAAGGCCCCCCTGACTCCCAGGCTTCAGGACCGGCACTGACCAGGCGCTTGGAGATCTTGTAAAGCAGCTCCTGCAGGCTGAAGGTGTCTCCCGCCAGAACGCAGTCCTCCAGGTGCCATCGCAGGACCTCCGCTGCCTCCCTGAGGGTCTCTCTCGCAGTCTTCAAAGAGGAGAAGGAGGAAGAGGGAAGGAGTCAGGCCCACTTGGAGGGCAAGTGACCCCTTCCTCCCCCCCTTGACCCCTGTTCTGAGCCCCAAGGCCTTGAGGGGCCAGTGCTGGGCCTCCCTCCCACCTTGGCCACCTCCTCGTCCTCATCCTCCACGTGAACCAGCACCGTAAGGAGGTCGTGGATGGTGTTGTGCTCCTCATGTTGATGTTCCGGGCGCCAGAGAAAACGCTGAAAGCATTCCAGGGCTGCCTTCCTGATCTTTGCCGCCTCCTGAAAAAACAAAGGAAAAGGAGACTTTCTTTGTCCCCCTTTCTTTGTGTGAAGCCCCTTCTCAGGGCTTGGGGAGAGGGGGAAGTCTACACCCCCCCCCCCCAAAATGGACCAGGGGCCAAGACTCACGTGGTGGAAGAGAGGGCGGCATCCGGCAGCCAGGTGAGCCTTCGCAGGGCCCTGGTCTTCCTTGTGCAGCAGGGCCCCCAGCTGGCCAGCCAGGCCCAGGAACACCAGCACGACGTTGATGTGGGGGGATTGCAGCCCCCCAAGGACCCCGTCCAGGAGCTCCTGGAGCCTCATGGTCTGCAAAGAGAGAGAAAGGAGGGCCATGCCTAAGAGGTCCCCTGCAGAGAACGTCTAGACGCAGGCCTCCCCCTTGGTTGGGGAAGGGACCCCCTAGGACCTTCTGCATCGTACATTCTTCCAACGACTGCAAGAGCAAGGCCTGCTGGATCTAGACTCAGCTGGCCTTCTGTGTGGAGTGTGGAGCCGGGGCTGTGCCTGACTTACCTCCCTGTAGGTCTTGCACAGAAGGAGAAGGCCCTGCCTGCTCTGATGTTGTACGGCCAGGCTGTGATGTTGGAGCCAGGCCGTCAGCAGTGCCCAGGTCTTCTCCGGGGAGTGTGGGCGCTGGCCAGTGTGCAGCAGCTGAAAGAGAAGAGGAGAAGTGTGAAGAGCTGGAGCCAGGAAGGGAAGCACTGCCTCTCCTCTCCTCAACTCCCCCGCCTATCCTAAGGCCCCCTTCCAGCCCAAAACCCAGGCTGACTAACCCTCCTCACCTGGATATAGAAGGCCACCACTCCGGCCGAATGCTCCAGCGGCGCTTCTGTTTCCCAAGTGGAATACAGGTGCTGGAGCAGGGAGGAGGAGGACTTGAGGAAGCTCCTGGAAGACAAAAGGGACCCTGTGAGGGAAAGCAGCCAGAGAGACCAGGCTGTGCCTTCTCCCCAAACCTCCTCCGGCCCTTGGCTCCTTACCGCAACAGGAGGGCTATTCCCTCAGGGCAGATGCTGAGGTCTTCTAGCATCTCCTTGGAGGTCTCCTTGAAAGACACCCGGGCCACCCTCTTCAGCAGCACGATGATTATCTTCGCCAGTTCTCTGCAGGAAAATGAAAGAAAAAAGTTTACTTCCCAGTGGAGGCTTTGAGTCCCCCATCTGGCCCCCCAAAAGGCCTGGGAGCCCCACTGAGCCTCCCCCCCCCTCCTTACTCTTGAGGAACGTAGATGCTGCTCTGGTCCCTGCTGGGCGCCTCCAACCCAGGCCTTGTGACCTCGATGTAGTTAGTCACCAAGGCGAGCAGAAGCTCCAGGAACCACCCCTCCAGGCGAGTGCTGTCCTTGATGTATGTCACGATCTTCCCGATGGCCCGCGTCGCTCTTGCCTGCGGAGAGAAAGAAGGAGGGTGAAATGCCAGGAGGGCTCCTGCTGAAGGCCAGGAAAGAGGGCCCCCTCTCCTTCCCAAGCTCCCCAAAGACAGGGTGCGGGAGGGGATGTCCTTACTGTGGCCGCATCAAAAGTGGGGCTCCCCTGTTCCTTGCCCTCCTCGGTCAGCCAAGGGCCCTCCTTCACCTTGGCCAGGAACAGGTCGAGCGCCGCCTCCGCGGAGCAGTAAGGTGAATTGAGAACGGCGCACATCAATTCACCACACTCCCTGTGAATGAAGAGAGGGAAGAGGGAGCCAGGGTCAGGCTTATCTCCAGCCCCATGGGGACAGGGGAGTGGCACCCCCAGGCCCAGCTCTCTTACCTCCCGTTGGACTCCAGATAGTGGTCCGTGGCCATCTTGAGATGTTTGCGGGCCACGTAATCCACAGCCGGCATGGCCTCTGCAGAGGAGCTGGCACAGACGGTGAAGGTGTTCTTGCGCCTGTAAGGAAGAAAGAAGGGAAACAGTGGTACTCGGGAGACATGGAAAGTCTCCTGGGACCAAAAGTGGAGGGAGGGGGATGGTCAATGAAGATGTGTAGGATGCCTGTTGGAAGGAATGGGGCATTGGGGTCCCAACATACCTTTCTTGTGGCTAAAGAGCAGCCTACCAGAACATCTCTAGGACACACCTGCCACCTGGAAGGTCGATGCAGGAGGCCCCTCTCTGCGTCCTGAGGAAGGCGTTGGGCGATGCCTCCTCGGTGGTGGTCCCAGGACTTGTGGGGGGAACTCTGGGCCTTACCTGCTCTAGGTCCATGGAGGACCATCTCCGAGGCTTCAGGGCCAGATCTTCCCCTTCCTCATGGCCCAGGGAGCTGGAAGAGAGGCATAAGGAGGCATAAGGAGGTGAGGCCTGATAGGCCAGGGACTGAGGACAAGGAGGGCCGCAATGGTCATCCCTCCTGGCAAAGAGCAACGCACCTGCTTGAACTGGGGAGAGGGTCCCACACCTCATCCTCCAGGCTGGGGACATCCAGAAGTGTTGCCTCTTCGGGGTCCTGTCAAAGACAATAGATAGAGAAGTGAAATAGGGGCAAAGGAGAAGGAATGGGAAGACAGCTCAGGGGAGGAAGGCTAGAGTAGGAGGAAGAAGCTTAAAGGAGGGGCAGGGAGAGGAAAAGAGGAGGGGGATGCAGAGGAAGGAACCCCCCTTTTTTCTGCTCCCTTCCCTTCCTTACCCTTGATGTCTTCTCAGGGGGCTCATCGACACTGCAAGGAGAGAGAGAGAGAACAAGGAGAGATCAGAAGGCATGCTCTCCCCCCCAAACCCCCTAGAATAAGGTTGCAGGCTCAAGCCCCCTTGGCGTCAATTGAAGGAGGGAAGGAGGGAGGGAGGGGATCTCTGACTGCGATGTGGCCCTGAACCTGGGAAGGGATGTACCTCTCATTCTCGAGGTCCTGGGCCGCCCCCTCCTGCACGAACAGCTCCGAAGGAACACCAACTTCTTTGGAGCCCTATTGAGTGGGAAGAAGAGGGAAGTGAGGGCTGTGCTCTTTGCCAAGCGCCCCCCCCCCTCTTTCTCCCAGAGAGAATTGGACTGAAACCCCCAGCCTTCCTCCCCAGTGACACACTGCCTGGGGCTGTTGGGACTTGCACTCCAACAACAGTTTAGCAGTGTAGGAGGCCTCTTCAGCAAAGGGCCACCTAGAACTCAAGGGGTCTTGAGATGGTCCTGAGCCCGAATCCATTTCCCAAAGGATGAAGAGAGGCAATCTCCCCCCTTTCCAGCCTCTTTTTTTCACTCACCAACTCCCTGGATAGTTCTTTCTGTGGAGGAGTTGGGATTCTCTCCGATATGAAGCTGCTAGAAAGGCAAGGGGCAGAAGAGGAACTCAGCTTCTCCCTTCTATTCCCCCAAGAGAGGCAAGCCCCATCCCAAGGATCTTGCCAGCCCATGGGAAGAAGGCAACGTCCTGAGACGGCCCCCTCCAGATCTCCGGGCCCCAACCCCCCAGACCCCTGCATGCCCTCTCCCCAAAAACATGGACAGGAGATACCTCTCTGAAGTCTCACAGATGGCCACCAGGCTGCTAGACTCCAAGGGGGGGTCCTCTCTCCCCAGAAACTGCAGAGAAAGGAAGGGGGTCTCAAGACTTTACCGAAGAAGGGCTTTTCCTTCTGCCACAATCTCTCTCCTTCCATCCCATTCTTTCTCTCAGGGCTGGAATCCCCAGACAGTGCTCGACTCCCACCCCCAACATTCCTCCCCATTGACCCTGCTGCCAGAGGCTGCTGGTATTTGCAGTCAAACAACTCCTGAGGGCTCCAGAATTCCCTCCCCTCTTCAGAGAAGGCCCACCTGGGGACCAAAACAGAATAGCCCTACTTTCTTGAATGCCGACCACTGCCTTGGCCCACCTTCTGTGAGAGACAGGGAGCAAACGATAAGGAGGAACCCAAGGGGAAATGGTGGCCATCTTCTGCTGAGAGTCACAGTCCCCATGGGACACTTGACCCACAACACATCTCCTCTTCATAACGCTTTGTCTCCCTCCAGAGGAGGGCATCTGTTCTGCTCTAGTCAGACCTTGCCTGGAATAAGACTGTGTCCAGTTCTGGGCACCAAAGGTCAGGAAACATAAGGACAAACTGGAATCTGTCCAGGGAAGGATGACCCAAACTGTGAAAGGTCTGGCAATTATGACTCGCCAGGAAAATTTGTCTTGGAAAGGAAAAGACGGAGAAGGGACATGAGGGCCATGTTTAAATATTTGGGTGTCCCATTGGGTAGGAGGCAAGTTTGATTTCTGTGGCTACAGCTGCTGCTGGAGCATAGATTCATACATTCATAGAATCATAGAGTTAACAGATACCCCCAAAGGCCATCTAGTCCAGCCCCCTTCTGATAGGTAAACATGGCTCTCATATCCCTCTCGGCTTTCTTTTCTCCAAGATAAACATACCCTATTTCCTGAGCTGCTCTTCATAGGAATTCATGGTTTACAGGCCTCATAGAAAGTGGTCTGAGTGGCAGAAGGGGGTTGGCTTCCAGATCTATGATTGTATCCGTTGCCCTTCTATAAACACATTCCAGCTTGTCAACAGCCTTCTTGAATTGCATCCACCCAAACATCCCATTCACCATGGAAAAAGAAAATGAAGGAAAACTGCCATTTCTACATGTTCTAGTCATCCAGAGACTCACTCAACAATTGGGCTATTACATAAAACCTACACATATGGTTAGATACCTACATAAAAAATCCAACCATTACCCTTTAAAAAAAAAAAAAAAGCACCATTAAAGCCCTGGCAGACTATGCAAAAAGCATCTGCAAACCCCACCTCCTCCATGGCTACTCCACCACCGACATCAGAAGAGCTGCAAGACCGAGAAAGAGCCACGAGAGTAAAGACAAAGATCCACCCAGAGGAAACGTGTTCTTACCATACATCAAGGGAACCACTGACCAGAGAGAGAGAAGCTGATGAACAAACACAACCTACAAACTATCTATAGACCCACTAAGAAAATCCAACAAATGCTACATTCAGCAAAGGATAAGAGAGATCCTCTCACCTCTGCAGGAGCTGCCGTATACCATGCAGCTGTGGACACGTCTACATAGAGACCACCAAATGCAGCCTTGCCCAGACACAAATCAAGGAACATGAAAGGCACTGCAGACTCATTCAACCCAAGACGTCAGCAGAGCACCTGAGGAACCAACCTGTGCACAGCATATTATTTGAGAACACAGAAATGCATATTATTTGAGAACATATTATTTGAGAACACATATTATTTGAGAACACAGTGGACCAGATGGGATCCCTGCTGAAATCTTTAAAGAGGGAGGACCTGAGCTGACACACCAACTCCACCAGCTCATAGAAAAAGTGTGGGTGACCGAGAAAATCCCAGCAGATTTCAAGGACGCCACCATCATCACCCTCTTCAAAAAAGGGGAAAGAACAGACTGCGGAAACTATCGAGGTATCTCCCTTCTAACCTCCGCTGGGAAAATCCTCGCAAGAATCCTTGCAAACCGCCTTCTGCCCCTCTCAGAAGACACCCTCCCAGAATCCCAGAATGACTTCCGCCCCTCCAGAGGAACCGTGGACATGATCTTCACTGCACGACAGCTCCAAGAAAAATGCAGAGAACAAAACCAACCTCTGTACATGGCATTAATCGACCTTGCAAAGGCATTCGACACAGTGAATCGCAGCGCTCTCTGGACCATCCTCCACAAAATCGGGTGCCCTAACAAATTTGTGAACATCCTGCGGCTCCTCCATGATAACATGATGGCAACAGTCTTGGACAGCAATGACTCCCAAAGTGACCCATTTAAAGTGGAATCCGGTGTCAAACAGGGATGTGTTATTGCCCCAACTCTATTCTCCATCTTCATCGCTATGATACTTCACCTTGTTGATGGGAAGCTTCCCACAGGAGTGGAAATAATCTATCGGACAGATGGCAAGCTATTCAACCTCAGCAGACTGAAAGCCAAAACCAAGGTTACAACATCTGTTATAGAACTCCAGTATGCTGATGACAATGTCGTCTGTGCGCATTCAGAAGATCTACAAGCCACTCTAAACACCTTCGCAGAAGCATACGAGAAGCTTGGCCTGTCACTGAACATTGAGAAAACCAAGGTGCTGTTCCAGCAGTCACCAGCCAATCCCTCTCCAATGCCAGTAATACAGCTTAATGGTGTAACATTAGAAAATGTGGACCATTTCCGCTACCTTGGCAGCCACCTCTCCACCAAAGTCAACATCGACGCCGAAATACAACACCGCCTGAGCTCTGCAAGTGCAGCATTTTCCAGAATGAAGCAGAGAGTGTTTGAGGACCAGGACATATGTAGGGAGACCAAGGTGCTTGTCTATAAAGTATTGTCCTCCCAACCCTGCTATATGCCTGTGAGACGTGGACTGTCTACAGACGTCACATGCAACTCCTGGAACGATTCCATCAGCGCTGCCTCCGGAAAATCCTGCAAATCTCCTGGGAAGACAAGCGGACAAACGTCAGTGTGCTGGAAGAAGCAAAGACCACCAGCATTGAAGCGATGGTCCTCCAACATCAACTCCGCTGGATCGGCCACGTTGTCCGGATGCCTGACCACCGTCTCTCAAAGCAGTTGCTCTACTCCGAACTTAAGAACGGAAAACGGAACGTTGGTGGACAGGAAAAGAGATTTAAAGACGGGCTCAAAGCCAACCTTAAAAACTCTGGCATAGACACTGAGAACTGGGAAGCCCTGGCCCTTGAGCGCTCCAGCTGGAGGACAGCTGTGACCAGCAGTGCTGCAGAATTTGAGGAGGCACGAGTGGAGGATGAAAGAGAGAAATGCGCCAGGAGGAAGGCGCGTCAAGCCAACCCCGACCGGGGCCGCCTTCCACCTGGAAACCAATGCCCACACTGCGGAAGAAGATGCAGAGCAAGAATAGGGCTCCACAGCCACATACGGACCCACAAGGAAATCCATAATGGAAGACCATCTTACTCGTCCAACAAGGGATCGCCTAAGTAAGAAGGGTAGCATGACTTCCCTGGATCTAGACACAAGACTCCTATTGATGCAGGCCAAAATCGCATTGGCTTTTTTTGCTGCCGCATCACATTGTTGGCTTATGTTTAACTTGTTGTCCACGAGGACCCAAAGATCTTTTTCACACGTACTACTCTCGAGCCATGCGTCCCCATTCTGTATCTTTGCATTTTATTTCATTCTATCAATCATATCCTACCCAAAGAAAGACTCTGTGTCTGTGGCGCCACCAACACCGTTTGAAAATCTGAACCACAAATTACATAACTGCTGTTTGTATGAAAAAGAAAGGAAACAACATTTATGGCCTTTCATTTGTCATAAAACGAGCTGGGATGCAGCGGCCAAAACCACATTTATACTAGCTGGTTATTATCCCATTTTAACAACAAAAATTGCCCTTTATTTGTATAAAGCATCTAAAAGGAGTATATTGATCAGATTAGTACACATTGTAAGGGGGACGAGGACATTTGATGTATAGACTTAAGATTAAGGTTTATTTGGTTACAAGTCCGCCACTTTTTTCCTCTGTACTTGTATATTTATATTTTTACTAGACTAGATGTATACTGCATGCTGTTTACATTGTTTACAAAGCGGGACTTTGATAATATCTCCTGGCTACACTATATGCAAATAAAGGAACAGGATAAAGAGATAGGCTTCAATTTTTAAAAATCCATTTGGGATAGGATCCTTCAGACACAGAAAAAATTAATAACTAAGATTTATGATAAATTCTTAGAATGGTCTACAGAAACTGAGGTGGTAAAAAATTGTATGATTAGGTGGTCGGAAAATTTAAGAAGACCAATCCATCTGAGTGAATGGGAAGTAAGAAACTAAAATATACATATGCGATGCATTGAAAAGAAAACTGGCTTAAGATGTCCCCCCCCCCCCAAAAAAAAAAATAGAACTAGTGTATAAAAATATGGGGAAAAACTGTTGGAAATGTCATGACTTCGATGGAAGTTTCTTCCACATGTGATGGACTTGTAGAGAAGGCCAAAATATTGGAAGTGCATACACGAAGAGTCTCAAAAAATTTTGGGAATGTTATTCCCAAGAAAACCAGAGTATTACTTATTAAATATTACAGACTCAGATCTAATTTTGGACCAAAATAAAGACATTTTATTCACTTACATCTCAACAGCAGCAAGAATATCATATACAAAAATTTGGAAATTAGACAAAATCCCAAAAATAGTCGATTGGCTAAATAAAATACAGGACATTAGAGACATAGACAAACTAACGTTCTTTTTGAAGAGCAGCTCGGGAAGCCCAATAAAAATGACTGATTTGTCTTACTTCGAGAAATATGAGAAAGAGAAGAAGCAGAGAGACAGTGTTTAAAAATTAGACTTTTTTTCTCTTGTCAGTTTAAGGTTTTTATTATTATTATTACTAGCTGTGCCCTGCCACACGTTGCTGTGGCCTATAGTTAAACTTATCAAAGTTGAGTTAGATATCTGGACTATTATGAAAGAGAGGTACCTACCTATTCCTTCTCCCTTTCCTCCCCCTTTCTCTCCTTTCTTCCTTCTCTACCTCTTTCTTTCCTTCTTTCACTACTTGGTTTCATCCTTCTCTCTTTCCTTCATTCCCTCCCCCTTTCTTCCCTCCCTGTTTGCTTCCTTCTTTCACTTTTTATTTCCTTTTATTTCACTGCCATCATAACAATAACAATAATGCAATGCATTGCCTCTAGGACCTGACGCCTCCCCCATTCCCCCAGAGTCTTCGATAGAGCTACAAGCTGGGTAGATGCGGGGAATGCCGTGGATGTAGTGTACCTGGATTTCAGTAAGGCCTTCGACAAGGTCCCCCATGACCTCCTGGCAAGGAAACTAGTCCAATGTGGGCTAGGCAAAACTACGGTGAGGTGGATCTGTAATTGGTTAAGTGGACGAACCCAGAGAGTGCTCACTAATGCTTCCTCTTCATCTTGGAAAGTGACAAGTGGAGTGCCGCAGGGTTCCGTCCTGGGCCGGGTCCTGTTCAACATCTTTATTAATGACTTAGATGAAGGGCTAGAAGGCATGATCATCAAGTTTGCAGACGACACCAAATTGGGAGGGATAGCCAATAGTCCAGAGGACAGGAGCAGAATTCAAAACGATCTTGACAGATTAGAGAGATGGGCCAAAACTAACAAAATGAAATTCAACAGTGACAAATGCAAGATACTCCACTTTGGCAGAAAAAATGAAATGCAAAGATACAGAATGGGGGACGCCTGGCTCGAGAGCAGTACGTGTGAAAAAGATCTTGGAGTCCTCGTGGACAACAAGTTAAACATGAGCCAACAATGTGATGTGGCGGCAAAAAATGCCAATGGGATTTTGGCCTGCATCAATAGGAGCATAGAGTCTAGATCTAGGGAAGTAATGCTACCCCTCTATTCTGCTTTGGTTAGACCACATCTGGAATACTGTGTCCAATTCTGGGCACCACAATTCAAGAGAGATATTGACAAGCTGGAATGTGTCCAGAGGAGGGCGACTAAAATGATCAAGGGTCTGGAGAACAATGAGGAGCGGCTTAGGGAACTGGGCATGTTTAGCCTGAAGAAGAGAAGGCTGAGAGGAGATATGATAGCCATGTATAAATATGTGAGAGGAAGCCACAGGGAAGAGGGAGCAAGCTTGTTTTCTGCTTCCTTGGAGACTAGGACGCGGAACAATGGCTTCAAACTACAAGAGAGGAGATTCCATCTGAACATAAGGAAGAACTTCCTGACTGTGAGAGCCGTTCAGCAGTGGAACTCTCTGCCCCGGAGTGTGGTGGAGGCTCCTTCTTTGGAAGCTTTTAAACAGAGGCTGGATGGCCATCTGTCAGGGGTGATTTGAATGCAATATTCCTGCTTCTTGGCAGGGGGTTGGACTGGATGGCCCATGAGGTCTCTTCCAACTCTTTCATTCTATGATTCTATGATTCTATAATAGGAATAATAGCATAATAATAATAGAAATAACAACCTTTAAACGCCACGTGTTGCTGTGACCAACCTTCCCTCTTTCTCTCCTTCTTTCCCTCCTTCCTTCCTTCCCTCCCATCTTTCCTTCTCCTCTTCCTTCTCTATCTCTTTCCTTCCTTCCCCCTTTTTCTTTCTCTTCTGGTCTCTTTTCTTCTTTCTCTCTTTCCTTCTTTCCTTCCCTCCCTCTTTCTCTACATCTTCCCCCTTCCTTCACTCCCTCTTTCCTTCCTTCATTCCCTTTTTTCTTTCCTTCTCTCCTTCCTTCCTTCCCCCTTTTTCTTTCTCTTCTGGTCTCTTTTCTTCCTTCTCTCTTTCCTTCTTTCCTTCCCTCCCTCTTTCTCTACATCTTCCCCCTTCCTTCACTCCCTCTTTCCTTCCTTCATTCCCTTTTTTCTTTCCTTCTCTCCTTCCTTCCTTCCTTCCCCCTTTTTCTTTCTCTTCTGGTGTCTTTTCTTCCTTCTCTCTTTCCTTCTTTCCTTCCCTCCCTCTTTCTCTACATCTTCCCCCTTCCTTCACTCCCTCTTTCCTTCCTTCATTCCCTTTTTTTCTCTCTCCTTCCTTCCTTCCCCCTTTTTCTTTCTCTTCTGGTCTCTTTTCTTCCTTCTCTCTTTCCTTCTTTCCTTCCCTTCCTCTTTCTCTACATCTTCGCCCTTCCTTCACTCCCTCTTTCCTTCCTTCATTCCCTTTTTTCTTTCCTTCTCTCCTTCCTTCCTTCCCCCTTTTTCTTTCCCTCCCTCTGTCTCTCATTTCTTCCTTCCCTACCTCTTTCCTTCCTTCCCCCCTTTTCTTTCTCTTCTGCTGTCTCTCTTTTCTTTCCTTCCATCTTTCCTTTTCTTCTTCCTTCTTTCTCTAACTTTCCTTCCTTCCCCCTTTTTCTTTACCTCCCTTTCTCTTTCTTCCTTCTTTCCTTCTTTCCTGTCTTTCCTGGATTTTGACAGGGCGGGAAGGGGCGGGGTGGGGTTTGGAGGTGGCATGAAGTAAAAGGAGGTAAGATTGGGGCAGGGGAGTGATGGAGTGTGGGGTTGCATGTGCGTGTGCGACGGTGGGGGGAGTGATGGAGCGTGGGGTTACGTGTGTGTGCGCGGCGGCGGGGGAGTGATGGAGCATGGGGTTGCATGTGTGTGTGCTGCGGCGGGGGGAATGATGGAGCGTGGGGTTGCCTGTGTGTGCAGCGGCGGGGAGAGTGGGGTTGCGTGTGTGTGTGCGGTGGCGGGGGGAGTGATGGAGCGTGGGGTTGCGTGTGTGTGCGGCGGCGGGGGAGTGATGGAGCATGGGGTTGCGTGTGTGTGTGAGGCAGCGGGGAGAGTGATGGAGCGTAGGGTTGCGTTTGTGTGTGCAGCGGCGGGGGGAGTGATGGAGCGTGGGGTTGCGTGTGTGTGTGCGGTGGCGGGGGGAGTGATGGAGCGTGGGGTTGCGTGTGTGTGTGCAGCGGCGGGGGGAGTGGGATTGCGTGTGTGTGTGCGGCGGCGGGGGGAATGATGGAGCATGGGGTTGCATGTGTGTGTGCGGCGGCAGGGGGAATGATGGAGCGTGGGGTTGCGTGTGTGTGTGCGGCGGCGGGGGGAGTGATGGAGCGTGGGGTTGCGTGTGTGTGTGCGGCGGCGGGGGGAGTGATGGAGCGTGGGGTTGCGTGTATGTGTGCGGCGGCGGGGGGAGTGATGGAGCGTGGCGTTGCGTGTGTGTGTGCGGCGGCGGGGGGAGTGATGGAGCGCGGGGTTGCGTGTGTGTGTGCGGCAGCGGGGGAGTGATGGAGCGTGGGGTTGCGTGTGTGTGTGCGGCGGCAGGGGGAGTGATGGAGCGTGGGGTTGTGTGTGTGCGTGCGGCAGGGGGTGTGTGTGTGGGAAGCGGCGCGGTGGGGCTTGGAGTTGGCATGGCTTCCGCAGAGGGAACGTTGGCCGGAAGGCTGTGTGCGCGCCCAGGGAACTTGCGGCTGGGCGCCAATGCGCATGCTCAGTTGTTTTGCCGTATTGTGAGTGTGTTGTTGTGTTGTTTTTCATTTTGAGTAGATATGTTTGTACCTTGTTGGTTGTGTTATGGGCATGGGAATTTTGGTTAAGTTTCGTTGGGGTTTTTTTGAGTTATGTTGTTTTGCCGTTTTGTGAGTGTGTTGTTGTGTTGTTTTTCATTTGGAGTAGATATGTTTGTACCTTGTGGGTTGTGTTATGGGCATGGGAATTTTGCTTAAGTTTCGTTGGGTTTTTTTTGAGTTTTGTTGTTTTGCCGTTTTGTGAGTGTGTTGTTGTGTTGTTTTTCATTTTGAGTAGATATGTTTGTACCTTGTGGGTTGTGTTATGGGCATGGGAATTTTGGTTAAGTTTCATTGGGGGTTTTTTGAGTTTCGTTGTTTTGCCGTTTTGTGAGTGTGTTGTTGTGTTGTTTTTCATTTTGAGTAGATATGTTTGTACCTTGTGGGTTGTGTTATGGGCATGGGAATTTTGGTTAAGTTTCGTTGGGGTTTTTTTAGTTTTGTTGTTTTGCCATTTTGTGAGTGTGTTGTTGTGTTGTTTTTCATTTTGAGTAGATATGTTTGTACCTTGTGGGTTGTGTTATGGGCATGGGAATTTTGGTTAAGTTTTGTTGGGGGGTTGTGGAGTTTTGCTGTCCCGTTGAACCAACCTAACAGATTTATATATATATAGATTATTATTATTATTATCATTATCTCATTTCTCTCTGATCTTTCCCTGTTAATCATTATAAAGGAGTTTATAGAGCAAGATGAAAATACAAAAGCAAGTAATTACAAAATATTGGCAAAGACACAGAATGGAAGGCAAAGACTTTTTTCTTTTTTCCATTTTTTTCTATTTTTTATTTTTTAGGTATATATATATGTGTTTTTACGTTTCTTTTTTTAAAATCCATTTCTATCTCCTCTTAAATATTTTCCTACTTTTCTATAATCTTAATGTTCTCCCACTTTCGATGTAAATCTAATAAAATTATTGTTTTCTTTGTGTGCATATAATAAAAATCAATTTTTTAAAAAATGTTCCCACATCTACGGAACCTATCTTGTTTGTAACTTGGAGACTTCCTGTATTTCTAAGAGGCCGCCTTCCTTACCTCAAATGCTGGCAGTACTTGGATGAAGCATGTCCGGAGAGAGGGCTCCTCCGCACGGGTTCCTTGTGGCTCCGAAGAGCTGAAAGGGGCAAGAGAAGGCCACAAAGTGTGAGAGACTGGGGCATCCCACCCCATCCAGGGGTCCTGCAAACCCCCCGTCCCCTCCCTCCCTCCAACAGGGACCAGGCTGATGGTCCAGGAAGTGCACGGGCACCATGAGGGCATCCCTCTTCTCCACTCCGAGGGACTAGCAAGGGATTGACCCTTGGAACTGGCTGCCACTGGGAGAGAGGGAGGGAGAGGGAGGGTGATAGCAACTGGGGTCTGCATGCAGACTGAGTGGCAGGAGTTTGGGATTAGGAGGCGTAGTGGGATTTGCATGTGGCTGGTGACTGGCTGGCCCTTTCCACACTCACAATTAGTTCACCCAATGAGCGCCTATATGCAAATCCCCACTCTGCATAGAAACCACTCCATTCCAAGGGCCCCTCCGGCTATCTCCTCCACCAGCCAATCAGCACCCACATGCAAATTCCCTCTCCCCTCACAACCCACCTCTGCAACCTAATATGCATACAGACCTCTCCCTCCCTGAGGCCACACCCTCCTGCCCCTCCCACAGCTAAGCCCCTCCCACAGGCTCTTAATTAATGCCTACTCACACTGGCTTCCAAACAGTTGCATGGAACCACAGAGGTGCCACAAAAAATCTTAACATTATATTTGAAAGGGATTTTAAAATCAATCTACACACAACTCAATATTGGATTACATAAAAGGAGGAATACATAAAAGGAATACATAAAATAGGAATACATAAAAGGAGGAACTTTGTGGAATCCCAATGCTTGGTTTAAAAAATACAGCAAGAGTTAGGGTTCTGCAGGAAATAAATGTCTTCTAAAGGGTTCCACAGAAGCTCCCGGTGGCACAAATGGGTTAAACCTTTGCGCCAGCAGGACTGAAGACCGACAGGTCAGACGTTCGAATCTGGGGACAGGACGGATGAGCTCCCTCTGTCAGCTAGAGCTCCTCATGTGGGGACATGAGATAAGCCTCCCACAAGGATCGTAAAACATCAAAACATCTGGGTGTCCCCTGGGCAACATCCTTGCAGATGGACAATTCTCTCAAACCAGAAGTGATTTGCAGTTTCTTAAGTTGCTCCTGACACACACAAAAAAGAAGGGGGGGGGGGTCCATGACTGGAAAGGCTTGGGAATCACTGGCCCAAACTATAGGCCTCTCTCACATAAAACATTCTAAGATGCCATCAGTTTTAAGACTCACACTGATTTCAGCATCGCCCAAAAGCTATATATAATAAAACATAACCATAAAATAAGCCCTAGTATGATATTTCATGATCCTTGTAAATAAAAACTACCCCCATAATAAGTCCCAGTTAAGATCGAGAGCCAGATTGAGACATTTACTGGTAATACATCCATTACAATACAAGACAGACATATTGTAGCTAAAATATTAATTTTAATATAGAATTAAATATTTATAAATAATAATATTGACATTATATTATGACAATGTAACAGTAGATGAAATGACTAGAATTGAATAAGTGTAGATTTTTGTGCATGATAAAACAAGACACCTCCTGCAAATAAGTCTAATGTGTCTTTTGGAGCAAAAATTAATATCAGACCCAGTCATCTTTCTGGGGAAATTCGGTACATACACAACTTAAACTCTGCTGAAAAAGCCCTCCCTCGATCCCCTGGGCCTTAACCATCGCAGACCAGTTTTTCTGTTCATAGAAACATAGCTACTTCTGGAGGGACAATGAATTCTATGAACAGAAAGATGGATTAGGGTTGTGGATTAAGTGGATGACACCTTCACCATTTGGAGCCATAGAGGAGAAGAACTAAACAAGTTCCTGGACAACCTCAACAGCATCCACACAAACATCCAATTCACCCTGGAAAAAGAAAATGAAGGAAAACTGCAATTTCTAGATGTACGAGTCCTCTGCAAACCCAATCAACAATTGAGCCACACGGTTTACAAAAAACATACACACACAGATAGATACCTACATACTGTGAAAGCTCCAACCATCACCCAAGTCAAAAAAGAAACTCCATTAAAGCTCTGACCAGCCGTGCAAAAATCTGCAAATATCACCACCTCCAACGTGAACGGAACCACCTAAACTGGGCTCTACAGGCCGATCGTTACTCCACCACAGACATCAGAAGAGCTACAAGACCAAGAACAAGCCACGAGTGTAAAGACAAAGATCCACCCAGAGGAAAAGTGTTCTTGCCATACATCAAGGGAACCACTGACCGCACAGGAAGCTGATGAGGAAACACAACCTACAACCTATCTACAGACCCACAAAGAAAATCCAACAAATGCTACATTCAGCAAAGGACAAGAGGGATCCTCTCACCTACAGTACACCATGCAGCTGTGGGACCACCAAACGCAGCATTGCCCAGGCATGAATCAAGGAACATGAAAGGCACTGCAGACTAATTCAACTAGAGAAGTCAGCCATAGCAGAGTCCCTGATGAACAACCGAACTCTTCCAGTATTTTCTGTTGGTCATGGAAGTTCTGTCTTCCAAGTTTGGTTCAATTCCATCACTGGCAGAGTTCAGAATTCTCTTTCATTTTAGGTGAACTATAATCCCAGCAACTACAACTCTCAAATGACAAAATCAATCCCGCACAACCCCACCAGTATTCAAATTTGGGTGTATTGTGTATTTGTGCCAATTTTGGTCCAGTGAATGAAAATACATCCCACACATCAGATATTTACATTACAATTCATAACAGTAGCAAAATTAGTTATGAAGTAGCAACAAAAATAACTTTATGGTTAGGGGTCATCACAACATGAAGAACTGTAATAAGGGGTCACTGCATTAGGAAAGTTGAGAACCACTGGTTTAACCCATTGCGTCACAATGGCCCATTAATAATTGAATTAGTAAACACCTAAGGAAGGAAGGAAGGAAGGAAGCCCGACTGCTCACTGGAGGGAAAGATACTAGAGACAAAGTTGAAGTACTTTGGCCACATCATGAGGAGACAGCAAAGCCTGGAGAAGACAATTATGCTGGGGAAAGTGGAAGGCAAAAGGAAGAGGGGCCGACCAAGGGCAAGATGGATGGATGGCATCCTTGAAGTGACTGGACTGACCTTGAGGGAGCTGGGGGTGGTAACGGCCGACAGGGAGCTCTGGCGTAGGCTGGTCCATGAGGTCACGAAGAGTCGGAGACGACTGAACGAATGAACAACAACAACAAGGAAGGGTGAGAACCACTGCACTAGAGAATGAATCCACTTTGAATCTGGCCCCTCCCTAAACTACAAACCCCAGAATTCTGCAGGGGGCAGCAACAGGATTTAAAGTGGATTCATTCTCTAGTGTGATGAGGTCCCTGGACACAACATATTATTTGAGAACACAGAAATGCTGGACCACTCTAACAACCACCATGTCAGACTACACAGAGTAGTAACGAGAATGTGGACAATTTCAACAGAAAGGGGAAAACCATGAAAATGAACAGAATCTGGCTACCAGTGTTGAAAAACTCTAAAATCAGGACAGTAAATAAGGAAAACCATCAGGGCCAACTAACACCTACCAACAAAGGATTCCTCTGGCAAGAAGCAGCCAGACTTTGAAGCTGCAAGGCCATTCAGTGCTAAACAAGGTAGCCAATTGCAACATTCACACTTGCCACAAGCAGAGAAGAGTTCTTTCTCCCACCCTGGACATTCCAGAGATATATAAACCTCTGAGGGTGCCTGCCATAAATGTGAGCGAAACGTCAGGAGAGAATGTTTCTGGGACATGGCCATACAGCTTGGAAAACTCACAGCAACCCAGTGATTTTGGCCATGAAAGCCTTCGATAACGTATTAAATACATAAACTAATAAGAATAATTAAGAGGAGCTCTTATTGATAAGATATGGAAGAGAAGACAGGAAGAACATGGGACAACATAAGAAGAAATGACAACCAGCTTTAACGTCAGATTTCAAGGCTACGCTCTGTTTTGTTATAGACCATATATGGAATTTTAAATACTTTAGACAGTGTGTGTAATACTAATTGAGATGAAGAAAGGGATGTAATAATTGTAACAAATACAAGGCTTCTTTTCTCCCCCAACCCCATTGCTCTCCCTCGGTGACAGATGGTAATATTAGACAACCTTTGTAAATATCTAATTTAGCAACAAGAACTCCACAAATCCTCTTTTTTCTTTCTTTTTTTTTACTGAATTTGCTGACCAAAAGGTTGCAGGTTTGAATCCAGGGATCAGCGTGAGCTCCCGCTATTAGCCCCAGCTTTTGCCAACCTAGCAGTTCAAAAACATGCAAATGTGAGTAGATCAGTAGGTACTGCTCCGGTGGGAAGGTAATGGCGCTCCAGGCAGTCATGCCAGCCACATGACCTTGGAGGTGTCTATGGACAACGTCGGCCCTTCGTCTTAGAAATGGAGATGAGCACCAATCCCCAGAGTCAGACACGACTGGACTTAATGTCAGGGGAAAACCTTTACCTTTTACCTCCATTACACGGACGGAGGGCAAAAGGGGGCCTAGACAGAGAGGGATAGTCCATTTTAGGACTTGGGTGGAGTTGAAGGAGGAAAACCATTTCCCCCGTTTTCACTGGTTATCACCCCTCCCACTTCCCATTTCATCAACGAGGGCTAGTTCCATGATGGCGACATGGGGGGGGGGGGGGGAATAACAGAAAAACAGGGGGAAATGCTTTTACTTCTTCAAATACCCCCCTCCCCAGAGACTATCCTTCTCTGTCTAGTGTCCCCTTTTGGCCTCCGCCCAGATAATGAAACAGAACCTTCCATTAGCCCAGAAAAACCTACAACAACCCAGAACCTTCTTTACTTATTGTTTGAAAAAAATGGATCTTGAAATCTATATAAATAAAAATGTAATGTTCATTTGTGGGATTAACATAACTCAAAAACCACTGGACGAATTGCCGCCAAAGTTGACCACAAGACACCTACTAACCCAAGGAGTGACCATCACTCAAAAAATCGATTTTGTCATTTGGGAGTTGTAGTTGCTGGCATTTATAGTTAACCTACAACCAAAGAGCATTCTGAACTCCACCAACGATGGAATTGAACCAAACTTGGTACACAGAACTCCCATGACCAACAGAAAACACTAGAAGGGTTTGGTGGGCATTGACCTTGAGTTTGGGAGTTGTGGTTCACCTACATCCATGGAGCACTGTGGACTCAAACTATGATGGATCTGGACCAAACTTGGCACAAATATTCCATTTGCTCAAATATGAACACAGATAGGGTTTGGGAAAAATAGAACTTGACATTTGGAAGTTGTCGTTACTGGGATATATAGTTCACTTACAATCAAAGAGAATTCTGAACCCCACAAATGAAAGAATTGGGGCAAACTTTCCACAAAGAGCCCCCATGACCAGCAGAAAATACTTAAGGTCACCCAGTCCAACTCACTTCACCAGGGCAAGAAAACATAGTCAAAGCCCTCCTGACAAAGAGCCATCCCCCTGTAGATTTAGATAGATAGATATGATTCACATATACACACACAGATAGTATCATAGATTTGAAAGGGACCCCTAAAGAAGGACAATAATACATTGAATGTTCATGAGTAGGCAAACCAGACAATCTCTATATCAATACAGACAAAGAAACAGCAAGAAATACTGTGTACCCACAAGCAGAAAGAAATTACATATATTAGAAACCAACACTTTCTCATTACTTTATTTTCCAGATCACTAGACTGGACCACAGCAATGCGTGGCAGGGAACAGCTAGTCTATATAAATAAAAATGTAATCTTCGTTTGTGGGATTAACATAACTCTAAAACCACTGGACAAACTGACACCAAATTTGGACACAATACACCTATCAGCCCAACAAGTGACCATCACTCATAAAAACACTGAAAAACACAGTAGAAGAGACTTTAAAAGCCAAAAAAGTGCATTACAATGCATGCGCAAAACCACATATATACACAAACACACATATATACACATATTTATTTATTTATTTACAAAATTTATAGCCAGCCTTTCTCAGCTAAATGATGACCCAAGGCGGGTTACAGATTGGCATAATCCGATGCCAAGCATTCATAAAAGTGCAATTAAAAGCAATCAACATGACAGTATAAAACATATATAGTTCCGTGTTATCTATTCCGCTGCATTCTCAAAAACTTGCTCCAAGAGCCAGATCTTTTTTCCAGAAAGTCAGGAGGGAAGGGACCGATCTAATACCCCTGGGGAGGGAGTTCCATAGTTGGGGGGGCACTACTGAGAAGGCCCTTTCCTTTGTCTCCACCAATCGCGCTTGTGAGGCAGGCGGGGTCGAGAGCAGGGCTTCCCCAGACAATCTTAAGCTCCTAGATGGTTCATAGGAGGAGATATGTTTGGATGGGTAAGCTGGGCCGGAATCGTTTAGGGCTTTATAGGCTAAAGCCAGCACTTTGAATTGTGCTCAGTAGCAAATTGGCAGCCAGTGGAGCTGACGCAACAGAGGAGTAGCGTGCTCCCTGAGTGCCGCTCCTGTTAGTAACCTGGCAGCCGCCCGTTGGACCATTTGAAGCTTCCAAAAGGTCTTCAAAGACAACCCCACATAGAGCGAGTTGCAGTAATGTATTCGGGATGTAACAAGAGTGTGGACAACCGTGGCCAAGCCAGACTTCACAAGGTACGGGCGCAGCTGGCGCACAAGTTTTAACTGTGCAAATGCTCCCCTGGTCACCGCCGAAACCTGCGGTTCCAAGCGATGAGTCCAGGATCACACCCAAGCTGCGAATCTGTATCTTCAGGGTGAGTGTAACACCGTCCACACAGGCTTAACTCTATGCCCTGTTTGGCCTTTCGACTGACCAGGAGGACCTCTGTCTTGTCTGAATTCCAATTTCAATTTGTTCGCCCTCATCCAGATCTTCACAAATATATACACTCACAAAACACATTTGCACAAACACATGCGTGGCAGGGGACGGCTAGTGCTCAATACAAACTTATGGGGGAAAAGCCAAAATGCTAAGTTTGGGAGCCAAAAAGCGGGGTGCGACTATTGCATGGTGACAACTATTATGTACGGAAATACATCTCCCAAGGGCTCCTCCCTCTGCCCTCGACCAGCCAATCACCTCCCACATGCAAATTCACTTAAACTCAGAGAACCCACTTACCACAATTTGCATATAACCCCTCTCTTTCAGGGGCCCCTCCCTCCTCTCCCTCCCCCAGCCAATTACCTCCCACATGCAAATTCCCTTAAACGCACAATCCCCTCTTGCCACAATTTGCATATACCCTCCTCCCAGGGGCCCCTCCCTCCTGTCTCTCTCCCTCCCCAGCCAATCACCTCCCACATGCAAAGTGTATTAACTCACAATCCTCACATGTCACACTTGGCATTTACCCTTCCCAGTAGCCCCTCCCTCCTCTCCCTTCCTGGCCAATCACCTCCCACATGCAAGTGTCCCTCACAATCCCCTCCTCCCACCCCTCCCTTGGGGCTTGGACCCCCAAAGGCACTCCCTGACAGTTGAATTGGGACCCAAAGGCAGCAAGCAGCCCCCCTCCTCCTCTGGGGACCCCTCCTTTCTTGGGCCAGGGCTTCCCTTGGGGGGGGAGGGAGGGGAAGGGGCCCCAGGGGCTTACCTTGGAAGAGTCACAGGAACCTCCTCTGTGTTTTCGGGGCCCACGTGGCGGAAATGTGGGCGCCTTGTCCAGGCATTCTGCAGAAGTGGAGGGAGGCAATGAAGGGGGCCCTCCCTGCCAGAGCAGGGCTGGCCCCGGGGCCCCAAAGGGAGCGGGAGGGGAGGGTTCCCCGAGGGAGCGTGGCCCTTACCCTGAGCCATGTCACCAGGGCCGTCCCAAGGGGAGCGTGCGGAGGGGCCTGGGTCGGAGGGGCATCTGTGGGGGGCGGCTCCGGCCGGACCTGCCTGGAGAGCCCTCTGCCCATGATGGCGCCCAGGAAGGCAATGGCAGGGCCAACCGACTCCTGGCCCTTTGGAACCCCCGGTCTCCATGGCAACCAGGTAAACACCTCCGGGCTTGGAACCTGGGCAGGAATGGAACCTTTTCAAAGGAAAACAACCCACAGCCAGGAAATGCTCTTGGGAGGGAGGGAGGGAGGGAGGGAGGGAGGGAGGGAGAGTGGCCCTGTGCGCCTGCCCTTTTCCTGCCCCTTCGCCTTGGAGGGTGGATTCAGGGGCCACAGGGCCCCCAGGAGCCCCACGCGGAGACCCCCTTGGCTCCTCTTCTGGGAGGAAAGGTCTCTCCCTCCGGCTCTGGAGGTTTCCTGAGCCACGGCAGTTGAAGTGGTGCCAAACAGCATTAACTGCCCAGTGTAGATGCACTCTTATTCACAATGTTAGTAACCGTATATACTCGAGTATAAGCCGACCCGAATATAAGCCGATGCACCTAATTTTACCACAAAAAACTGGGGAAATGGATTGGCTCGAATATAAGCCGAGGGTGGGAAATGCAGCAGCTACTGGTAAATTTCAAAATAAAAATAGATACCAATAAAATTATATTAATTTAGGCATCAGTAGGTTAGATGTTTTTGGATATTTACATAAAACTGTAATTCAAGGTAAGACTACCCAACTCTTATTCTAACCTCCTTCAAGGTAAATATGCTTACATGTCCTCCAATAATAATAATAGAGTAAAATAATGGATTTTAATAATAACAGTCGTAATAGAGTACAATAATAAATGTAATAATAACAATACAGTAAAATAATAAATGTAACAATAACAATAATAAATAGAGTAAAATAATAAATGGAATAATAACAACAATAATAAAATAAAAAATGTAATAATAATAACAACAACAAAGTAAAATAATAAATAACTTTGACTCGAGTATTTAAAAAGGACTGAAAAACTAGGCTTATGCTCAAGTATATACAGTATATTATTCATTCCAGAGAAGTCTGCATCCACCTGTTTAGGATCCTTCTTCAAGGACCGCCATGAATGTTCCCTTCACGCTCCTTTCTGCCCAAATCCAGGTCTTATTCTCGAGACTGAAAACAGGAGGAGTCTTTGTGCTCCCTCAAGGAAAGAGCCTTGGCTGGGAATCCCGTCTCCAGTCAGCCACCATTTTGTCCCTCCTGAAGGGACCGAGGCAGAATGAAGAGCCTCCAGATGGGGCCCAAGAGAGGCCCCGGGCCCTTCCTCAGAACAGGGATAGACTCTTCTCTTAGAGGCCTCCACACTGGAGGAGCGTGAAAACTCCTCAGGATGGCTGAAAGGTTGCTGCAGGTGAGGAGGACTGAGCTGTGAGGACGCCTTCAAGGCCATGGAGGCCAATGTGGGCAGGAAAGGCTTCCATTCGTCCCTATTCAGGGCTCTGGGGGCTCCTGGCAGGCCCTCCTCAGACCTGGAGGATCCTGGGATTGGTCCCCATCTTCCCCTGAAAGCAGCAGCCATTTTGTCCTGCAGGAAGCAAGCAAGCAAGCCATAGGGAAAGAGCTGCCTCTGGCCTTCCTTTCAGGGGAAGAAGTGGGGCAGGAGGAGGGTCTCCATGTTTCAGAGGGGAAAGAGTATCTGTGCACCCTTCCACACAGCCCTATATCCCAGAATATCAAGGCGGAAAATCTCACAGTATCTGCTTTGAACTGGGTTATCTAAGTCCACACTTAGATAACGTGGGATTTTCTGCCTTGATGTTCTGGGATATAGGGCTGTGTGGAAGGGCCCTAAGAAAGGGAGTGCTGTGTTTGCCAACATGATTCCCCAACCATTCAAAGCTGTGATCAATGTTTATCCTCTGAATGGCCCAATTCCCTATTGGGGATCAATACCAAGAGAAAACCTGAACCTCAAGCAGCTATTGAATGTCACCCGCTTCCCCATGTCCTCTGTGAAATTGCTCCCCCCCCCCCCCCCCAGGTCTCAGTTAAAAGCGATTTCAGGTATGTTTCACCAGCCCAACAACCCCCAACTTGATAATGAATAATAAAAACCATCTGGGGTCTTTACATTTCTGGTTTTTAGAGACCCTCACATCATTAACAAGTTTGAATAAGTTTGACTGCCCTCTGATATTTCAGAGGCACAGGTGTCCCAGTTTTCATCTGTCAAATGTTGGAAAATATGCATAACCATGAATCCTTCAAAACTGCAAATCTACAACTATGCTTCCTATTTAAAACCTAGCTGGGAGAAATCATTAACCGCAGGTTCTTGCAAAACTGCTATACATTTCCAGTCAGCAAGAGGTAAATATTGTGACTTTTTTACGATTTGTCTAGAGGCCTTATTTTTTCACTATCGGCTCCAGTAGTTCAAATCACTTCTGCAAAAGGGGAAACAATGAAATGTCAACCTTATCACCCTCCCAACCAATTTCTACTGGCTGCACCCCGTCTTCTAAAATGCCAATGGTAAGTAGCAGAGAACCAGGGCAGTGCAGCATCCACTGGGACCTCCCCAGGATCTTTTGGAAATCCTGAAGGGCAAAATCAGTGGTATGTCTAGTAGGGGTGTGGATTTTTTTTCATTAGTTGTCATAATAGGATAGAATTCGTACTTATGACGCAATAGCTGGTGCATGGGCGTGGTCCACGCCAAAAACTTAAGAATCTAAAGTTACCCAATACTTTGTCATGTGAATTTTGTAAACATTGTAACCCTCCCAAAGTCAGTTTTATTTTAGTGCAAGCAAGCAAAGCAAAGCCAACAAGGCTGCCATTCCTCTATTAATTAATGGTCTCTCGCCATTAGGAGAGGAAAGCAGCAGGGAGAAAGCAGAGTTTGCTGGGAAAGAGACTGAGGGCCCTTCCGCACAGCCATAGAACCAGAATAGGAAGACGGAAAATCCCACAATATCTGCTTTGAACTGGGATATCTGAGTATAAGCCTTGTTTTTTAGCCCCTTTTTAGAGTGAAAAACCTCCCCTCGGCTTATACTAGAGACAAGGTTATTTATAATTTTACTCTGTTATTAGTATTATTTTTATTTCAATTCTTATTTTACTCTATTTATTAATATTATTATTATTACATTTATTATTTTACTCTATTATTATTGATATTATTACATTTACTTTATTTTACTCTTATTTTTATTACATTTATTATTTTACTCTTTTTATTATTATTGGAAGGATACGTAAGCACATTTACATTAAAGAAGGTGAGAATAATAGTTTAATTAGAATTGGACAATCTTATCTTAAATCAAAGTTTTATGTAAATATTCAAAAACATTTAATCTTACTGATGCCTCAATTAATGTAATTTTATTGGCATCTCATGTATACAACTATCCATTATTTTTATGTTATTTTTTATGAAATAAAAACTGTCAACTTTACTATCCCTTTTAACTCATTTTTAAAGCTTGTCTTCATGTATTTTCTTCTGAGGCAGATTGTGAAAGAACTGTTGAAAAGGCTAACAAGTTTTCCTCTTTAATTTCCTTTTGTCTTCTTGAGTACTTTAGCTTAACGATCTTCTGCTTTTCTCATTAACAAAACATATTCCCCATTCTTACCATTCTTTGCCATTTGATAGAAGGCAGGTGGTCGGCTTAGAATCACAGAACCATAGAGTTGAAAGAGACTACATGGACCATCTAGTCCAAACCCCTGCCATGCAGGAAAAGCACATTCAAAGTACCCCCAACAGATGACCTCTGTTTAAAAGCCTCCAAGGAAGGAGCTTCCACCACACACTGGGGAAGTGAGTTTTACTGTTGAACAGCTCTTACAGTCAAGTTCTTCCTAATGTTCAGGGAGAATCTCCTTTCCTGTAATTTGAACCCATTGCTCCCAAGTCCTAGTTTCTTGGGCAGCAGAAAACAAGCCTACTCCCACTTCCTTACGGCATCCTTTCACATATTCATACATGGCTATCATGTCTCCTCTCAACCTCTTATGAAGGCTAAACATATCCAGCTCTTTAACAACCTTACCAGATGGCCAACAGCAGGAGGTGGCAGCACTCCACTTTGCCGCAAAGCATGGGGAATCCAGTGCCGCACTCCTCACCTCGCATCACACGCATCGCCCACTGGAAGGGCAATGGTGCGCACAGCTTCTTCCCATAGCCTCTGGTGTTGCCAGGGTGGTGGTGGCACACCAATTCCACCCCTGTGCATTCGCTGAGCCATCTGATAGGGGCCGGATGGTTCCGTGGGTGACGGAATTGCAGTCGAATCTAGCCTATAAGATAAGGTGTTCAGACACTCCTAATAGGGATTCATGGTCTCCAGACCTTTGATCATTTTAGTTGCCCTCCTCTGGACACCTTCCAGCTTGTCAATATCTCTCTTGAACTAGACACAGTATTCTAGGTGAGGTCTAACCAAAGCAGAATAGAAGGACACTGTGACTTCCCTTGATCTAGACCAGTGGTTCTCAACCTGTGGGTCCCCAGGTGTTTTGGCCTACAACTCCCACAAATCCCAGCCAAATTACCAGCTGTTAGGATTTCTGGGAGTTGAAAGCCAAAACATCTGGGGACCCACAGGTTGAGAACCACTGATCTAGACACTATACTCCTTCTGATGTAGCCTAAAATCCCATTGGCTTTTTTAGCTGCAGTATCACATTGTTTGCTCATGTTCAACTTGCTGTCCACAAAGACTTCTTCACAGGTACTCTTATTGAGTCAGGCATCACCCATTCTGTAGCTTTGCATTTTATTTCTTTCTTCCTAAGTGTGGTATCTTACATTTCTCCTTGTTGAAATTCATTTTGTTAGTTTTGGCTCTCATTAAGCTCTCTAATCAGTTGAGGTCATTTTGAATTCTGATCCTGTCCTCTGGAGTATTAGCTATCACTCCTCATTTGGTGTCATTTGCAAACTTGATAAGCACACCCTCTAAATCTTCATTCAAGTCATTAATAAAGAGATTGAACAGTTCTGGGCCCAGGACTGAACCCCCCTAATCACTTCTTAGCAATGTGAAGAGGAACCATTGGTGAGCACTCTTCGGATTCGGCTTCACTATTGAAAAGGTGGAGAATGGTTTTGGGCAGAGAGCAAGACTATTTGCTTTAGTCATGGACAACAAAGGGAGTAAACTACATCATAAAGAACCAACAACCTGTTCTAACATCTTTGGAGACAACATCAACTTATTTTATTCAGGACACCCCCACAGGGTATAGGCATGAGACCTTGGAAGAGATGGATTGTGTCATTAAAGTTTCCCAAGCCAGTCCAGATCACCTACTCATTTAAGGAAAAACAAACAGCTTTTTTTTCAGGAGGATCTCACCAGAGGACAACTGATAATTAAACACCCTCTCATTATCTCCTTTTTGTTGTCGTTCATAGAATCATAGAAAAGACCACAAGGACCATCCAGTTTAACCCCCTTCTGCCACGCAGGAACACACTATCAAAGCACTCCTGACAGATGGCCATCCATCCTCTGTTTAAAAGCTTCAATTGAAGGAGACTCCCCCAAACTTTGAGGCAGAGTATTCCGCTATTGAACAGCTCTTGTCATCAAGATGTTCTTACCAATGTTTAAATGGGTTCTCTTTTCCTGCAATTTGAACCCACTGCTCCATGTACTCCTCTCTGGAGAAGCAAGAAAGTAGCTTTCCCCTTCCCTGACATGATTTCATTTTAAATACGGCTATCGTGTCCCCTCTTATATGTTGTCTTCTCTAAACTAAAGATGCTGAGCTTCCTAGGCATGAGCTTGGTTTCCAGACTTTTGGTCATTTTGGTTGCCCATCTCTGGACACATTCCTGCTTTAAATCTTAGGGAGGGGCATTTGGCATACCAAACTACAAATACCAGGTTCCCATAAAAAGTGGAATCTCAGTGGTGCAACCGAATACTGAGAAAGAGCCTCTAGAACAGTGGTTCTCAACCCAGATGTTTTGGCCTTCAACTTCCAGAAATCCTAATAATTGATAAACTGGCTGGGATTTGTAGGCCAAAACACCTAAGGACCCAGAGGTTGAGAACCACTGCTCTAGAAATATAAAATAACTTATAAAGCAGGAAGGTAGCATTAACAGGAAATACATGGAATTTAAACAACAGGAGGAGATTTTCCAACTGTATGTTGTTTCCCTTGTTCCTTCTTTTATTTGTTTATTCTTGGTTAATATTTACCCATTACCTGGAGAAGTATGGCATATACAAATTCAACAGAATATGTCCAGAGGAGGGCGACTATAATGATCAAGCGTCTGGAGAACAAGCCCTATGAGGAGCGGCTTAAGGAGCTGGGCATGTTTAGCCTGAAGAAGAGAAGGCTGAGAGGAGATATGATAGCCATGTATAAATATGTGAGAGGAAGCCACAGGGAGGAGGGAGCAAGCTTGTTTTCTGCTTCCTTGGAGACTAGGATGCGGAACAATGGCTTCAAACTACAAGAGAGGAGATTCCATCTGAACATTAGGAAGAACTTCTTGACTGTGAGAGCCGTTCAGCAGTGGAACTCTCTGCCCCGGAGTGTGGTGGAGGCTCCTTCTTTGGAAGCTTTTAAACAGAGGCTGGATGGCCATCTGTCAGGGGTGATTTGAATGCAATATTCCTGCTTCTTGGCAGGGGGTTGGACAGGATGGCCCATGAGGTCTCTTCCAACTCTTTGATTTGATTCTATGATAAGAACAAACCTACAGAACTTGGGGACCACTTGTATTAAGGCATGGCAGCTAAAGTGCTGGCAAACTGCATTATTCTGAGTTGTTCAAGGAGTTCCTAAGAAGTCAGTTGTTTTCCAGGAACGGAGATGAGTTGAGTTTTCAGCTGAAAACAAAACTACATTCAGAGGAATTCAGAGGCAGCCAGATAGTCCCATTCTGTTGCAACAGGAAGCACAGAGGGCTGCCTTTCTTCCTGGTAGTTATTTTAAATGTGGAAAGAGGCTTCAGACCCTGGCACTCACACTCAAGGACCCGAGTTTGACAGATCTTTAAGAGCCAGAGGTAAGACTGTCTTAAAAGCCTCAATTGCACTATAAGTCATGCGGAGCAACTGCTTGGCAGGTTCCTCTCTCTGTGTAAATCTCAGTTCTTGAATGGAGATGAAAAAGCAAATAAGGGGGAATGCATTGACGATGGGAGGAGACAATAATAGAGGCGCTAATAAGAGAATAAAGTTTTACTACGTGCTAAATAATAAGAAAAAATGTCCACTATAGAGGGTCATGGTCTCCTTTTCTAAAAGACATGGCCTCCTTATTAAAACCTGCCAAATAAAGACTTTGTAGTGTTTATGGTATACGCTGCAAAGATGGAGCAAGTCAAACTATGGAGAAAAATGATAAGAATTTATTGATACATGATTGGTAACACACAGGTGGCTCAACCCATTACGCAAAGTAAGCATTTGTAGTATAGTTGATTTTGCCCAGGGGCGCTCTTGAGGCGCTCTTGGGGGGAAATAGACCTTGACATATGTGAGTTGTAGTTACTGGGATGTATAGTTCACCTACAATCAAAGAGCATTCTGAACTCCACCAATGATGGAATTGAACCAAATATGGCACACAGAACTCCCACAACGAACAGAAAATATATATATCAGTGATTGTTTGGGGGGGGGGGGCAAAATACTGTTTGCTTACCATTGAAAATTACATAGGGCCACCTCTGGTAACGCAGAACGCGAGCCATAACTTTGTCTGAAAAATTTGAGGGGAAATGAAAAAGAATTTATTCAGGGTTATGCAGCATACATCCACATTGTGGAATTGATGCAGTTCAATACCACTTTCACTGCCATGAAGTCCCGGGATTTGTAGTTTTGGGTGACACCAGCACTCCATGGCAAAGAAGCGTAGAGATCTTGTGAAACTATAGTTCCCAGGATTCCATGGCATTGAGCTACTGCAGCGAAAGTGGCATCAAACTGCATTAATTCTACAGCGTACTGTAGGTGCTCCCATGGAAACCATTTGTCAGTACCAAAGTAATAGCAATTTGAATGATTGGGTTTTTGTAGGTTTTATGGGTTGTATGCCATGTTCTAGAAGCATGGCCATATAGTAGAAAAACCTACAATAGCCCAGTGATTCCGGCCATGAAAGCCTTGACAATAATTTGGATGATCCTCAGATCAAGTGAGGTTTTGGATAAATGACTAGAGGAAAATATGATTATTATTAATAAAACAGGACCCTAAAGTTATTTGTAATTTAATTTATTCGTAAGAGGATCAAGTAAGTAGTTTGCAAACATCTGTCATGCAGCCGGGAGAAAGGAGGAATAGGAAAAGGCAAGATTTTAGGATGTGATTTGTTGCTGTTCTGTGGAACAATATGTAAGTACAATATGTAGCAGTTGTAAATGTTGTGGAACTTTAATTAAAATTAAAATGTTGTGTTTTATCGCTCTGTTTTAACCTCAAGCCAAAAGGAGAGGCGGATAATACATTTATTTGTAATAACTTTGTGCATGAAACAAGGTTTGCATACCATAAACTATCGAAAAGCAAAGATGTCACTCCTTCAGTTATCCAACTGGGCAATTTTAAGGTTTTTTTCTTTTTTGTGGGTTTTTTTTTGTCATGTCAGGAGCGACTTGAGAAACTACAAGTCGCTTCTGGTGTGAGAGAATTGGCCGTCTGCAAAGACGTTGCCCAGGGGACGCCCGGATGATTTGATGTTTTTATCATCCTTGTGGGAGGCTTCTCTCATGTCCCCACATGAGGAGCTGGAGCTGATAGAGTCCAGCTCTCCCCGGATTCGAACCTGCAACCTGTCGGTCTTCAGTCCTGCTGGCACAGGGGTTTAACCCATTGCGCCACCGGGGACTCCATGTTTTGGAGTGCCAGAAGCAAGGAAGGAATTGTCAGGAAGGGATGGGACAAAAGCTTGACCATCTCGTGCTTTTTCAGGAAACTGATTCAGGAAACTGCTGGTTCACAGACTCCATGGTAGAATTTAGTGGTATCATGAACTCACTGGGGCCAGGTTGTTTTGAAGATATAATATCTATCCCAACATGGAACAAGACTATGAAAACATACATTCAACAGATGTGCTTGAAAGTTCCCCTAATTCGATTTCAGAACTTAGGTTTTGACATAAGTAAGAGTTGACTTGAAGGCACATAACAGCAACAGAGCTAGTATTAACGTATGTTATAATAGAGATCATCAAACCATTATTTAATGAAACAGTCATATGCGTCAAGCTGTGTCAACTTTCTGAAAGAGTGTTGTCCACATTCGGAGGTTAATTGTATTAACTGCATAATTATACCATGGGAAGCATAAAGGACAACATGCTTTCTTTACATTCATTTGAAGAGATGAAGGAATCACCATTTCCAAAAAGGATGTTGTGCAGTCTTGGCTCTGCCTTTTCCTCTCCTCTGCTTTAGTTCCCCTTGTTTCTAGGCTTTCCCAACAGTGTAGATAACTTCCTTTGTATTAGTTTTTGGGTGGAACATAAAATCCCCCAGAGACCAACCTTAGTTGGTCTATTCAATTTGCCCATATGGAGCTATTTTGCTGGACTCCTTTTTTTTTCACAGCAGAGCTACAGTCACTAGAGGCTTGGGGCATTGTCTGGCAATCCTAGGCCCAAGCAATCCGAAACAGGCATCCTTGGCACCTGCATTCAACAGTATTCTTATACCATCAGTCCCAGAGAAACAGAAGCTTTTGACCAGCCTAAGCTTCACAAGAAAGAAGATTGAGACAGCTTATAAGCAACAGCTCGTAAACCCTCGCTTTGCACCAGAGGCAGAAGACTCCAGATAGGTGACTGCAACCAGCAAAATCTCCTTTTGTAATATATTGTTTTAAGTTACCTTATAATAATCCCAGGTGGAGTTAACCCTTTATTCATCTTGTTTTCAGTAAACTCATTTGGTTGTCTTTCCACCTTGCCTAGAGTGCCTCTGTGTGTTAAGGGTCTCAATCGTAACAGAAGGTATACATATTGCCCCCCGAGTAAAGCCAGACACTATAGTTTTTCCCAAAGGCTCAGGCATTCCATCCCAGATGTCTTTCCTCTGCTAATTGCACGATGCGGTGCTGTTCATTAATTTGTTCTTTTTATTGTTTCTCTCTTTTAGGTCAAAATTATCTTCCTGAAATGTCATTCCATAAGGCAACCAAAGCTTTGGCAACCGAACTGGGCCCAGAAGGAGATTGGATCCCAGTACTCAGCAGTACAGACCATGACAAGTATCGGCCTTTTTGCCTGCTTTACAAAAACACTGAGACTTGGTGGTGGAAGACTGAGTCATTTCATAAAACTGAATACAAACTAACAGATGTCATTCATTCTGACGGTCACACTGTAAAATTAGGTAACATCTAAGATTCAGTGATAAGAACCTAAAGATTGAGTTGTGGGTTTCTTCGGGCTATATGGCCATGTTCTAGAGGCATTATCTCCTGATGTTTCGCCTGCATCTATGGCAAGCATCCTCAGAGGTAGTGAGGATGCTTGCCATAGATGCAGGTGAAATGTCAGGAGATAATGCCTCTAGAACATGGCCATATAGCCCAAAAAAACCTACAACCACCCAGTGATTCCAGCCATGAAAGCCTTCGACAACCTAAGGATCGTGCTGAATCAGGCCAAAGACCTTTCTAGTTCAACATTCTGTTCACGCTCGGGTTTTACTCACTGATTTATTTACAAAAGAAGAAGGTATTCTTAAAAATGATTTCACGATGCATTTAACTGCAGAACACACATGCGACATGTGGCTAATCCAAGACATCCCTGACTTCATATGTCTTCTCATTTAATCACTGGGTAGATATTGGAATCTAAAAGGAAGCTAATATAGGCAGGAATGTCTTAATTGTTTTCACAATACAATACGGTCTGCTCAATAATACCTTTTTAAATAAATGAATAAGAGAGAAGCTTGGCCCTGAGATCTGCTTTGCGCTGAACATTTTCTTACACTCAACATGGGAACCTAAACGACAGTAGGAAAACTCACAACGTTCATAATTATTGCCATGCATGAAGATTATCATTTCTGTTTTATTGAGTCTCAGCAAAACAAGGAAACCATTATTCTCTGTGTTATTCAAATGAAAGTCATTTCTTACCTTGCAAGGCATCCAACATCATTGATGCTATTTATACAATGGTAGAGACCAGTTTCTTAACTCAAATACTCTTCCGTTTCCCCCAAACTTTGACTCAATGTGACTTACAATATTGTATGAGTACAAGAACAGCATTAAATTTTTTAAAAGCCTTCAAACATCAAATTTTTGTAATGTACTAATTGAAGGAGAGGAAAGATGGGGCCATCCTGGTCTCTCTAAGGGGGGGGGGGGGGGGTGGTAGTCCCAAAGTCTGAGAGCAGCCACCAAGAGGCCCTCTCCTGAGAAGTTGATGAAAGGCCTCTCCAAAAGATCTTAGAGGTCTAATAGGCTCATAAAACACATAGAGCCCAAAGGCAACTTCCAAAAGGGTCCTTTCCCATGCCCCTCCCAGCCATGTTCAGTCTTGGCTTCTGTCCCCATCATCTTCACAAATCCCTGGTGTGAGGCTGTTCATCTGATTTGGTAGAGCCAGCCATTTTCCTATACCTTATTAGAAAAAGGTGTCTTGATCCTCCAGCTATCTTCATTTTTTCTAATGCTTCTTTCAATCACATACTTTATCCATTTTTAATTTCCAGATGTCAAAGATGGAGACAACTTTACCATTAAGGAAGAGGTTGAGGGAACAGTGGAAGGACAAATTTCTGCACGTGATATAGCCTCTATTGAAGCCAATGTGACTATATCCTGTGTGAGGTCTGTGAAAGTGAAAACGATACAATTATGTTCCACAATCATCAATTCTGTGAAAAAGTTGTAAGTATATTGATCTTATGCACCTGGTTCAAACTCAGTAGCGCATGATATCTCGTACTATTGGAAATATAAGTCCGAAAAATCTATAGTAAAATAGTATGGGTTTTTTAAATACTTTGATACTAGAATCGAAATCCTTGATGGTCAATAACTCCATTCAATAACACCTGGCAAATGGTGGCACTCGTGCCTTTAGCTTTTATATATCCCTTGTGCTATGTAATCTGCGCAGTTACTTATGTTTTGGATAATGGATGTCTGTTTTTTCTGCTTCAGAAAAATCGACATGGATCATGAGTTCATTAAACAATCAAAGAAGTATAAAAAGGACCTGTACATTGTAACTGAGGCAGTAGAGGCTGTGGAAGATGCACCATTCAAGGAATGCAGCCAAATGGGAGGCAATATCTTTTATACAGCCTGTGTCAAGATGGGGCTGAAGGTTGGATCTGAATTGCTTTCATCCATTCACAAATGTCAAGGGAGTAAAAGAAGTGCCTCTTTTCACATTGATGCCATTTTCCTTGTAGTTGATCCAGGGTTTTTTGTTTTCTCTTTCTCTTTTAGGGTACCAGAAATATTAGGAAGGAGTTTCATATCCCAAAATCTTGCACCCTGGCATTCAGAGCCAAGAAACTAAAAGTAGGAAAGGAATCAGTAGGTAATGGATGTTTACAATCCAATCCTTAACAGAAGGAGAATCTTCTGTCCTCTCTTTTCTTTGATGTTAATCCTGAGCATGGCCAGAACTTACAATACTTTTTGCAAATCATTTGGAGGGAACATGAGGGCGCAACAAAGTTCCTTTTGGCAAATGCTTATGCTTTCTATGTGACAAAAAACATTTCATTCATTGCAATGCCCATGAGGGGGGTGGCAAGCATTGCTGCTTACTTTACTTACACATATTTTTAATTTATTTATTTCCCATATTTATACCGCATCCTTCTCCCCCCGAAGGGGGACTCAGGGCAGCCTTACAAAAGCATCATACATATGAGATAGCTAGCAAAACACTACTATATGTACTTCTCAGAAACAAAACTCTCATGATGGTTTCAGGACAAGTCAGGAACCTGGTGGTGCAAGGTATGATGTATTGGTAGGAATGAGAATGTGGAGGACCACTTCACATACCCTTTCTCAAGCAAACGTTTACTTTCTAATCTGAGAAATCCCTTACTCCCTAACAGTGTTGCTCTTTTTCACCTCATGCCTTGGAATTTATTTCAAAACTGGCTGGTAGAGCCATTGACATCCATTGTTCTGTACCAAAAAAGCAATAAAAACAATGTAGTTAAATGCTTGATCATACTTAAATAGCTACTCATGCTGTCTACTCAGAGGTTAATCCATTTGAATTCTACTTGGTTCTGGTCCCAGACAACAGCTTAATAGATCAAAACCTGTTTTTGGATTATACTCTGCCCTCGTATCAATTTCAGATTTAAAAGGCTATTGGCAATATTTGTAATCAAATGTTAATCTTCAGATCTCATATTATCCATTACAGCTACGAACATTGTTTTGGTTTTCCTCAGGTATTTCCTATTATTCAGATGATAAACTAGGAACTTGGGTTTACAATGAGCCAGGTAAGCAAAGTTTAGCAAATTTGTTTAATATTGATAGCTGACTTCTAGCCCCATTAAGTCTAAACAATGACTCCCCTGGGGATGGGGTATCCCGCAAGCGGGGGGTCCACCATTGAGGTCGTGCTGGGGAAGCATAGATGTGATCGAATATGCCATCCCAGGGAGAAGCGCAACAGAACATTTGCGACCCTGAGGCGAGATAGGCAGGAGTGCCATCATGACAGGCCTCCCAGACTTAAGGTCCTGCTGTTAAATGCTTTCTTGTAAATGGTAAAACAGTTGCTATTCAGGATTTGATCCTGGTTGAGCAAGTGGGCCTCGCTTGCATTACTGAGACCTGGCTGGATGATCTCGGGGGGGGGGGGGGGGGGGTTAGCCTCACCATGCTCTGTCCACTGGATTTTGGGGTGCATCAGACCTGGGGGCGAGGAGGAGGGCTTGCGGTGGTCTAACATGGAGATACGTTCCAACTTAAACACCAGTCTTAGCGCAGTACCAAGGGATGTAACTGAGGCACCTGTCTGTCTGGCTTTGATGGATTCATTTCAATTTGTTCAGCCTGATAATGTGGACAAGGTCCTTGGAGCGGTGAGAGTGACCCCTTGTACTCTAGATCCTTGCCTTTCCTCATTTATCAAACTTGCCAGTGGGGGATTAGCTGAGTGGTTTATGCCTCATTGGAACAGGGACATATTCCTTTGAGCCTAAAAGGGGCAATAGTGAGACCTATCCTTAAGAATGCATCCCTGGATTCCTCGGTATTGAACAACTACTGGCCAATTTCTAATCTCCCCTTTTTGGACAAGGTTCTGGAATGGGTCATGGCCTCCCAACTCCAGGGATTCTTGGATGACATTGATTATCTTGATCCATTACAGTCTGGTTTTAGGCCTGGCCATGGTATGGAGATGGCTTTGATCGCCTTGGTGGGTGACTTCTGAAGGGAGCTAGACGGGGAAGTGTGTCCCTGTTTGTTCTCCTGGACATCTCAGCAGCTTTCAATAACATCAACCATGGTATCCTTCTGGGGCGGCTCTCCGAAATGGGTCTTGGGGGCATTGCTTTGCAGTGGCTCCACTCCTTCCTGGAGGGTTGCTCCCAGTTGTTGAAGCTGGGGGACACTTGCTCGGACCCCTGGCCATTGACCTGTGGGGTCCCACAAGGTTCCATTTTATCCCCCATGCTTTTCATCATCTACATGAAATCGCTGGACAAGGTCATCCGGAGTTTTGGAGTTCGGTGCCATCTGTACGCAAATGACACCCAACTCTCCTACTCCTTTCCACTGAACTCCATGGAAGCCTCCCGAACACTAAACCAGTGTCTGATGGCTGTGATGAACTGGATGAGGGCTAACAAATTGAAACTAAATCCAGACAAGACAGAGGTCTTGGTCAGTCGGGGGATCAGTTGGAATCAGCGCTGACGCTTGAAGCTCAGGTGTCGGCGGTGGCTGGGAGGGCTTTTGCACAGTTAAAGCTTGTACAGCAGCTGTGACTGTACCTCATGAAGTCTGACTTGGCCATGGTGGTCCATGCCTTGGCTACATCCAGATTGGATTGTGGCAATGCGCTCTACGTGGGGCTGCCCTTGAAGATGGTCTGGAAACGCCAACTGGTACAAAGGTTGGCAGCCAGGCTTCTAACTGGAGCCAATTATAGGGAGCATACAATGCCCCGATTAAAGCAGCTCCACTGGCTGCTGATAAGCTGCCGGGCCCATTTCAAGGTGCAGGCTATGACCCATACAGCCCTAAACCAGGCGTGAGTGATGGGAGGGGGAGAAGGGCCATGAATGCATTGATATGTTGAGGGAGGTTTTCTCCTCACGTGTTCAGTTGGGGAGGTGACCCCCAATACCTATGATACCACTGCATGTGCAAAGCCATTCTTTTGCTGGGGAAGGAAATAAACATTGAAGATGACAATATAATACAGCCTCCATGTCCATTTAAGATTAAGATGAGATGGTTTTTAAAAGAAAGTAGCAAATAAACTATTGTGCACATACTAAGTAATTCAGGAGGGTGTCATTGGATGCTTTGGACAATTTGTTGAATTCCGAAAGTGCACAAAGCCAGTTTGAGACCAACTAAAACCATCATTGCAACATAACTGTGTTAGAAGGTCTTTGAGTTCCACTAAAATTCAGTTGGATCTATTCATACTCTCCTAATGCAGATCACATGAATAATATACCTGACTCTGCTTTGTTTATTATGCTTGTTTTTTCCATAGGAGAAGAAACTCTAAGGACATGCATTTACGAAAGTAAGTTGTTCATGTTTCAAAAGTTAGGGTTTAATGCAAGCTCTGAAGTAAATCAGTTGAAGACTACTGTTTCAACTAAGTTCATTGTCTGGCGTATTTACACATTTCAATAATATTTCAAGAAATATGGAGTTATGAAATAACACAATCTTTTTGCAGTGTGGGATTTTAAAAAACCCTCATGGGTAAGAAAAGCCATACTATACATATTTTTATCACTTAAAAAGATTAACTGTGAATATATTAGGAATTTATGTCCTGGGAATTGACTTGTCCATGTCTGTCAAGGTGAATGTTGTCACTCAGAGACAGGATACCGAGGGAGGTATCTTTAGGCACAGTAGCCTCTGAAGATGCCCTGTTGGAGACTCCTATCTTAAAGGCCTTCTAAATCAAATATGAATCTATTTCGATACAACAAATAAGTCAAACCTTCACTCCTGATGAGGTTTTGGATTTTAAAGATTCTGACTGTTTACAAAGATCTGGAGTTTAATTTTACCAGTGAGACACCTGCTTGTGCTTGTGCTCTGTGCTGGGTTTGTATGGTGACATAAATGTAATATTTTCAAAAACATGAAGTATTACCACTAATCCCAAATATCTAGCTCTGTGATACCTTTTTCCTTACATGGGTTCATAACATCTGATCCTGAGCTCTCAATTCTCTTTATTAGTACCTGTAATGTACAGTGTGGAAAGTATACATCAGGAAGTTGAAGAGAACTGTGTACAGTTCTCATTCCTATCTGCAAATCTGCGAGGTGTATTTCTAACTGGCTTTGTGGCTGTAATGAGGAACAAGGACCTTCTACAAGAGCTAGTGTTCCAGGTAAAGATATTCTCGTTGTGCGTTAGGCTCTTCCTTTGGGGGTAAGGGTTTCCTCATCATTTGTTTCCAGCTCATTGTCCCTCCCTTCACAAATCCTTGGCCATATTGTCTTTGTGGATCTCTCCCATTAGTGTCTTTCCAACCCAGTGTCATATTTGGAGGCATTCAAGATTAATCTCCGCTTCCCATTGTCAAGTGTAGTTCCAACCAAAAATATATCTTCTTTAGCTTTGGGGGAAAAAAACAGGTTTGTGGTGTTTGTTTTGTTGTTTGTGCCCCTGTTCAGAAGATCTTGCTTCACTTTCTGTCCCTGCGATAACTGGATTTTGAAAAATGTGGCTTGTCTTGGAAACAAGGATTGGTGATGAAGCTTCAATGGAGAGACCTTTTCCCCTTGATGACTCTTCCAAGAGTGCATTTCCCTTCCTGGGGGTAGATTTCTCTCACGTCCGTTTGTTACAACCTTGTTCTTGCTTGAGTGTGCTTGTAACTCGGGGACTGTCGTCACCCATTGACTGGAAAATGTGTAAAAGTTATTTACAAATTCCTTTCTCCTTTGAGAGAAAGAGTGAGAAAGTCACCCTGCCAAAAGAAATTCATTACATTGTTTTGTATTTCAGGACAAAAAGTTAACTTGCAACCCCCACCCCGCTTAAAAAAAACATTTTGACCTAAAACATTTTCATTTAGAAACCAATGCACTTTAACACAAAATGCACAAATACAGTGTTCTTTGCATTAAGGTTATTGTGTTTTTTCCCTGCAAAATCCAAGGTACCTTTGGTGAAAAATTAAAATCTCCAAATATGAAGAATAATTGAAAATGTGCAAAAAAAATGAGTATTACTGTATTATTATTATTATTATTATTATTATTATTATTATTACAGTCTTCTTTAAATTGCTGCCTTTCCCCCAATCCTGGGAATCAGGGCTAACGTTATAATTCTATTAAAATGCAAGTGTTAAGAACCATTGAAAGTATGCCATGAAAAATAATAAGAGGAGTGGAATGAAAGTATTTGCAACTCTTTTGTTCTTGCAATGGAGGATGAAATATGTGCAAATTTTCTTCTTTGCACCATAGCAATCATTGTTGCTCTTTCACAGAATATTATTCCATGGAAGCCCCTTCACACATCCTTCAAAGGAATCTTATCTGCAGGAATGTTTAGGAGATTATCTGATTTACAATCTTTTTGGCAGGAAAATTAAAACTAGCCAGTGGCTATCTATTTCATGTTTGCATCAGTTCTCTCACATGAACTGATTTAAAGGACAGAACCAAACCAAATTCATCCTCAAAATTACTCAACACTCCTTCATGCTCTTGATTCAGATTTCATCACATAGCAACCCTTGCTTTCGTTTGTGTGCCCCTAAATCCTTGCATTTAGGTCCATGTAACTGGTTGGCATTGACATTACCTTTTTCTTTATGCTATTAGCTGGAGGAGTCACTTGAAACCTCTGACCAATGCAAGCTGAAGGCAGATGAGCCAGAATTGCAAGATCTGGTGGAGAATTTACAAGATCACAGTGGAGTCATCATCCCTGAACTTGCAAAGGCAGTTGTTTATTTTCTAGAAGCCTTGGATGGTAAGGATCACGACTTCCAAAATACAGTGACCATTCGAATGTATGTCACTAAAAGACCTTTCAGCCCATGAGCCTCTTCTGATTCAGTTGTACAGATGTTGATCTTGCAGATAAGTGCTGCATTTCAAATCTCAAACTGCTTGAAATTTCCCACAGCTCTCTCATGGCATATTCTCTTGAGTTTCTCACAGATTTGCCCAGTTACTACTGTGAGAGGACAATCACTCAGTGAAAAAGAGGCTTCTCTTCATTTGCATGTCCCAGCATGCTAGAGCAAACTATGGCTCTTTCTTATCATATTGCTGATAAGAGTAATCTTGTCAGATCTCTGCTTCAGCCATTCTGCCCTAGTGTGGAACCCTTTCCTTCCATTGATTGTTTTGCTCTCTTTCTCAGAACTGCAAGAAGAACAATTGATGCTCTTGGAAGAATCTCTAGAAAAAAAGATTGTGCCCAAGCAGCTGGAACTGGTAAGTGAGAACTCTAATCACACATTCCCTACATGTTTTGCCAGACATGTCAATATTTATTTATTTATTTATTTATTTATTTATTTATTTACAGTATTTATATTCTGCCCTTCTCACCCCACAGGGGACTCAGGGTGGATTACAATGTACACATATATGGCAAACATTCAATGCCAAAGACACACAACAGATATAGACAGACAGTCAGAGGCTATTTAACTTTTCTGGCCTCCAGGGGAGCTGTCGCTTTCATCGTCCATCTGTGACACTGATAAAGTACTTCCACATTCCCCACATGCTTTTGCTGGAGTGCTTTGCTGGCGTCTTTTTTATGGGCTCGTAAATTAGTTAAATTAGCCTCCCCACACATAGGTGGTACCTAATTTTCCTACTTGACAGATGCAACTGTCTTTTGGGGTGCAAAGGTCGACAACAAGCT
Source organism: Anolis sagrei (assembly GCF_037176765.1). Lineage (NCBI taxonomy): Eukaryota > Metazoa > Chordata > Lepidosauria > Squamata > Anolidae > Anolis > Anolis sagrei. The sequence goes on along the minus strand of NC_090026.1, from coordinate 41,828,363 downwards.
ACACAATTGGTCTGAAGTTCACTCTGACCTGGGCTGGCTTCGAACTCGTGACCTTTTGGTCAGAAGTGATCTTAATGCAGCTGACACTCAGACTTAATAGATAGTAGATACTCCTTTTACAAAACTGAAATAAATGTGAATTCTGTGGAATCCTAGGATTTGCAGACAGTTTTAAGTTTTAATGCAGCAGCAACTAACAAAAAAAAAACACCACAGGATTCCATATGATGCATCCATGCCGATTAAAGTGGATCGATGGCACCATAACTGTGTGGTGCAAAAGGGCATGAGTTCATAAGAGCCTTCCATATACCTCTGCCTTTCTAAAATGTAAAATGTAATTTGCCTGCTAGCTTCTCAGCACTGGCAGAGCTAACAGTGGCAAAAGAGTTCCATAATCAAATTGTGATACATGGCTGTACACTATAGTTTTTCCAAAGAGCAACAATGATTTTTTTATTTACAATGAATATTTTGATTTGTGTGGCTTGATTTTGTTTCTTTATGTTTCCAAAGATCGATATCATTTTAGGCAATATTCTAAGCAACGGTGAAAAGAAATTTACTGTAGACATCCAGCTCTTATCTGAAGAAGAGATGCTTATAATGGGAGCAATGATTGAAATGAGTGGAGTGACCGTTCAGAAAACCGAAGCTCATCTTACTGGAACAGGAGATCCTGCAGCTTTGGTGCCCTTGTTTGTGGTTCTTTATGTGCTCTCTCTACTAACTAAGCAAGAAGACGACTGAATTCATCATGATATCTGCATGACTAAGCTGTACACATTTATCTGGGAAAATCTCATTTATTTCCAAGCTTGAAATATATATATATTGGGTTCAACTCCCACAGTCATGGGTTGGGCAAATTGCAGTTCAGAAAAGTAACTTTTTCCAGACTTTCCTCAGTGCAGCTTAGTTCTGAGCAAAACCGGTATAGGGTTATATTGTAGTGCAGATACGTATATACGGCCTTGCTCTCAGATCTTCTTTGCGCTATATAGCCTCCTTTTCAGTCACATTTCTCTCTTGGAATGAAAATTAGTAGTAATAAAATCATTTATTTTCTTTGCAAAAGACCTTAGGTTACATGCCTCATTCAGCCCTTACAATTTGCAACATTCCTTGTTCTGATAGAAATTATATCTCCTGATGATGGTAGCCATCATGACCATCTATCTCAAATAGCCACTGCAAATTATGGCTAATTTTCTTCTGAAGTAGAACCATCCAGTCTCAATTAAATGGGATGGATAGATAGCTAGATTGTGGATGGTCATATGCTTGTTTTACCATGTTTCTCACACCAGAAACGACTTGCAGTTTCTCAAGTCACTCCTGACACGACAAAAAAAAAACACACACACACACACAACCATGTTGCAAACATGAAAACACCATACAAGTCCTGCATGTATGACATACTTCTTTTTTCAATATCCTGACTACTTTAAAATTACCCTTTTTCATTTATTCTAAGATAATAACAACAACAACAATAATAATAATTTTATTTTTATACCCCACCTCCATCTCCCCTAAGGGAATGGGGCGGCTTACAAGGGACAAGCCCAGAGAGCACAAAGTTAAAACCATAACACAATAAGATGCCATCGAAATAAAACCAAATAAAAACATATGACAATAAAGCATAACATAAAAACAGTACCATACAGAACGATAAAAGTGCTGAGTTCAGAGGGCTCTGGGTTTGTGCAAATTCCTAGACAGAGCTAAGGGAAAGTGCATAATTCAGAAAGACAGGGCTGGGAGGATAATGTTCATGGGCATTAAAATGTCAGGATTGTAGAGCGGAGGGCCATGTTAAAGTGCAGAACTTAGGTAACATTGGGCCAATTTTTTGGAACTGCCTAGTCACACTATTCCTCCTTGTAAACATCTCTACAAATGGGGTGCATCTTTATATACATAAATTTCTTTGTATATATGAATAAAGCTTTTTTTCTCCGTTGCTGTTACTGAAATTGGTGTGCATCTTACAATCGATGCTATTTTAGAATCAAAACAGAGGGGTTTTGGTGGCAGCCGGGTCTTACATAGCCTCAGGATGGTAGGTAGGGTTATCACCAAAACATTTTAGATTGTAGCAGATTCGAAACAGTGAATTGTGTGATTCACGGAGACCACGGAGAAGATATATATATATTGTAATGTAATGTAATGTTCGTTTGTGGTATTAACAGAACTCAAAAACCAGTGGACGAATTGCCGCCAAATTTGACTACAAGACACCTACTAACCCAAGGAGTGACCATCACTGTTGTAGTTGCTAGGATTTATAGTTTACTTACAATCAAAGAGCATTCTGAACTCCACCAATGATGGAATTGAACCAAATGTGGCACACAGGACTCCCATGACCAACAGAAAACACTAGAAGGGTTTGGTGGACACTGACCTTGAGTTTGGGAGTTATAGTACACCTACATCTAGAGAGCACTGTGGAATCAAACAATAATGGACCAAACTTGGTACGGATATTCCATATGCCCAAATGTGAACACAGATGGAGTTTGGGGAAAATAGACCTTAAATTTGGGAGTTGTAGTTACCTGGATTTATAGTTCACCTACAATCAAAGAGCATGCTGAACCCCACTAACGACAGAATTGGGGCAAACTTCCCACAAAGAACCCCCATGATCAAAAGAAAATTCTTAAGGCCATCCAGTAAAACTCCCTTCACCAGGGCAAGAAAATGTAATCAAAGTCCATCTGACAAAGAGCCATCCAGCCATAGATATTATAGATAGATATGATTCACACACACACATATATATAGTATCACATATATATTGAAGGGAACCCCTAAAGAAGGACAATGATATGTTGCCTGTTCCAGAGTAGGCAAACCAGACAATCTCCACATCAACACTGACAAAAAACAAGAAATACTGTTTACCCACAAACATAAAGACATTGCATATATTAGAAACCATTGCATATATTTTCCAGATCACCAGACTGGGCCACAGCAACACGTGGCAGAGGACAGCTTATATATATATATATATATATATATATATATATATATATATATACACACACACACACACACACACACACACACACCTATAGCTTGTGTGTGTGTGTGTGTGTGTGTGTGTATCTGGAGCTACACTTAAAAAAGGTATACAAATTAAACTTTAGAACAGACCTATAGAACCTGTCTTGTTCATAACTTGGAGACTGCCTTTATTAAGGCAGACACAGTGCTGTCAAATTGTATTAATGAGACGACGTAGACACAGCCTGAGTTGGTCATGGCGTGCCTAAGAAGCCAATTGTTTTCCCGAAAAGGGGATGAATTTTATGTTGAAAATGAAACTAAATTCAGAGTCTTGAGGTTCACTGCTGTTTCCTCTTCTTAATTTGCCCAAATACCTTCAGAGTTTTTTTGTTTTTCAGTATTACTTGAGGAAGGGAGAGGATCAACTGGGCGACTCAATTGAAGCTGCGGAGATTTTCTGGAGCATACGGGCTTGAGTCAAACGGCTGAGCTGGGGGTGGATGCTTGTGTGGAGGGACTTTGGGGCTATGGAGTGTGGGCTACTGCTGGTTCTTGCACAAGGGAGGTCATGGGGATGGAGGCCATTTCCAATTCATCTGGACTTCCATCCTTGGGAAACTGCAATTCCCACAACGAAGCTATGTCTTCTTTTGATTAGGGGTGGGATTGGGGGTCTTCAATAACAAAGAGAAACAGGCAGCTGGGATTCAATGTGCTGAGCTTTGGCTTCTTTCACTTTCCTTCCTGGAATAAACACTGGCACTGCAGCACATGGCAAGGGCCCCCTGGAGGGCAAGAGGAGGAACTGACTCACTCACCTGGGGAAAGGCACCTGAACACCAGGGAACCCTGGGAGATGTAGTTTGACAGGCCTTCTGCCTTCTTTGCCCAAAAGTGCCAGAAACAGAGAGGCAGCATGGTGAATTGGTTCAAGCTCTGGACTCAGGATTAGTTTGATCACACGCCAACATTCGTGGTCCAGTGCGATGGAATCCCTGGGAGTTGTCATTTAGTTTGCAAAGCATTTCACTTTCTCAGCATTCTTTGACACAGAAGGCTGCAGACCTTGCAAAACTGCAACTCCCAGAATTCCATAGCATTGAGCCATGACATTTGCAGAGCAGATACACCCTTAAGAGAGAGGAATGTATTTTGTTTGTAAGGACTAAAGGTTCATCTACACTGTAGAATTAATGCAGTTTGACACCACTTTGATTGCCACGGTTCAATGCTATGGAATCCAGAGATCGATAAAGTGGAGAGGCACCAGAACGTTTTGACACTGTAGGTATTCTAAAATACCACCCAGTTTTTAGACTTATTATTATTATTATTATTATTATTATTATTATTTCTAACCGGCTTTATCCGTCTAAAAAAAACTGCATTCATTTTACAGTGTAGATGCATTCTTCAAATCCTTGAATGATTATTGACAGTGCAAACAATTCATAAAATAGTTGCGTTTAAGTGTTACTTTTTTACATTAGAGCTATTGAAAGTAATGTATGTTTGTTAACATAGTCACTTGAGCTGCAGCATGCGCTGGAGCTTGACCCGCGCCATCTTTCTTCTGCATTATTTGACAGTACAATACAATAAAAGGCCACCTGGACTCCTCCATATATATCTCCATAAGTTAAAAGACTGTCTTTTACTTCAATAGTGAGTTAATTCTATAGCACAGATGCACTTTAAGACTCAGGCCCCATCTGCACTGACCCTGTCAGCTAAACTACAACTCCCAGGATTCCACAGCCTTGAGGCAAAGTAGTTCACATGGGCTCAAAGGGCATTTGTTCTATAGTGTGGTGTCACCCTAAGACTAGGAAAGCTACATATTCATTGCTTTGTTTTTTTGGGGCATTTGCTCAAAGAGACTGGTATCAGCCGACTCCTTTCATCCAGTGCGTTCTTCCCTGGGATGTTTAGTTTGGCTCTGAAAAGAACTTGCGTGTGCACGTGCGATACACCTCCCACAGCCAACCCAAGAAGTACACTCACACAAGGTATGGGATGAACAATGGCCACAACTCATTTATTGATAACAGGAACAAGGGTTGGCAGCTAAGCATGGGTCCTGGATCATGATCGGGCAGCCCAATACTGCCCGATCCCACACACTCACCAGGGGCCGCTGGCACAATACCAGGCAAACGCAACCCGGCACCCCCTGGGACCACCGGGCATCCCCCCCTACCGCTAGGGGGGGATACCAAACCAGATCCAGGGCCCATGCCCCACGCCAACAAGGAGTTGTGACAAGGAGCATAACACAAACAAGTAACTGTTAACAGGCAACCATGAAAAGGAAACAGAACCCAAGTAAACTTCCAATAAAAGCATTAACTACATGCAGGGTGGGTGGGATGGACCAGCTGTTGCAGGTCAAGTGCCTGCTGAGGAGCCCAGGGCAGCCTTATGAAGGCTGCCCCTGAGGAGGGAGAGGCCAGCTCAGGCCTCATCTGCGGTGGGCGTGGTCAGTTGGCTATTGGCCCTTTGACCTGCTGGCAGGAAACCTTCCCACCATCAGAAGGGGGCTTTTGGGAGGAAGAAGCTCCCTCAGGCGAGAATGGCGGTGGGGAACACCCAGCACCGCAACTTCTTTGGCCCGGTAAGTCTGGCCATGCCTTAATCTGCAAACAATCGTTGACCCTTTGGGTGGCCCTTCCTTCTCTGGACACTTCGGCCTGACCCTTTCCTTCTTGGATTGTGGTCTCCAGAAAGGGAAGCAGGATGATCCCAGGCAGAATGGGACTGTGGCTCCCCTCCATTGAGGCATGAGACTCCTACTGATGCAGCCTAGACTCGCATTGGACTTTTGCACCACAGCTTCACACCTTGGACTAAGGAGCCCCGGTGGCACAGTGAGTTAAACCCCTGTGACAGCAGGACTGAAGACCGACAGGTTGCAGTTTCGAATCCGGGGAGTGTGTGGATGATCTTGACAAGCTGGAATGTGTCCAGAGGAGGGCGACTAAAATGATCAAGGGTCTGGAGAACAAGCCCTATGAGGAGCGGCTTAGGGAACTGGGCATGTTTAGCCTGAAGAAAAGAAGGCTGAGAGGAGATATGATAGCCATGTATAAATATGTGAGAGGAAGTCACAGGGAGGAGGGAGCAAGCTTGTTTTCTGCTTCCTTGGAGACTAGGACGCGGAACAATGGCTTCAAACTACAAGAGAGGAGATTCCATCTGAACATGAGGAAGAACTTCCTGACTGTGAGAGCCGTTCAGCAGTGGAACTCTCTGCCCCCGAGTGTGGTGGAGGCGCCTTCTTTGGAAGCTTTTGAGCAGAGGCTGGATGGCCATTTGTCAGGGGTGGTTTGAATGCAATATTCCTGCTTCTTGGCAGGGGGTTGGACTGGATGGCCCATGAGGTCTCTTCCAACTCTTTGATTCTATGATTCTATGATTCTATCTGCCTCTATCAGCTCTGGTTCCTCATGCAGGGACATGAGAGAAGCCTCCCACAAGGATGATACAACATCAAAATATCTAGGTGTCCTCTGGGCAACATCCTTGCAGACGGCCAATTCTCTCACACCAGAAGCGACTTGCAGTTTCTCAAGTTACTCCTGACATGAAAAACAAACAAAGCAACCATCCAAAATTCATGATTTCTGACATAATGGGAGTAGAAAGATTTTAAAAAGAGAATCAGAACAAATGTAGCAAAATAACTGTATTCTCCGATTTTAAATATAAAAAATTGGACTCTTGTGCATTCACTTATGTTACTGCCAACATAAGAACAGGCACCTCTTTTCTTGAAATGTTCACTATCTTTAATACAAGCAGTTTCTCAAGTCGCTCCTGACACAACCAAAAAAAACCAAAAACACCTTGGACTCATTTTCCATTTGCAGACTACTAAGAACAGGGTTCGCTACTATCCACACTTTTGCATTTCCACAAGGACAAGATCCCCCCAGCGAAGCATTTTAAAACACACACAAACAGTTTTTAATGAAATTTAACAAACTTTATTGGCACAGCCATGTCATCCTGGTCACAACATGATCTCAACATCACACAGTTTAATGACACACACATTTGCACAGACTACGATCCCTTCCACACTGTTCCCATATTCCAGGATCCTATACCAAATAATCTCTTTTTCCCAGATTATCTGGAAGTGCAAATTCATATAATCCCGTTTAAAGCAGATAATCTGGGATCAGATCCTGTGGAACAGGGCAGCGTGGATCCAATTTACATCGTAGCATCGTTGTCTTCTATCACTTCTTCCTTTTAGGCCCCACCTACACTGCCATATAATCCATTTTGAATTGCATTTAATTCAAATTCTAAAACTGGATTATACGGGAGTGCAAATGAGGTCTATGGCTCCATTTAAACTGTACATTGCATGCAGTTTGAACTGGATATATATTCAGTACAGATATATATGGATGAGTCTACACTCATCATACAGTGCAGAACAACCTGCATGAAAAGGTCAGTGTTGATGGGGCCTGAGTTGTAAGTCCTGGCAGTTTACATCTCCCTCCCAAAAGGAATCCAAGGAAAGAACCCAATTAAAAAGAAATGGATACATTTATTCTACACAAAGATGTTTTAACACTATAGAGCAGACATTATAGAAATTGTTACAGAAAGTAGACAAAACAGACTATAGAATAATATTAAGTCACAATTGATGTCAGGGTTGCCCAACATGATAAGCCTGGTTACAAAGCCTATACAACACAGACCATATGCCATGGCTCCATCTACACTGTCATAAAATCCAGTTCGAACCGCAGTTAATATGTATTCAGAAACTGGATTCTATGCCAGTGTCAATGGGGCCTAGGACCTTATCTACATTATCATTTCATATAGTATGAATTCAGGCTGGATCTACACTGCCCCATATCCCAGTTTCTGGTCCCAAACTATCTGATTCTCTCAGGTTATCTGACAGTGTAGACTCATATAATCCAGTTTAAAGCAGATAATCTGGGATGAGATTTTGGGCTATAGGGCAGTGTAGATCCAGCCTACATGGGAACATTGTCATCTTCTCTCACTTCCTCTTCTTAGGACCCATCTAGGGTCCTTCTACACTTCCCTATAATCCAATAATAATTCCCTATAATCCATTCTAATTCCCTATAATATCAAGGCAGATAGTCCACATTTTCTGCTTTGAATTGGATTATCTGAATCAATCTACACTGCAAAATAATCCAGTTGAAAGCAGAGAACCTGGATTTTATAAAGCTGTGTAGAAGGGGCCCTACACTGTCATATAATCCAGGTTGAACCACAGTGAACATGCATTCTGAAAATGGATTATATGGCAGTGTATATGGGGCCTATAGCCTTACCTACACTGTCATTTCATGCAGGTAGAATTGTATAATATGGTCAGTGCAGACTCAGGCTGGATCTATCCTGCCCTACTGGATTATATGAGTCTGGCAGTACAGACTCATATAATCCGGTTCAAATCAGATAATCTGGGATCAGATCCTGGGAGAGAGGGAAATATAGATCCAGCCTCATATGCAGCTCAACCTGCGTGAAAGGGTCAGTGTGGATGGGGCCTGAGTTGCACGTTCTGGGCAGTTTGGGTCTCCCTCCTGAAAGGAATCTTAGAAAAGCGCCAGATTAAAAAGAAAAGGGTACATTTATTCTAATAAGACATTAAAGAATACAATATTAGACTACACAAATCCACAAGATGACACTACAATACACAGACTAGGGGGCCTCTCTCACTGCGCTGTCCAAGGGCGTCTCTTCCCCTCCAGCGGCTGGGCTGTGAGTCCTGGGATTTGCAGAGGAGGGAGGGGGGCCTTGGAGACCCTCCTCTGCCAGAGAGGCCTGGGCCTCCCTCCCCTGCAAGCCCCGGATCCACAGGAGGCAGCCAGAGCAGCCAAAGGGGAAGAGCAGCGCTTCCACAGGGCAGTGGGATCCTCTCCTAGACAAGAAAGACAATCAATTACATAGTAAATAACAACAAACATACACTTTAACATTTTACAAAAGAATGAGACATCCAAACACATTTATCAAAGTCCTGTCTTCCCTCTTCTTGTTCTTACAGGCGCCAGTCAGGGTCCCTCAATGTCAAGCATCCCTCGATGGTTAGGGTCCCTCGATGGCCAGGGTCCTTCGCTGATCAGGGTCCCTCAATGTCAAGCGTCCCACGATGGTAAGAGTCCCTCGCTGATCAGGGTCCCTCGATGTTCATGTCCCTCGATGGGTCACTGTCCCTTGGCGTCCTCCATCCGGGAAGGCCCTGCAAGAACCACAAGCTGTGTCAGTGACCCCTCCTCCTCCTGCTTCTCCTCCTCCATGACCCCCAGCAGCCAGGCCTCCTTCCAGGTGCGTCCAAGTGAGGTGGGGTGGGTGGAGGGCCCAAAGTGAACCCAAGGAGCATCAAGGCCCATCGGGAGACATAGCTCCAGAAGAGGGGGGATGACCACCAGTTGTCCAGGCAACTGGCAGCCACTAATGGGCCGGCCTTCCTCAGGGGCTACACTGGAAAATACAAATGCAATTCCAATGCAACCCTTGGGGAAGGGGTTTGGGGAGGGGGTTTCTTACATTTCTGGGGCTCCAGGAGCCCAAGAAATCCAAGGTAGATTGTATAGAGGGAAGTCGCACGGCGCAATTCCCAGTCCCATCTACACCGCTCTCTTACCTGGAAAGACACAGGTCTCCTGAAAGACCCATGTCTTTCCAGCAGTTAAATTACCTTGAAACAAAGCAGGGTTTTCCTGCTTTGTGAGGAATGCATTCACGTTTACGTGGGCCGTCATCTGACACCTCTCAGAAAAACGCAGGAGGGCGCACGTTTTGTGTCCTATCTGGATAGCCCTTCAAATTGTGCTTCTCAACATGTTTTGGAAGTCTGTTTGCTGAAATCCCAGTCAGCTTACTAGCTATTAGGATGATATGAGTCAAAGTCCAAGAGCGCTTCCAGGCAGCCCTTTATCCCAGGAGCATCTGCATTTTAAAAACGTGGATGCTCCTGGGGGCCTGTCTACACCCATCCCTGAAAGCGCATGCTTTCTGGGGTGGGTGTCTAGACGTTCTTCTGGGACTGGCCGAGCAGAACATCTGCAGACCCTAGCCTCCTACCCCACAGCCCCCAAACCCCTTTTAAAAGTAAAATAAACTTACTTAAATTTATTTTACTTTTAAAGGAGGTTTGGGGGATGTGGGGGAGGGAATGGCATTCCCACAGTTTTCCGGACTAATTTAGTCCAGAAAACTGTCAAAATGGTGTCTGGACTGCAATCTAGACACCGGAAGTAGTGGGTTGATCCCACGCCTTCCAAGAAGGCACGGAATAAATCCACTATCTAATAAATTCACCACAAACCAAGGTTTTCCTGGTTTGTGGCGAATTAATTGCGAGTTGACTGTAAGTTTCTCAAACTGCTCCTCCAGGTGTTTTGGGGCCCATCCAGATGGGTCCTTTATTGTGGAAAACCCTGGCTCTTCCTTCCTTCTCCTTCCTGAGTCCCTATAGAAAAACCCAGGGAGGAGAGACCCCAGGTCTCCTTCCTTAATGACCCATGTCTTTGGAGAGTGTCTTATACAACTCCAGACATTCCTGAGATAAGATCTGCATGTGGACCATGTTCTGCAGATTAATGTGCACATCTAAATGGGATGCACTGAACATTTGTCCAATCAGTGCATCCCCAAAAAGGCCAACTCCATTAGCGGTGAAACCGCCTTTCACCAAGTGGAGTGTGGTCTCTTGATTTCCCTGGACAGGTGGGGCTGTGGCCCGTGACCCTCCTCTTGATCCCTGCCCTCCTGACCCTTCTGACTGGGTGGGGACAGGGGACAAAGGGTGTGGTTGGGGGGAGGGGCTCAGGAGGAGGGAGGCCTGGCTGCACCTGGAGGGGAGGGGGAGGAGGGGCAGCACACCTGGGCTGGGCAAGGGGCGGGAGGTGCCCTTGTGGGGATGCCACCTTGGAGGGAGGGAGGAAGCGGTGGTGGCATCCCAGGCCGAGAGGGAGGGGTCAGGGTGGGGGAGTCTGGAGGTCAAAGGAGGCGGGGCCCAGCCCAAGGCTTGGAATGAAGGCCCAGGGAGCAGGTGGTGGCCCCTCCCCTTTAGGCCCCCCAATCTCCCACAGAACAGAACAGAGCTCAACAGAGGGGCCTGAGGGGGCCCAAGCAGTCTTCCTTCTCTGCTCTGCTCCAAGGGCCTCTGGTGGCAATGGGGCCCAGAGCGGGGGCGGGCCTTCTGCAAAGGGGCGGGGATTCCCTGGGCCAGGGCTGGGCAGACTCCCGCCTCCTTAACGCTACTTCCCTTTGGTGCTGCGGCACAGCTGGAGCGAAGCGGAGGTCTTCCTGTGACACACGGGGAGATCGTGGTGTTCCTGCAAAGGACAGAGAAAGGAGGACTGGGTGAAGGAGACTCCTTTCTTCTTTCCTCAATTCCTCCCTCCTTCTCTCCTTCCTCCCTTACTTGCTTACCTGTCCATCAGGCGGGTGGGCCCTTGGCGTACTCTGGGGGGTACCTTTCTCGCCCGCAGCCTGCCACCAAGCGCCGAAAAGCAGCTCGCAGCCCGTGTCGGGAGTGGAGGGCGGAGGCCCTGGCGAGGATGGCCTTGGTCTGCCAGCCAACTCTCCTGACTTCAGGGTCATGGTCGGCGAGGAGATCGGTCAGCCCTGGAAGGGAGGGAGGTCAGCAGGTGAGGGACGGCACACGGACTCCCCAGGACCCTCTCTTCCAAGGCCCAGTCCCTCTTGGGCTGACTTACAGGCCTCGTAGGTGCAGGTGTTCCTCTCAGTGCAGATGTTGCTGTTCTTGTGAAGCACGTGACCTGGAGAGAAGGAAGGCGGCAGAGAAGAGAGGGACCATCTCCCTGAACAAAGACCATTCTGGAGTTCCCTGAACCCAACACTATACTCAAGGGAGGGGGATGCCCCAGGGGAGGCTGGGGAGGGGGCTTTGCAGGCAGAAGGAAGGGAGAGAAGGGGAGGAAGAGGACCCTGGTCTTTGCTCTCCCCCCAATAAGGCTCTGGGTTCCCAGAATGAGCTCGAAGGGCCATTCTACATTGGCCCAGGGTGGAGGGAGAGGGGTCCTCTGGGGAAGAGGGCACTCCTGCTGCCCCAGAGAGTGAGCTAGAAGCCAAGAATGGGCACAAAGGGGGCCAAGCTCCCTCCCGGTCCCTTACCGAGCAACATGGCTGCTGCCTTTTTGGCCGAGGGAAGCTTGCTCTTGAAAAAAGGCAGGCAGCCATACACCTGCTCCTCCAACTCACTCCTGGAGCTGCAGTGCTGGATCTAGAGGAGAGAGAGAGATGAGGTCAAAAAAGGGGTTCCCTATGCCTGCTGGGCATAAGGCCTCCCTGACTCCCAGGCTTCAGGACCGGCACTGACCAGGCGCTTGGAGATCTTGTAAAGCAGCTCCTGCAGGCTGAAGATGTCTCCCGCCAGAACGCTGTCCTCCAGGTGCCATCGGAGGACCTCCACTGCCTCCCTGAGGGTTTCTCTCGCAGTCTTCAAAGAGGAGAAGGAGGAAGAGGGAAGGAGTCAGGCTCACTTGGAGGGCAAGTGACCCCTTCCTCCCCCCCTTGACCCCTGTTCTGAGCCCCAAGGCCTTGAGGGGCCAGTGCTGGGCCTCCCTCCCACCTTGGCCACCTCCTCGTCCTCATCCTCCACGTGAACCAGCACCGTAAGGAGGTCGTGGATGGTGTTGTGCTCCTCATGTTGATGTTCCGGGCGCCAGAGAAAACGCTGAAAGCATTCCAGGGCTGCCTTCCTGATCTTGGCCGCCTCCTGAAAAAACAAAGGAAAAGGAGACTTTCTTTCTCCCCCTTTCTTTGTGTGAAGCCCCTTCTCGGGGCTTGGGGAGAGGGGAAAGTCTACACCCCCCCCCCCAAAATGGACCAGGGGCAAAGACTCACGTGGTGGAAGAGAGGGCGGCATCCGGCAGCCAGGTGAGCCTTCGCAGGGCCCTGGTCTTCCTTGTGCAGCAGGGCCCCCAGCTGGCCAGCCAGGCCCAGGAACTCCAGCACGACGTTGATATGGGGGGATTGCAGCCCCCCAAGGACCCCGTCCAGGAGCTCCTGGAGCCTCATGGTCTGCAAAGAGAGAGAAAGGAGGGCCATGCCTAAGAGGTCCCCTGCAGAGAACGCCTAGACACAGGCCTCCCCCCTGATTGGGGAAGGGACCCCCTAGGACTTTCTGCATCGTACATTCTTCCAACGACTGCAAGAGCAAGGCCTGCTGGATCTAGACTCAGCTGACCCTCTGTGTGGTGTGTGGAGCCGGGGCTGTGCCTGACTTACTTCCCTGTAGGTCTTGCACAGAAGGAGAAGGCCCTGCCTGCTCTGATGTTGTACGGCCAGGCTGTGATGTTGGAGCCAGGCCATGAGCAGTGCCCAGGTCTTCTCCGGGGAGTGTGGGCGCTGGCCAGTGTGCAGCAGCTGAAATAGAAAAGGAGAAGTGTGAAGAGCTGGAGCCAGGAAGGGAAGCACTGCCTCTCCCCTCCTCGACTCCCCCGCCCTATCCTAAGGCCCCCTTCCAGCCCAAAACCCATTCTGACCAACCCTCCTCACCTGGATATAGAAGGCCACCACTCCGGCCGAATGCTCCAGCGGCGCTTCTGTTTCCCAAGTGGAATACAGGTGCTGGAGCAGGGAGGAGGAGGACTTGAGGAAGCTCCTGGAAGACAAAAGGGACCCCGTGAGGGAAGGCAGCCAGAGAGACCAGGCTGTGCCTTCTCCCCGAACCTCCTCCGGCCCTTGGCTCCTTACCGCAACAGGAGGGCCATTCCCTCAGGGCAGATGCTGAGGTCTTCTAGCATCTCCTTGGAGGTCTCCTTGAAAGACACCCGGGCCACCCTCTTCAGCAGCACGATGATTATCTTCGTCAGTTCTCTGCAGGAAAATGAAAGAAAAAAGTTTACTTCCCAGTGGAGGGTTTGAGTCCCCCATCTGGCCCCCCAAAAGGCCTGGGAGCCCCACTGAGCCTCCCCCCCTCCTTACTCTTGAGGAACGTAGATGCTGCTCTGGTCCCTGCTGGGCGCCTCCAACCCAGGCCTTGTGACCTCGATGTAGTTAGTCACCAAGGCGAGCAGAAGCTCCAGGAACCACCCCTGCAGGCGACTGCTGTCCTTGATGTATGTCACGATCTTCCCGATGGCCCGCGTCGCTCTTGCCTGCGGAGAGAAAGAAGGAGGGTTAAATGCCAGGAGGGCTCCTGCTGAAGGCCAGGAAAGAGGGCCCCCTCTCCTTCCCAAGCCCCCCAAAGACAGGGTGCGAGACGGGATGTCCTTACTGTGGCCGCATCAAAAGTGGGGCTCCCCTGTTCCTTGCCCTCCTTGGCCAGCCAAGGGCCCTCCTTCACCTTGGCCAGGAACAGGTCGAGCGCCGCCTCCGCGGAGCAGTAAGGTGAATTGAGAACGGCGCACATCAATTCACCACACTCCCTGTGAATGAAGAGAGGGAAGAGGGAACCAGGGTCAGGGTCAGGCTTGTCTCCAACCCCATGGGGACAGGGGAGTGGCACCCCCAGGCCCAGCTCTCTTACCTCCCATTGGACTCCAGATAGTGGTCCGTGGCCATCTTGAGATGTTTGCGGGCCACGTAATCCACAGCCGGCATAGCCTCTGCAGAGGAGGGACTGCAGAGCAGCTGGCACAGACGGTGAAGGTGTTCTTGCGCCTGTAAGGAAAGAAAGAAGGCACTCGGGAAACATGGAAAGTCTCCTGGGTCAAAAATGGAGGGAGGGGAATGTGTAGATGTGTAGGATGCCTGTTGGAAGGAATGGGGCATTGGGGTCCCAACATACCTTTCTTGTGGCTAAAGAGCAGCCTACCAGAACATCTCTAGGACACACCTACCACCTGGAAGGTCGATGCAGGAGGCCCCTCTCTGCGTCCTGAGGAAGGCGTTGGGCGATGCCTCCTCGGTGGTCGTCCCAGGCCTTGTGGGGGGAACTCTGGGCCTTACCTGCTCTAGGTCCATGGAGGACCATCTCCGAGGCTTCAGGGCCAGATCTTCCCCTTCCTCATGGCCCAGGGAGCTGGAAGAGAGGCATAAGGAGGCATAAGGAGGTGAGGCCTGGTAGGCCAGGGACTGAGGACAAGGAGGGGTGCAATGGTCATCCTTCCTGGCAAAGAGCAACACACCTGCTTGAACTGGGGAGAGGGTCCCACACCTCATCCTCCAGGCTGGGGACATCCAAAAGTGTTGCCTCTTCGGGGTCCTGTAAAAGACAATAGATAGAGAAGTGAAATAGGGGCAAAGGGGAAGGAATGGGAAGACAGCTCAGGGGAGGAAGACTAGAGTAGGAGGAAGAAGCTTAAAGGAGGGACAGGGAGAGGAAAAGAGGAGGGGGATGCAGAGGAAGGAACCCCCCTTTTTTCTGCTCCCTTCCCTTCCTTACCCTTGATGTCTTCTCAGGGGGCTCATCGACACTGCAAGGAGAGAGAGAGAACAAGGCAAGATCAGAAGGCATCCTCTCCTCTCTCCCCCCCCCCCCCAAACCCCCTAGAATAAGGTTTCAGGCTCAAGCCCCCTTGGCCTCAATTGAAGGAGGAAAGGAGGGAGGGAGGGGATTTCTGACTGCGATGTGGCCCTGAACCTGGAAGGGATGTACCTCTCATTCTCAAGGTCCTGGGCCGCCCCCTCCTGCACGAACAGCTCCGAAGGAACACCAACTTCTTTGGAGCCCTGTTGAGGGGGAAGAAGAGGGAAGTGAGGGCTGTGCTCTTTGCCAAGCCCCCCCCCCTTTCTCCCAGAGAGAATTGGACTGAAACCCCCAGCCTTCCTCCCCAGTGACACACTGCCTGGGACTGTTTGGACTTGCACTCCAACAACAGTTTAGCAGTGTAGGAGGCCTCTTCAGCAAAGGGCCACCTAGAACTCAAGGGGTCTTGGGATGGCCCTGAGCCCGAATCCATTTCCCAAAGGACGAAGAGAGGCAATCCCCCCCTTTCCAGCCTCTTTTTTTCACTCACCAACTCCCTGGATAGTTCTTTCTGTGGAGGAGTTGGGATTCTCTCCGATATGAAGCTGCTAGAAAGGCAAGGGGCAGAAGAGGAACTCAGCTTCTCCCTTCTATTCCCCCCAAGAGAGGCAAGCCCCATCCCAAGGATCTTGCCAGCCCATGGGAGGAAGGCAACATCCTGGGAGGGCCCCCTCCAGATATCCGGGCCCCAACCCCCCAGACCCCAGCATGCCCTCTCCCCGAGAACATGGACAGGAGGTACCTCTCTGAAGTCTCGCAGATGGCCACCAGGCTGCTAGACTCCAAGGGGAGGTCCTCTCTCCCCAGAAACTGCAGAGAAAGGAAGGGGGTCTCAAGACTTTACTGAAGAAGGGCTTTTCCTTCTGCCACAATCTTTCTGCTGGGATTTGCAGTCAAACAACTCCTGGGGGCTCCAGGATTCCCACCCCTCTTCAGAGAAGGCCCACCTGGGGACCACAACGGAATAGCCCTAAGTTCTTAACAGCAATGCATCAGGGCCATTACTCGACATCTTCAGTATTTCTCTTGGTTCTATAGGAAGCTGCTAGTTAGTAGAATGCAGGAATCTTTCTCAGTCTTATTTGCAAATACCTCTGATTAATATTGGGACTTAATACTGTATGTAGGAGCATGATGTCCCATATTCATATCCCAGACAAGCCCTGTACATTTTGGCCAGTGTGCTACAGTGGTCTGAGCTTTGGACCGCAATCGTAGATGCCAGGATTTGAATCTCCACTTTCCCATCAAAATCCACTTTCTTGGTCGCAGAGGAAGGCAAAAACAATCTCCTCTGAACAAATCTGGCCAAGAAAACCTCATGATAGGTTTGTCTCAAGGCTGCTTTAATTCTGAAAGGACTTTCAAAACACCACAGGCTCACCGGATATATGACCGCCTGGAATGCAACCTCTTACGAGAGAGAATTCACACCATCCGCAAAGAACTTGCAAACATAGATAAGGAACTGTTGCACCTCCATATCAACATCCGCCAGAAGATGAATTCTCAGGACTGGGACAAAATAGATAACCTCACTTACAGAAAAATGGAGAAAAACATGGTTGTCCACACCAACAGACAAAAACAAAAATTCCACAAACGCCAAAAGCAACACCCGAAACCAGAAGTGGATACATCGCGCACCATTATCAACCTGACAGACAGACAATTCTCTGAAGACCAAGTATCCATACTAGCGAAAGGTGGAAATTTTGCTGTAACTGCCACCAGTATCCCAGTAAAAAACATCATTGCCAATGTCGAATCAGCAATTTATCGCCTCCCTGAGGAAGAAGCAAGAGGGGAAACAGCAAGGATCCTGAAAAAGGCAAAACTTCCCTCCAGTAACATAACAAGGGAGGAAAGACAAGCCATCAGAGACCTCAACTCAGATCCTGATAACATCATTCTCCCAGTAGACAAGGGGAATGCTATACAGAACAATACAAGGAGAAGATCAGAAAACTCTTGGATCCTACTATATACAGAAAACTTAAACAAGACCCAACTTCCAAAATAACCAGAAAAATCAACATAGAATCAAAGAATCAAAGAGTTAGAAGAGACTTCATGGGCCATCCAGTCCAAACCCCTGCCAAGAAGCAGGAATATTGCATTCAAATCACCCCTGACAGATGGCCATCCAGCCTCTGCTTAAAAGCTTCCAACTCCTCAATAAACTTCGGCATACGACAACGGCTATGTAAATCGGAAGCCCTTCCACCTAGGCTTTATGGACTCCCAAAGATCCACGAGGACTCCACCCCACTCAGACCCATCGTGAGTGCCATTGGATCCCCCACATACGACTTAGCAAAACTTCTTGTAGCACAGTTACAAAGCCATATTGGGCTCACTACACTCTACATCAAGGACTCAGCCCACTTCATAGAAAAAATCAGCAATCTCAAGCAAAATACCAACGATAAACTGATCAGCTTTGATGTGGTGTCTCTATTTACCATGGTCCTGGTAGCAGACACCATGGCACCAATCAACCAGAAGTTCCCAGAAGACATCACAGCTCTGTTTCACCATTGCCTCACCACCAGCTACTTTCAGTGGGACAATGAATTCTACGAACAAAAAGATGGAGTAGCTATGGGGAGCCTCCTCAACCCGGTCATAGCTAATTTCTACATGGAACACTTTGAAAAACAAGCCCTGGAAACAGCAACAAAAAAGCCCACAATATGGTTCAGACATGTGGATGACACTTTCACCATTTGGAGCCATGGAGAAGAAGAACTAAACAGGTTCCTGGACCGTCTTAACAGCATCCACCCAAACATCTAATTCACCATGGAAAAAGAAAATGAAGAAAAACTGCCTTTTCTAGATGTCCTAGTCATCCGCAAACCGGATCAACAATTGGGTCACACCGTTTACAGAAACCCCACACACAGAGAGATCGATATCTACATAAAAACTCCAACCATCACCCAAGTCAAAAAAGAAGCACCATTAAAGCCTTGGCAGACTGTGCAAAAAGAATCTGTGAACCCCACCTCCTCCAAGATGAACTGAACCACCTAAACTGGGCTCTACAGGCCAATGGATACTACACCTCAGACATCAGAAGAGCTGCAAGACCGAGAACAAGCTACGAGAGTAAAGACAAAGATTCACCCAGAGGAAAAGTGTTCTTGCAATACATCAAGGGAACCACTGACCGCATTGGGAAGCTGATGAGGAAACACAATATACAGACCCACCAAGAAAATCCAACAAATGCTACGTTCGGCAATGGACAAAAGGGATCCTCTCACTTCTGCAGGAGTCTACCGTATACCATGCAGCTGTGGACAAGTCTACATAGGGACCACCAAACGCAGCATTGCCCGGACACGAATCAAGGAACATAAAAGGCACTGCAGACTACTTCAACCAGAGAAGTCAGCCATAGCAGAGCACCTGATGAACCAACCTGGACACAGCATATTATTTGAGAACACAGACATGCTGGACCACTGTAGCAACCACCATGTCAGACTACTCAGAGAAGCCACTGAAATCCTCAAGCATGTGGACAATTTCAACAGAAAGGAGGAAACCATGAAAATGGACAAAATCTGGCTACGTGTATTAAAAAACTCTAAAATTACAACAGCAAAACAACAGAGAGGAAACAATCAAGGACATCTAATCACCTCTCAACAAAACATTCTCCCAGGCACTGCCAGGCCATCAAATGCTAATCAAGGTTGTCAGTTGAAACATTCACACCTAGCTTCAACAGACAAGAGTTCTTTGTCCCACCCTGGTCATTCCACAGATATATAAACCCATTTTCCTAGTTCCAACAGACCTCATTACCTCTGAGGATGCTTGCCATAGATGCAGGCGAAACTTCAGGAGATAATGCCTCTAGAACATGACCATATAGCCCGAAAAAACCTACAACAACCCAGAATAGCCCTACTTTCTTAGATACCGACCACTGCCTTGGCCTAGCTTCTGTGAGAGACAAGGAGCGAACGAGATGGAGGACCCCAAGGGGAAATGGTGGCCATCTTCTTTTACCCAAGTCAGAAAAGAAGCACAATTAAAGCCCTGGCAGAGCATGCAAAAAGAATCTGCAAACCCCACCTCCTCCAAGGTGAATTGAACCATCTAAACTGGGCTCAACGGGCCTATGGCTACTTCACCACTGACATCAGAAGAGCTGCAAGACCGAGAACGAGGCACGAGAGTAAAGACAAAGGTCCACCCGGAGGAAACGTGTTCTTACCATACATCAAGGGAACCACTGACCACAGAGAAAGAAGCTGATGAACAAACACAACCTACAATCTATCTATTAGGCTTGGGTAACAACGAAAAAATTTGGTTTAAAACTCGTTTCGTTTTTAGGGAGGCCCTTGTGTTTCGTTTTTTTAAAGAATTCCGAAATTTTCCTTTAAAAAAGTTCAAAATATACGAAATTTCGTAAAATTACGAATCGATTCGTTAATGGCGGACGCGATTGCGCAATATGTTAAAAAACCCTCCAAATGGGACAGGGGGAACTTCTGAAGCTTCCCTCTCCCTCTGTTGTTGACTGTTGGGGTGATAATTTATTTTTTATCATTGATAAAACAAACAACAACTATAAAACTTACACCAGACATACGGAAATAATTATGAAACAATTACGAAACTATTTCAAAACAATTTTGAACCAATTATGAAACAATTACGAAACATTACGAAATAAATTGGAAAAATTGTTTCGATTTTTAATTACTCCTCACAGTAGTCCTGCATGGCTCAATATTGGATCGTAAGCTAATTGAAATATGAATTAATAATGAATTACGAAAGTAACGAACGAAACCGCCCAAGCCTACTATCTCTAGACCCACTAAGAAAATCCAACAAATGCTACGTTCAGCAAAGGATAAGAGAGATCCTCTCACCTCTGCAGGAGCTGCCGTATACCATGCAGCTGTGGACAAGTCTACATAGAGACCACCAAACGCAGCCTTGCCCAGACACAAATCAAGGAACATGAAAGGCACTGCAGACTCATTCAGCCCAAGACGTCAGCAGAACACCTGATGAACCAACCTGGACACAGCATATTATTTGAGAACACAGAAATGCTGGACCACTCTCACAACCACCATGTCAGACTACACAGAGAAGCCATTGAAATCTGCAACCATGTGGGCAATTTCAACAGAAAGGAGGGAACCATGAAAATGAACAAAACCTGGCTACCAGTATTTAAAAAACTGTAAAATCAGGACAGTAAGTAAAGAACAACACTCAAAAGACAGGGGAATTCCAGACAGGAAACAATCAGAGCCAGCTAAGCACCTCCCAACAAAGGATTCCCCCAGGCAGGAAACAGCCAAGCCTTGAACTGCAAGGTTATTCAATGCTAATCGAGGTGATCATTTTCAACATTCACGCTTGCCTCAAACAGACAGGAAACAATCAGAGCCATCTAAGCACCTCCCAACAAAGGATTTCCCGAGGATGCTTGCCATAGATATGGGCAAAACGTCAGGAGAAAATGCTTCTGGAACATGGACATACAGTCCGGAAAACTCAAAGCAACCCACTTCTTCAATGGCTTTACCCAGAACTAGACACAGAGTTATTCCAGGTGAAGAGGTCTGACCAAAGCAGAAGGGAGTGGGACTAGGACGTCCCTCCATCTCAACCCTGGGTTTCCATTGATGCAGCCTAGAACAGCGTGGACTTGGAAAGCTGCTGCAATAGACTCTTGACTCAGGTTCAGTCTGCGGTCAATTAAGACAACTAATTCCGTTTCATATGGACTGTGGTCAAGTCAGAGGTCACCCATCCCATATCTAGGCATTTCATCTTTATTGCTGGAGTCCCCGGTGCCGCAGTGGGTTAAACCGCTGTGCCGGCAGGACTGAAGACCAACAGGCCACAGGTTCGAATCCGGGGAGAGGCGGATGAGTTCCCTCTATCAGCTCCAGCTCCTCATCCGGGGACACGAGAGAAGCCTCCCACAAGGATGATAAAACATCAAATCATCCAGGCATCCCCTGGGCAACGTCCTTGCAGACAGCCAATTCTTTCACACCAGAAGCGACTTGCAATTTCTCAGGTCGCTCCTGACACGACAAAAAAAAAAATCTTCATTGCCCAAGTCTAGTACCCTACAGTTCTCCCGGTTGAAACCCATTTTGTTAATATTGGCCCACCTTTTAAATCTCTGATGTTCCTTTTGGTCACTTTTTCATATGATTTTTTTAATTTCATGAATCGGCCATGTAATTATTTATTTATCTATTTATTTAAGATGTTTCTACCCGGTCTTTTTCCGCAAGTGGGCCCAAGGCGACTTACAGCATATAAAACATACAATACAGAAGTCAAAACATAGTTAAAATCCAATAGAATCATAGAGTTGGAAGAGACCTCGTGGGCCATCCAGTCCAACCCCCTTCCAAGAAGCAGGACAATTGCATTCAAAGCACCCCCAACAGATGGCCATCCAGCCTCTGTTTAAAAGCCTCCAAAGAAGGAGCCTCCACCACACTCCGGGGCAGAGGGTTCCACTGCTGAACAGCTCTCACAGTCAGGAAGTTCTTCCTAATGTTCAGGTAGAATCTCCTTTCTTGTAGTTTGAAGCCTCTGTTCCGCATCCTAGTCTCCAGGACAGTAGAAAACAAGTTCGCTCCCTCCTCCCTATGACTTCCTCTCACATATTTATACATGGCTATCATGTCTCCTCTCAGCCTTCTCTTCTTCAGGCTAAACATGTCCAGCTCTTTTTGTCGCCGCATCCCATTGTTGGCTTATGTTTAACTTGTTGTCCATGAGGACCTAAAGATCTTTTTCACATGCGTCCCCCATTCTGTATCTTTGCATTTTATTTCATTCTATCAATCATATCCTACCCAAAGAAAGACTCTGTGTCTGTGGCACCACCAATGCCGGTTGACAATCTGAACCACATATTACATAACTACTGCTTGTATGAAAAAGAAAGGAAACAACATTTATGGCCTTTCGTTTGTCATAAAATGAGCTGGGATGCAACGGCCAAAACCACATTTATACTAGCTGGTTATAACCCTGTTTTAACAACAAAAGTTGCCCTTTATTTGTATAAAGCATCTAAAAGGAGTACCGTATATATTCGAATATAAGCCGAGTTTTTCAGCCCTATTTTTGGGCTCAAAAATCCCCTTCGGCTTATATTTGAATCAGGGGCAGCGGAGCCCGCAGGCGAGCCTTGCACTTCCTTTTTCAGCCTCGGGCCAGAGAAGAGGCTGGCAAGCGCACCCACCACCGCTTCCGGCGAGGCTACCTTGGGCCTCCATTTGTAAGGAAGGAGGCAGCCTCGTCGGAAGGGGCGGTGGCAGCAGGTGCACTTGCCAGCCATTTGGCCTCGCCAAAAGTGAGGTCGCGTGGAGCTGGTTGCGGAGGGCAGCAGAAACCAGCGCAGGCCTTCGCAGCCAGCGCAGGCTTCCACAGGTCTTCGCAGACACAGAAGGCAAGGAGGCAGGCAAGCTGCTGCAAGTGGAGGTCCTTCTCTGCTCCGTCGGCTGTGTCCTCCGCTCGCTCCTGCAGAGGCGTGCGCAGTGAGAGGAGGATGCAGCCGACGCCGCAGAGGAGGACCTCCGCTTGCAGCAGCCTGCCTGTCTGCCTGACTTCTGTGGCTGTGGAGGCCTGCGGAAGCCTGCGCTGGCTGCAAAGGCCTGCACTGGCCTCCGCAGCCAGCACAGGCCTCCATAGCCAGCTCCATTCAGCTTTCACTCGGCCTTACTGCCTGCCCGCCTGCCTTCTTTCTGAGACCAGGAAGTGTCCTACTAAGATCGTGCTTTTGCTCCATGAAGGAGGTTGGATTAGATAGCCTTTAGAGCTCCCTTCCAAATCTATTATTTTTATTTATATTAATATTAAGACTGGATAGCCATCTGTTGGGAGTGCTTTATTGTGCTTTCCCTACATGAAGGCAGAATGAAGGGGGTTGGACTAGATGGCCTTTAGAGCTCCCTTCCAACTCTATTATTACTATCATTATTAATATTAATATTAAGGATGAATGGCCCTCTGTTGGGGGTGCTTTGATTGTGCCTTCCCTGCATGAAGGCAGAATGTAGGAGGTTGGACTAGATGGCCTTTAGAGCTCCCTTCCAACTCTAGGATTCTGGAACTGCGAACTGAACATGAGACAATAGTGTGATGCTGCAGCTGAAAAGGCCAGTGCCATTCTAGGCTGCATCAATAGGAACCTGCGAGAAGGCAAAAGGGAACTGATATGACCTTTTACCTCGGATGGTTTTTTAATTGCTTTTAATGATAATTAATGCAACTGTTTATTTTAACTCATTCTACCATGTTTAGTATTGCCTTTTGTTTAAATTTTTATAGTTTTTTTGTTTATATAGGCATTTAATGTTTGCCTATTACTATGTTGGAAGCCAGCCTGAGTCCCCATTATTATAAAGTTACTGTTGATACCATATTGCTTTTGTTGACCTCCCCCCCCCCCCCCTTTTCCATCTACATGGCTTGTTTACTGTTTTACTTTGAAATATGGCAAATATTCAAAACCATTTAACCTGCTGATGTCTCAGTTAATGTAATTTTAATAATAATGTATCTATTTTTTATTTTGAAATTTACCAGTAGCGGCTGCATTTCCCACCCTCGGCTTATACTCGAGTCAATAAGTTTTCCCTTTTTTTGGGATAAAATTAGGTGCCTCGGCTTATATTCGGGTCGGCTTATACTCGAGTATATACGGCTAAAAGAAATATATTGATCAAATTAGTACACAGTATAAGGGGGATGAGGACATTTGATGTATAAACTTAAGGTATATTTGGTTACAAGTCGGCCACCCACACTTTTTCCCTCTGTACTTGTATATTTATATTTTTACTCAGACTAGATGTATACTGTATGCTGTGTTTACATCGTGTGTTTTGATGAATCGACTGATCAATAAAAATTGTTTTGTTTAGATAGATAGATAGATAGATAGATAGATAGGAGTACAACCTTAAAAATGGCCCCACATCTACTGAACCTATCTTGTTTGTAACTTGGGGACTACCTGTATTTCTAAGAGGCCGCCTTCCTTACCTCAAATGCTGGCAGTACTTGGATGAAGCATGTCCGGAGAGAGGGCTCCTCCGTGCAGGTTCCTTGTGGCTCTGAAGAGCTGAAAGGGGCAAGAGAAAGCCGCAAAGTGTGAGAGACTGGGGCAGCCCACCTCCTCCAGCTGTCCTGCAAGCCCCCCGTCCCCTCCCTCCAACAGGGACCAGGCTGATGGCCCAGGAAGTCCACAGGGCACGATGAGGGCATCCCTCTTCTCCAAGGGACTCTAGCAAGGGATTGACCCTTGGAACTGGCTGCCACTGGGAGAGAGGGAGGGGGAGGGAGAGTGCTAGCAACGGGGTCTGCATGCAGGCTGAGTGGCAGGGGTTTGGGATTGGGATGAGGATTTGCGTGTGGCTGGTGACTGGCTGGCCCTTTCCACACTCACACTCAGCTCAGCCAATGAGTGCCTATATGCAAATTCCCACTCTGCATAGAAACCACTCCATTCTAAGGGCCCCTCCCACTATCTCCTCCACCAGTCAATCAACACCCACAAGCAAATTTCCTCTCCCCTCACAACCCACCTCTGCAACCTAATCTGCATAGAGACCCCTCCCTCCCTGAGGCCCCTCCCTCCTGCCCCTCCCACTGCTAAGCCCCTCCCACAGGCTCTTAATACCTAGACTCACACTGGCTCCCAAACTGTTGCATGGAACCATAGGGGTGCCACAAAAAATCATATTTGAAAGGGATTTTAAAATCAATCTACACACAACTCAATATTGGATTCTCTCTAATGAGGAGGAAGGGGAAAATCAGGTGATCTCCAAATCTTTTTTTTTTTTTGCTTATGCTTCCACCAAACATGGTTTGGAAGTAGAATCCCACCCTTGATTTATGTCCTCAGCTCTCAGGCATCAAGCCTTTCAAAACTAAAACGATGGTTTGTGGTTATATTTTAAATGTTTTATCTTCATGTCCAAACCTATTGACTTATACAAAAAACTCAGGCAATAGGAATAGAAAAAAGGAAGAACTTTGTGGAATCCCAATGCTTGGTTTAAAAAATACAGCAAGAGTTAGGGTTCTGCAGGAAATAAATGTCTTCTAAAGGGTTCCACAGAAGCTCCCGGTGGCACAAATGGGTTAAACCTTTGCGCCAGCAGGACTGAAGACCGACAGGTCAGACGTTCGAATCTGGGGACAGGACGGATGAGCTCCCTCTGTCAGCTAGAGCTCCTCATGTGGGGACATGAGATAAGCCTCCCACAAGGATCGTAAAACATCAAAACATCTGGGTGTCCCCTGGGCAACATCCTTGCAGATGGACAATTCTCTCAAACCAGAAGTGATTTGCAGTTTCTTAAGTTGCTCCTGACACACACAAAAAAAAGGGGGGGGGGGATCCATGACTGGAAAGGCTTGGGAATCACTGGCCCAAACTACAGGCCTCTCTCACATAAAACATTCTAAGATGCCATCAGTTTTAAGACTCACACTCATTTCAGCATCGCCCAAAAGCTATATATAATAAAACATAACCATAAAATAAGCCCTAGTATGATATTTCATGATCCTTGTAAATAAGAACTACCCCCATAATAAATCCCAGTTAAGATCGTCAGCCAGATTGAGGCATTTTCTAGTAATACATCAACTACAATATAAGAAAGACATATTGTATGCTAAAATATTAATTTTAATATAGAATTCAATATTTATAAATAATAATATTGACATTATATTATGACAATGTAACAGAAGATGAAATGACTAGATTTGAACAAGGGTAGATTTTTTTGCATGATAAAACAAGACACCTCCTGCAAATGTCTAATGTGTCTTTTGGAGCAAACAATAATATCAGACCCAGTCATCTTTCTGGGGAAATTCGGTACATACACAACTTAAACTCTGCTGAAAAAGCCCTCCCTCGATCCCCTGGGCCTTAACCATCGCAGACCAGTTTTTCTGTTCATAGAAACATAGCTACTTCCAGTGAGACAATGAATTCTATTAACAGAAAGATGGATTATCCATGGGGAGACCTCTCATCCCAGTCACAGAAAAATTCTACATGGAACACTTGGAAAAACAAGCCCTGGAAACAGCCACAAAAAGTTCAGATATGTGGATGACACCTTCACCATTTGGAGCCATGGAGGAGGAAGAACTAAACAAGTTCCTGGACGACCTAAATAGCATCCACACAAACATCCAATTCACCATGGAAAAAGAAAATGAAGGAAAACTGCCATTTCTAGATGTACAAGTCCTCTGCAAACCCAATCAACAATTGAGACACACGGTTTACAAAAAACATACACACACGGATAGATCCCTACATACTGTAAAAGCTCCAACCATCACCCAAGTCAAAAAAGAAGCTCCATTAAAGCCCTGACTGGCCGTGCAAAAATCTGCAAATAGCACCACCTTCAACATGAACGGAACCACCTAAACTGGGCTCTACAGGCCAATCGCTACTCCACCACAGAGATCAGAAGAGCTACAACACCAACAAGCCACGCGAGTAAAGACCAAGATCCACCCAGGGGAAAAGTGATCTTGCCATATATCAAGGGAATCACTGGCCGCACAGGGAAGGTGATGAACAAACACAACCTACAAACTATCGACAGACCCACAAAGAAAATCCAACAAATGCTACATTCAGCAAAGGACAAGAGGGACCCTCTCACTTCTGCAGGAGTCTACCATATACTATGCAGCCGTGGGACCACCAAACGCAGCCTTGCCCAGGCATGAATCAAGGAACATGAAAGGCACTGCAGACTAATTCAACTAGAGAAGTCTGCCATAGCAGAGCCCCTGAGGAACCACCGAACTCTTCCAGTATTTCCTGTTGGTCATGGGAGTTCTGTGTTCCAAGTTTGGTTCAGTTCCATCACTGGCGGAGTTCAGAATTCTCTTTCATTTTAGGTGAACTATAATCCCAGCAACTACAACCCCCAAATGACAAAATCAGTCCCCCACAACCCCACTAGTATTCAGATTTGGGCGTATTGGGTAATTGTGCCAAATTTGGTCCGGTGAATGAAAATACATCCTGCACATCAGATATTTACATTACAATTCATAACAGCAGCAAAATTACAGTTATGAAGTAGCAACAAAAATAATTTTATGGTTGGGGGTCAATTAATAAACACCAAAGAAAGGTTGAGGACAACTGCACTAGAGAATGAACCCACTTTAAATCCGGCCCCTCCCTAAATGACCAACCCCAGAATTCTGCAAGGGGCAGCAACAGGATTCAAAGTGGATTCATTCTCTAGTGTGATGAGGTCCCTGGACACAGCCTATTATTTGAGAACACAGAAATGCTGGACCACTCTAACAACCACCATTCAGACTACACAGAGAAGCCACTGAAATCTCCAAGCATGTGGACAATTTCAACAGAAAGGGGGAAACCGTGAAAATGAACAAAATCTGGCTACCAGTATTGAAAAACACTAAAACCAGGACAGTAAATAAAGAAAATCATCAGGTCCAACTAACACCTCCCAACAAAGGATTTTCCTGGCAAGAAGCAGCCAGACTTTGTAGCTGCAAGGTCATTCAATGCTAATGCAGGTGGCCAATATCAACATTCAGATTTGCCACAAGCAGACAAGAGTTCTTTCTCCCACCCTGGACATTGCAGAGATATATAAACCTCACTTGCCTAGTTTCCAGCAGACCTCTCAACCTCTGAGGGTGCCTGCCATAAATGTGGGTGAAACGTCAGGAGAGAATGTTTCTGGGACATGGCCATACAGCCCGGAAAACTCACAGCAACCCAACGATTCAAGCCATGAAAGCCTTTGATAACACATTAAATAATAACCCTAACAAGAACTCCACTCATCCCCCCCCTTTTGTTTGTTTCTCTTTTCAGTACTGTTCCATTACCTGGGCGGAGCCCCCAGTGGCGCAGTGAGTTAAAGCGCTGAGCTGCTGAATTTGCTGACCAAAAGGTCGCAGGTTTGAATCCTGGGAGCAGCGTGAGCTCCCACTGTTAGCACCAGCTTCTGCCAACCTAGCCGTTCGAAAACATGCAAATGTGAGTAGATCAGTAGGTACTGCTCTGGCGGGAAGTTAATGACGCTCCAAGCAGTCATGCCAGCCACATGACCTTGGAGGTGTCTACGGACAACGTCGGCCCTTCGTCTTAGAAATGGAGATGAGCACCAATCCCCAGAGTCAGACACGACTGGACTTAATGTCAGGGGAAAACCTTTACCTTTTACCTCCATTACACGGGGACGGAGGGCAAAAGAGGGCCTAGACAGAGAGGGATAGTCCATTTTAGGGGTTGGGGGAGTTGAAGGAGGAAAACCATTTCCCCCTGTTTTCACTGGTTATCACCCCTCCCCACTTCCCATTTCATCAATGAGGGCTATTTCCATGATGGCGACATTGGGGGGGGGGGGGGGAGGATAACAGAAAAACAAGGGGAAATGCTTTTCCTTCTTCAAATACCCTCCTACCCAGAGACTATCCTTCTCTGTCTAGTGTCACCTTTTGGCCCCCACCCAGAAAATGGAACAGAACCTTCCATTAACCCAGAAAAACCTACAACAACCCAGAACCTTCTTTACTTATTGTTTGAAAAAAATGGAACTTGAAAATCTATATAAATAAAAATGTAATGTCCGTTTGTGGGATTAGCATAACTCAAAAACCACTGGCCAAATTGCCGCCAAATTTGACCACAAGACACTTACTCACCCAAGGAGTGACCATCACTCAAAAAAATCGATTTTGTCATTTGGGAGTTGTAGTTGCTGGCATTTATAGTTAACCTACAACCAAAGAGCATTCTGAACTCTACCAACAATGGAATTGAACCAAACTTGGCACACAGAACTCACATGACCAACAGAAAACACTAGAAGGGTTTGGTGGGCATTGACCTTGAGTTGGGGAGTTCTGGTTCACCTACATCCAGAGAGCACTGTGGACTCAAATTATGATGGATCTGGACTAAACTTGGCACAAATATTCCATTTGCTCAAATATGAACATAGACAGAGTTTGGGGAAAATAAACCTTGACATTTGGAAGTTTTAGTTACTGGGATGTATAGTTCACTTACAATGAAAGAGCATTCTGAACCCCACAAATGAGAGAATTGGGGCAAACTTCCCACAAAGAGCCCCCATGACCAACAGAAAATACTTAAGGTCACCCAGTCCAACTCCCTTCACCAGGGCAAGAAAACGTAATCAAAGCCCTCCTGACCAAGAGCCACCCCCCTGTAGATATTGATAGATATATATGATTCACACACACACACACACACACACACACACAGAGAGAGAGAGAGAGAGAGAGAGAGAGAGAGAGAGTATCATAGATTTGAAAGGGACCCCTAAAGAAGGACAATAATACGTTGAATGTTCATGAGTAGGCAAACCAGACAATCTCTATTATCAATACTGACAAAGAAACAGCAAGAAATACTGCTTACCCAAAGCAGAAAGAAATTACATATATTAGAAACCAACACTTTCTCATTACTTTATTTTCCAGATCACCAGACTGGGCCACAGCAATGCGTGGCAGGGAACAGCTAGTCTATATAAATAAAAATGTAATCTTCGTTTGTGGGATTAACATAACTCAAAAACAACTGGACAAATTGCCGCCAAATTTGGACACAATACACCTATCCGGCCAACAAGTGACCATCACTCATAAAAACACTGAAAAACACAGTAGAAGAGACTTTAAAAGCCAACCCCCCGCCCCAAAATGAATTACAATGCATGCACAAGACCAAATATATACACAAACACACATATATACACATAATTATTTATTTATTTACAATATTTATAGCCTGCCTTTCTCAGTTATACGGCAACTCAAGGCAGGTTACATATTGGCATAATTCGATGCCAGCCCTTCATAAAAGTGCAATTAAAAACAATCAACATGACAATATAAAACATATATAAAAACTATTAAAACATATAATCATCAGTGTCGTCCTGTTACAAACGTTATCCAGTAACATCGTCTGGCCATTCCGTGTTCATCATTCATAATTCCATGTTATCTATTCCGCTGCATTCTCAAAAGCTTGCTCAAAGAACCAGTTCTTTTTTCCGGAAAGTCAGGAGGGAAGGGGCGATCTAATACCCCTGGGGAGGGGGTTCCATATTTGGGGGGCCACTATTGAGAAGGCCCTGTCCTCGTTTCCACCAATCGTGCTTGTGAGGCAGGCGGGGTCGAGAGCAGGGCTTCCCCAGACGATCTTACGCTCCTAGATGGTTCATAGGAGGAGATACGTTTGAATAGGTAAGCTGGGCCGGAATCATTTAGGGCGTTATAGGCTAAAGCCAGCACTTTGAATTGTGCTCGGTAGCAAATTGGCAGCCAATGGAGCTGACGCAACGGAGGAGTAGTGTACTCCCTGTGTACCGCTCCTGTTAGTAACCTGGCTACCGCCCGTTGGATCATTTGGAGCTTCCGAACAGTCTTCAAAGGCAACCCCATGTAGAGGATGTTGCAGTAATCTATTCGGGATGTAACAAGAGCGTGGACCACCGTGGCCAAGTCAGACTTCATAAGGTACGGGCGCAGCTGGCGCACAAGTTTTAACTGTGCAAATTCTCCTCTGGTCACCGCCGAAACTTGGGGTTCCAAGCTCAGCGATGAGTCCAGGATCACACCCAAGCTGCTAACCTGTGTCTGCAGGCTGGAACCCCTATTTGGCCTTTCCACTGACCAGGAGGACCTCTGTCTTGTCTGAATTTCAATTTCAATTTGTTCGCCCTCATCCAGATCATCACAAATATATATATACACACACAAAACACATATACACAGACTGGGCCACAGCAATGTGTGGCAGAGGATGGCTAGTGCTCAATACAAACTTATGGGAAAAAAGCCAAAATGCTAAATTTGGGAGCCAAAAAGCGGGATGTGACTATTGCATGGTGATGACTATTATGTGCTGAAATACGTCTCCCAAGGGCTCCTCCCTCTGCCCTCCACCAGCCAATCACCTCCCACATGCAAATTCACTTAAACTCAGAGAACCCATTTACCACGATTTGCATATAACCCCTCTCTTTCAGGGAACCCTCCCTCCTCTCCCTCCCCCGGCCAATCACCTCCCACATGCAAATTCCCTTAAACTCACAATCCCTTCTTGCCACAATTTGCATATACCCTCCTCCCAGGGGTCCCTTCCTCCTGTCTCTCTCCCTCCCCAGCCAATCACCTCCCACATGCAAACTGTATTAACTCACAATCCCCACATATCACACTTTGCATATACCCCTCCCAGGAGCCCCTCCCTCTTCTCCCTTACTGGCCAATCACCTCCCACATGCAAGTGTCCCTCACAATCCCCTCCTCCCACCCCTCCCTTGGGGCTTGGACCCCCAAAAGCACTCCCTGACAATTAAATTGGGACCCAAAGGGAGCAAGCAGCCCTCTTCCTCCTCTGGGGACCCCTCCTTTCTTGGGCCAGGGCTTCCCTTGGGGGGGGGGAGGGAGGGGAAGGGGCCCCAGGGGCTTACCTTGGAAGAGCCACAGGAACCTCCTCTGTGTTTTCGGGGCCCACGTGGCGGAAATGTGGGCGCCTTGTCCAGGCATTCTGCAGAAGTGGAGGGAGGCAATGAAGGGGGCCCTCCCTGCCAGAGCAGGGCTGGCCCCGGGGCCCCAAAGGGAGCGGGAGGGGAGGGTTCCCCGAGGGAGCGTGGCCCTTACCCTGAGCCATGTCACCAGGGCCGTCCCAAGGGGAGCGCGCGGAGGGGCCTGGGTCGGAGGGGCATCTGTGGGGGGCGGCTCCGGCCGGACCTGCCTGGAGAGCCCTCTGCCCATGATGGCGCCCAGGAAGGCAATGGCAGGGCCAACCGACTCCTGGCCCTTTGGAACCCTCAGTCTCCATGGCAACCAGGTAAACACCTCCAGGCTTGGAACCTGGGCAGGAATGGAACCTTTTCAAAGGAAAACAACCCACAGCCAGGAAATGCTCTTGGGAGGGAGGGAGAGTGGCCCTGTGCGCCTGCCCTTTTCCTGCCCCTTCGCCTTGCAGGGTGGATTCAGGGGCCACAGGGACCCCTGGAGCCCCAGGCAGAGACCCCCTTGGCTCCTCTTCTGGGAGGAAAGGTCTCTCCCTCCGGCTCTGGAGGCTCCCTGGTTCTTCCCAAGGCCAGAGGCTGCCAAGGGGGTTTGTCTTCAGGTGATGATGTCGTTGTGATACACCATGAACTTAGGCCCCATACACAAGACCATAACTTCTGATGGGTCAATCACAACTCTCATTGTCCTCAACCACCATGCCTTCCTGGATGATGGGAGTCACAGTCCAACAACATGAAAGGCACTGCAGACTACTTCAACCAGAGAAATCAGCCATAGCAGACCACCTGATGAACCAGCCTGGACACAGCATATTATTTGAGAACACAGAAATGCTGGACCACACCAACAACCACCATGTCAGACTACACAGAGAAGCCATTGAAATCCACAAGCATGTGGACAATTTCAACAGAAAGGAGGAGACCATGAAAATGCACAAAATCTGTCTACCAGTATTAAAAAAAACTCTAAAATTACAACAGCAAAACATCAGAGAGGAAACAACCAGGCACATCTTAACATCTCTCAACAAAAGATTCCTCCAGGCTCAGCCAGGCCTTCAAATGCTAATGAAGGTGGTCAACTGAAACATTCACACCTAGCTCCAGCAGAGAAGAGCTCTTTGCCCCACCCCAGTCATTCCACAGATATATAAACCTATTTTCCTAATTCCAACAGACCTCACTACCTCTGAGGATGCTTGCCACAGATGCAGGCGAAACGCCAGGAGAAAATGCCTCTAGAACATGGGCATATAGCCCGAAAAAACCCACAAGAACCTAGTGATTCCAGCCATGAAAGCCTTCGACAATACATCTATGTTTTTATTGGTTTTTATTGTTTCGTGTGATGTTATTTATGCTAACTGTTTTAATTGCTTTTTATGTTGGGGGGCATCAAATTGTGTGATTTGTAAACCGCCCTGAGTCACCTTCGGGCTGAGAAAGGTGGTATAAAATTAAGATAAATAAATAAATATTCCTGATACCGACAGCACAGCAGACTAAGCTCAATATCACACCAAATTAGTATATCGGGCTATTCCATATTTTTACTAAATGGAGTCAGACACAACTCTCCTCTCCTCCCTTCTTTCAAACACTTCCCAGCTTAATGTGGTGAAGTCCTTTATGTTATGAACACAGTGGCTTTCAACATTTTAAGTGTAGCCTTGAGTGGAATTTAGTAAATGTGACTAAATGGTTTGTTTGCATGTGACTAGATGGTTTGTTTGCATGTGGGTGTTTTCTTTGCTACTTTAACCCTAGTTTCCTTCAAGAGGCATTCAGAGGCACCAAGATAGTCCCATTCTGTTGCAACAGAAAGCAAGGAAGGCAGCCTTTTTTCGTGCTCGATATTTGAATCTGAGGTGTTGAAATTAAGAAAGAGGCCTCTTACAATCGAGGACCCAAGTTGGATATATCTTTGAGAACCAGAGGTAAGACTCGTGAAAAAGTCTCTCTTGCACTTGGTCGTGCAGAACAATTGTTTGGCTTATTCCACCCTCTGTGTAAATCTCAGTGATTGAATGGCGATGAGGAAGCAAATAAGGGGGATTAATTTAGGATGGGAGTAAACAATAAAATAGGCTCTAAAAAGAAAAAAAGATAATAAGGTTTTGCTAGGTCCCTAATAATAGGAGAAAAGGTCCACTGTAGAGGACTATGATCTCCTTATTAAAAGACATAATCTCCTTTTTCAAATCTGCAAAATAAAGATTTTATAGTATTTCTGGTGTGTGCTGCAAGGATGGAGCTAGTCAAACTATGGAGAAAAATGATAGAATTTCTCAATACAGAACTGGTGAACTAGAACACCAATAGCTTTGTCTGAAATATTAAAAGAGAGGAAATGAAAGCAAATTTGTTCAAGGTTATATGTGCTGCATCCACGTTGATGCAGTTTGATACCACTTTCACTGCCATGGCGCCATGGCATTTGTAGTTTGCGAAGATACCAGCACTCAATGGCAAAGAAGGCTAGTGACCTTGTGAAACTACAAGTCCCAGGATTCCAGGGAACTGAGCCACAGCAGTGAAAGCGATGTCAAACTGCATTACTTCTACAACTTACTGTGGATGATCCCACGGAAACCATTTATCAACTATATGTGCCAAAGTAATAGCAAATTTGAATGATCCTCAGATCAAGTGAGATTTTGGATAAACGACTATACCTTGTTATGGTATAATGAAAACCAATACCAAGGTTGTATGTGTTAAATAAAAACTCATACTTCTGATCATAATGTGGAGGAGCTAATATTTCTCACTAGTTGAGAAATTAAGTTTGGACCACACCCAGTGGGGTGTGGTTGTGTGTGTGTGTGTGTACTAAGATACACTTGAGCTGATGTTCCTGCTTTTGCTTCTGCTTCTTGCTATCTCTCCTTTGAAAGAAGAAGAAGTCATGCTCTTTGGGTCTTGCAACGCTTACAAGAACTATGTAAGTTTGTTACACCATAAGATTTGTTTTTGATGTAACATTGCAAGTTTATGTTTGACTCTGCTGAAACGAGTAAAGTTTTCTGTTTTTCCTTTTGCAACTGTGCAAAGTTATTGTGTCTTTGTGGGACTAGACTCAATTCCGCTTGAAATGCAACAGGTATGACTATTATTAATAACAGAGTAGAGAATAATTTATTCAGAAGAGGATTGACAGATGTAAAAATCAACTACTCAGCTGGAGAGAGAAGGTGGATAGGAAAAGGCAACATTTTAGGATGTGATTTGTTTCTATTCTGTGATATTGTAGTTATTGTAGATGTTGTGGAAATTTAATTAAACGTACGCATTTAATTTTAAAAAGAAAGATCGGGCAAACAGAATATGAACAGGTTTAATAAGATAGGTAAAGCTGACTCTACCTTACCCAAAATGCTCAGGATGAAAAGTTTTAACGGTGTGTATTGTGTTATATATATTGTAATAGTGTTGTATTTGATCACTCTGTTTTAACCCTGTTAAACCTGTCATGAGCTGCAAGGAGAGGCAAGTAATACATTTATTTGTAATAACTTTGTACACGAAACAAAATTTGTGTACAATAAGCCATCAGAAAGCAAGATTTTACTCCCTGAGTCATCCCTCTGGGCAATTTTGCGGGGAGAGAGAGAGAGAGAGAGAGAGAGAGAGCACATTTTGCCCATCTCGTTCTATTAGGACTTCTATGTCTTTTACCACCACTCTACAGAAACTGAATATATTTCTCTACGGAAATTTCTAGTTCCTCCAGGCTAGTGACCTTGTGAATCTCTCTAGAGATTCCTAGAGAGAATATGTTCATCAAATCCATGAATAATCAGATCTGCAGAAGTGAAAACCGTCAATGTGGAGGAACAATTGCATGTTTTGGAGTGCCAGAAGCAAGGCAGGAGCTGTCAGGGGGACTAAAGCCATTCTCCAGTGTTTGAAGACTCTGATTTAAGAAAAGGCTGGTTCACAGTCTACATCAGTGGTTCTCAACCTGGGGTCCCCAGATGTTTTTGGCCTTCAACTCCCAGAAATCCTAACAGCTGCTAAACTGGCTGGGATTTCTGGGAGTTGTAGGCCAAAAATATCTGGGGACCCCAGACTGAGAACCACTGGTCTACATGGTAAAATTTTGCAATCATCATGATCTCACAGTGTGGCCTGGCTGCTTGAAGATGCAATATAGATGCCAGCACGGAGTAACACTATGAAAATATAAATATAATAGATATACTGGAAAGTTCCCCTAATTATATTTCAGAACATTTGACATAAGTTGACTTGAAAGCACATAAAAGCAATGAAGCTGGTATTAACAGAAGTTATAATAGAGAACAACAAATCACTGTTCAGTGAACCTGTTTTTTAAAAATCATAAGTTATCAAGCTGCATACACTTTTTGGTAGAGCTGTTGTCCACATTTGGAGATTAATTGTATTAACTGCATAATTGTACCATGGGAAGCAGAAAAGACCACATATTTTCTTTAAATTCCTTTGAAGAGACAAAAGAATTACTATTTCCAAAGCGGAAATCATTCCTCTGCCAATTGCACAATGCAGCCAGGTTCGTAATTTTGTTCTATTTATTGTTGTTTCTCTTTTTAGGTCAAAGTTATCTTCCTTAAATGTCATTCTATAACACAACTAAATCTTTGGCAAAAGAACTGGACCCACAAGGAGATTTGATCCCAGTATGCAGCAGTATAGACCATGAAAATTATCGGCCATTTTGCCTGCTTTACAAAAAGATAAAGACTTCATGGTGGAAGACTGAGCCTTTTCAAAAAACAGAATATAAACTAACCGATGTGGTTTGTTGTGACTGTGATGCTGTAAAATTAGGTAACATCTAAGATTCAATTATAAGACCATAAGGATGGTGCTGAATCAAGCCAAAGACCTTTCTAGTTTAGCATTCTGTCCCTTCTTGGGTTTTATTCATTGATTCTTACATTTGATTTCACAATGCATTTAACTGCAGAACTCATATACTGTATATACTCAAGTATAAGCCGAGTTTTCCAGCATATTTTTAAGTCTGAAAAAGCCCCCCTCGGCTTATATTCGGGCCGGCTTGTACTCAAGTATATCGGTAATTAACCATCAATATTTCCCCATCCTGTTTCATTGCTCAACCATCAGCAGTCTCTTGTATCCTATGGGGTTTGATGCAGATCAGTAGGATCCCCATGGAAAGCAATGGTTTAAACCTGGCTCACTATATCTTGTATTCTATGGGGTTCCATGCAGATCAATAGGATGCCATGGGAAGATAGGCTGTAAACTGGTGACAGTCTCCTTTAATGTAAGGGGCTTTGGGCAGGGCAAGGAATCTCTTGGTTTTTCGATATTGTTGTTTCTTGTGATGAATGTAAAAGATGACTGTATTGCCAGTTTTCACGTGAGTGTGATGGGGAGGTAGAACTCCAAACAAGAGATTTTCTCCCTTATAGGGACAGTATCCTATGCTTTCCCTTCTCAGGGTGGTTCCAGACAAGACTTTAATGTTTGCCCAACTGAATTTTAAAAACCCGATTGGGCCCACGTTAGAGTTCAACCCCCCCCCAAAAGCTCATACTTTTCGTGGGGGGGGGGGGGCGTCCAGATGCCCTGCCGGACCTTCTGGCAGGGCACCCAGACACAAAAGAAAACCACCAGAAAAGCCTTAAAAAGAAAAAAAATACTCACCTGGTTAGCATTTTCCTGCTGACGGCCCTATTCTGGCAAATAGAAATAATGTGCCAGGAGAAGTGGGGGGAGGGAAGGAGAAAAATCACTCCTGCCCCCCCTTCTACTCGCACAGCATTTCTACGTGTCAAGGGAGGGTTGGCAGCAGGAAAATGCCAACTGGGTAAATAATTTTTACTTTTTAAGGCTTTTATGGTGTTTTGGGAAGGGGTGGGCCTGTCTTGGGTTTTTCAGGCTCAAGGACCCCAAAAATGAGAGACAGCTGTGTGGGTTGGGACCGAATCCACACAGCGCCCACAGTGCTGAAAGACCTGAGTCTTTTCAAGTGTCAGATTACTTTGGGAAAGAACAGGGTTTTCCTACTTTGTGCCGAAGGAATTCATTTTTACCTGAGGTGTCATTTGGACGCTCCAGGGTAAAAATGCGAGTTTTAGGCACTGTGTGGATGCGCCCTCAATGTGATGAGGTGGATAGTTTTTAAAATTGTTCTGATCCTTAAGCAATCTTTCTTTTTTCTATTGCTTCTTTCAGTCAAACACTTTCTTCATTTTTAATTTCCAGATGTCAAAGATGGAAGCTACTTTACCATTAAGGTAGAGGTAGATGGAACAGTGGAAGCACAAATTTCTGGACCTGGTATAGCCGATATAGAAGCCAATGTGTCCATGTCCTGTGAAAGGTCTTTGAAGGTGAAAAAGATAAAATTATGTCCCACAATCATCAATTCTGTGAAAAAGCTGTAAGTATATTGAGCTTGTGAACCTGTTTCAAAGCCAATAGCGCATGATATCTTGTACATGTTTCTACTCAGATATGATTTGATTCCACAGTCAAGTAAAACTGATTTCCAGTTCCAAAACTGTTTTACCTAATTCTTTCTAATCTTAGTGTAATCACTTTATCCCGCACCCTAGCTGGGCTGTGTAACTTCACTGGCTTTCACTGGCAAAAGGGAAGGTGTGTGGGGTGGTTTGTGGTGCCCTGCGCACCTTCCCCCTACCCTCATCACACATGGGGGTAGGAAAGGGTGCATTGGCACCCTTTCCCGCCCCATCATATGGCACAAAGGATGGCAATGCACAGCAACACTCGTTGCCCCGCTGCCCTTTGTGACATCACACAGCCAAAACTGGCCAAAACTGTGGGTAACTATATCAGAGGTACCCAAAATATCCTTTGCTCTCTGTAGTGGAGGGTGAACTGCCTTTTGGCGCTTTGCCTCTACTTCAAGTGGGAGAGGAGAGGCCTGCCATATATAGTGTGATGGCACACGGCAGGTCCCGTCCATGCTGTGCTTAAAGTCTACAAAATGGGGCCAAATAGCCCCATGTGAAGAGGCCCATAATGTGTATGAGAAAGTAACTTAACCCCCCTCCCACAATAATGCAGACAAATCACAAAATATATTTTAAAAAAAAACAAATAGAGATGTATTTGTTGACTTTAAAGTAATGATCCTCATTGTCATGATAATAATTATTTTTTATCATCATTATTAACATAGCAATATTGCACAAAATAAATATTAAAAGTGCATGATAAACTGGTTGGAGATTATATCTATCTATCTATCTATCTATCTATCTATCTATATATATATATGCACCAATGGAAATATAAGCCTGAGAAAGCTATAGTAAAATAGTATGGGTTTTTAATACTTTGATACTAGAATCCATATCCATGACGGTCGAGAAATTCATTCAATAACACCTGGCAAATAGTGGAAGCAGGCATGATGGTCTGCAAAAAGGCCTTACTGGTACATTATTTAAACCAGGGGTCCTCAAACTTTTTAAACAGAGGGCCAGGTCAAAGTCCCTCAAACTGTTGGAGGGCCGGATTATAATTGGAAAAAAAATGAATGAATTCCTATGCACACTGCACATATCTTATTTGTAGTACAAAAACACTTTAAAACAATACAATAATTAAAATGAAGAACAATTTTAACAAATATAAACTTATTAGTATTTCAGTGGGAAGTGTGGACCTGCTTTTGGCTGATGAGATAGGATTGTTGTTGTCATTGTTGTTGTTGTTGTTGTTGTGTGCTTTCAAGTCGTTTCAGCCTTAGGCTGGCACTGAGCAAGGGCCGGGTAAAAGAGCTTGGAGGGCCGTATCTGGCCCCTGGGCCATAGTTTGGGGACCCCTGATTTAAACTGTTATGTTTATTCATATCATGATCTGATCACCATGCTCAATATATCTCATATGCATGGGGGTATTGGGGTAACAATACAAAAGGTTTGCTAGGGTAGACCCCCTTTCACTCAGACTCAGCCCCCCCCCCCCCCCGAATCAAAATCCTGGCTACTGGCCTGAGTGGAAGTGTTACCTTTAGTTTTTATATAACCATTGTTCCATGCAATCTGTACTGTTGCTTATATTTTTGATAAGGGATGTATGTTCTTTTCTGCTACAGAAAAATCGACAGGGATCATGAGTTCATTAAACAATCAAAGAAGCTTAACTACGACCTGTATATTGTGACTGAGGCAGTCGAGACTGTGGAAGATGCAGAGATTGAGGAATCCAGCCAAACCAAAGGCGCCATCTTTTTTCAAAAATATCTCAAAATGGGGGTGAAGGTTGGATTAGCATTGCTTCAACCCATTCATAAATTTCAAGGGAGTAAACAAGGTGTCTCCTTTCACACCGATGCCATGTTCCTTGAAGTTGATCCAGGGTTTTGTTTATTGTTTTATCTTCTAGGGCACCAGAGATAGTAAGAAGACAATTCTCATCCCAAAATCTTGCATTCTCGCATTCAGAACCAAGAAACTAAAAGTATTAAAGGAATCATTAGGTAATAGATGTTTATTTACAATGTGGTTCTTAACAGAAGTAAATTCTTCCATCCTTTCTTTTCTTGTATGTTAATTCTGAGCATGGGCAGAGCTTGCAATTAATGCATTGCAAATAATTTTGGAGGGGACATTTTCCTTTTGGCAAATGCTTATCTTTTCTATATGACAAGAAACATTTGATTCATTACAATGCCCATCAGGGCATGGCAACCACTGCTGCTTGTTTAACCATATATACTCAAGTATAAGCCGACCTGAATATAAGCCAAGGCATCTACAAAAAATGGGAAAACCTGTTGACTGATTGGCTTCCCTCCCCCTTCTTTCCCTTTTCAAAACATTCCAGCCTGGGAAGAGAAGCAGAGCAGAAGCAGAAAAGAAAAATTGTCTAGCAGAGGAAGATGAGAGAGAAATATATCATAGACTAGCCATCCCCTGCCACGGGTTGCTGTGGCTGAGTCTGGTGGTCTGGAAAATAATTAGAAAGTGTTGGTTTCTAATATATGTAATTTCTTTATGCTCGCGGGTAAACAGTATTTCTTGCAGTTTCTTTGTCAGTGCTGATGTGGAGATTGTCTGGTTTGCCCACTCTGAAACATGCACCATGCAAATTGTCCTTCTTTAGGGGTCCCTTTCAAATCTATGATACTATATCTCTCTGTGTGTGAATCACATATATATAATTTATATCTATGGCTGGATAACTCTTTGTCAGGTGGGCTTTGATTACGTTTTTTGTTTGTTTGTTTTTTTGCCCTGGTGAAGGGAGTTGGACTGGGTGGCCTTAAGTATTTTCTGTTGGTCATGGGAGTTCTGTGTGGGAAGTTTGCCCCAATTCTGTCGTTGGTGGGGTCCAGCATGCTCTTTGATTGTAAGTGAACTATAAATCCCAGTAACTACAACTCCCAAATGTCAAGGTCTATTTCCCCCAAACTCCATCTGTGTTCATATTTGGGCATATGGAATATTTGTGCCTAGTTCAGGCCAGATCCATCATTGTTTGAGTCCACAGTGCTCTCTGGATGTAGGTGAACTACAATTCCCAGACTCAAGGTTAATGCTCACCAAAACCTTTTAGTGTTTTCTGTCGGTCATGGGAGTTCTGTGTGCCAAGACAGGATCAATTCAATCATTGGTGG
The DNA here is from genome assembly GCF_037176765.1 of Anolis sagrei. Lineage (NCBI taxonomy): Eukaryota > Metazoa > Chordata > Lepidosauria > Squamata > Anolidae > Anolis > Anolis sagrei. The sequence goes on along the minus strand of NC_090026.1, from coordinate 41,786,629 downwards.
AGTTCAGAACACTCTTTGATTGTAAGTAAGCCATAAATCCCAGCAACTACAACTCCCAAATTACAAAATCATAATTTTTTGAGTGATGGTCACTCCTTGTGTTGTGAAACTTTTTTTTGCCAAATTTGGTGTCATTTCGTTCATTGGTTCTTTTGTTTTTAAGGTACTCATTTCACAGAGAGCATTTATATATATATATATATATATATATATATATATATATATATATAGATAGATAGATAGATATAGATATAGATTGCAAGCAATGACCTCCAGGCCCCACTGCCCAGCTAGACGCCATTATAAGCCGAGGAATGATTTTTCAGCCCATAAAAACATCTGAAAAACTCGGCTTATCTTCGAGCATATACGATACTTGAAAATATGAGTTAGCCAGTGAATCACTGCTGTACAGATGTCTCAAAAACAAGATTCTCGTGGTGGTCCCAGGACAGAGTCAGGAACACATTAAGTCTCAGAGTCAAGGAGAAGTATAAAAATTCAGCAGGTCCTTGGAATTGAAAGATGGTTTGCAATAGGAAATGTTTTCCCAAAATGAAAAAAGATGATAATGGTGGGGTCGGGTTTTTTTTTACGTATAATGCGAATGGTGAGAATGTGACTGTGGAGGTTCAATTCACATACACTCTCTCAAGCCACCTGTTTTTACATTCTGGTCTGGAGGAATCCCTTACTCCCTAACAATATTGCTCACATAACACCTTGGAATTCATTACAAAACAGGCTGGTAGGCCCATTGACATCCATTGTCCTGTACTAATAAAACAATCAAAAACAATTGCTTAATTAAAAACAATTTTATTGATAAAATGCTTGATAATATACGATTAACCTCTGTCTATGCAGAGGTTAATCCATTTGCGTTCAATTATACTTGCTTCTGGATAGTACTCTGCCCTATTAGTAATGTTTGTAATCATATGTTAATCTTCAAAACTCATATTGTTTTTTACAGTTATGATTTTTTTTATTTGCCTTAGGTCTTTCCTACTATTCAGATGATAATACAGGAACCTGGCTTTTCGCTGAGTCAGGTAAGCAAAGTTTAGCAAATTTGTTTAATATTTAATATTTTATTTCTCAACATCATTCACACATTAACAGAAGTGTTTTCATAGTGCCAGCATTCTTCCAAAAACACATCAGAAGGATAAATGTAATTTCTTTACCTAGTGCCTTAAACCAGCATTACAGATATTTCCCCAAACCAGCTCCTTCAAGGTCAACCCAGTCACTTCAAGGATGCCAAACAAAAGGGCATTTCAAAATATAAAATAATTTAATAAAATTAGAAGACCATAGTCTGAAACTAAAGTAACTGAAGTCAATCTCCACGGAAGATCATATGTAGCATCTTTAAGCTAATTTGATCTGGACCTAGGGAATGAAAAATAGAAGCCACAATTTAAAATTATATCTGGAAACATTTTGGTAGCTAATTTGAGTCTTATCACATAAAAACAACAAGATGACTTGGGCTAGCTTTCATCAATAGTTTGGCTGGTATATTCCAAACCAGCTGATATTTCTCGCGCACTCTTCCTAGTCAAGATCCACATCTACCTGATATCCTTATTCCCACTATGCTGTGCATAGCACTATATTCCATTTTAACTGCCATGGAATTCTAGAACTTGCAGTTTATGGAGAGGAGCTGTGCAGTCTTATCCAGAGAGTTCTTGGGCCTTATGATGGCACCACCGGGAAGATTAAGAGAAAACTATGTGTGTCCAGCTATTTTCCCAGTGACCATCGGTATGCCCTAAATATACTTTAATACCTCCAAAATAAAACTCTAGAGACGAGACTAAAATTAACCAATGAAGTTTACTGAATCAAAAACAAGGTATACAAAGGTGCAGTGAATCAAAACAAGGTATACAAAGGTGCAGTTTGATTCTTGATGGTATAGAATCAGAATAGTAAGGAACAGGTATAAGGTATAACTGAGGTAAACATAGATAACAGGAGGCTATGAGGTATAATGGTGGTATGTACTTTGAGGTAACAACAACTATATTTTCTATGACAAATACAGATGAATTCTTTATAACATCTGACTCTAAGACAAATACATTCTAATCTATGAGGCAAATATGTGCTAAGGATGGCCTGTTCAGACTGCTAAGCCAGACCAGACACTTTCTGGCTAACGACTACAAGCTATGTCCAAACAGAATGGAATGAAAGGTCCTTCCACCAGGCTCTGGGCCAGAATGGGCTGAACCAACAGAGCTTGGCCTCTAGGGGGATCCTAAGCTTCTATAAAACTTAGTAGAATGGAACAGTCCACCTCCAGGGAGCAAACAGAGGGGTAAAAACCAGGCCGAGACTTCACAGGCCTCACTAAACTATGAAGCCCAGGCTGCTATCATGACAATTAAAGTAGATTACAGCAATAGAGTAGTGCAGTGTGATAAAGGAATCACTTAGATGTCACCACAACATGGAGAACGATAGAACAATCAAATTCCTTTCTGTGGGAACCTAATTGACCTACCAATCCACTCCATGGGAGGTGCTTACAAGGTGCACCAGATTATTCTCCCTGCCTTTGTGTGAATGAAACCCCTCCAGAGATGTGTGAGCTGAACATGCTCACATGCCGAGTGGGGAGGGAGCAGAGGCAACCATGGATCCTGCTGCAGATTATCTTGAAGGGACGGGACTTCCTGCTGAGTGGGGTTTTGAGAGAAAGCTGTGGGATGGGACAATACCAGGCTAGCAATATGGTGGCTCCCACAGGAGACAACCCAATTGCCATGGTGGTCAGCAGAAGCACTTTCCCTAGATCCATGAACCTTCTCTGGGTGCATCTACACTGTGAAATGAATGCAGCTGGACCTTACTTTAAATACCATAGCTCCATACTATGCAGTCCTGGGAGTTATAGTTTTCCAAGGTCCACACACTTTTCTGTGGGGCAGCAGAGAGAGAGAGTGAGCATTGCCACTTTCCCTCCCTCCCTGCTTCCTTGCTTCCGGAATTGGAAACACATAACAGATGACATTTCAAAGAGAGGAGGGTTTTTTCAACAAAAAACATGGGGAAGGATGGTGGGTGGGGCCAAATCTTTACAGTGTGATGGCAAACAATGCTGAGTACAAATGAATAACATGGATACATTTAACAGTGTGATGAAGGTAGGGAAATCATCTGTTTCATTTCAAAATGGAGCTCTACTCTGCCTCACATGTTTAGTTGGGGGGGGGGGAGTGACCCCCCCAACACCCGTAATGCCACTGCATTTACAGAGCCATCCTTCTGCTTGGGAAGGAAATGAAACTTTAACATGACAGGATAGTATAGTCTACATGTCCATTTAAGTTGAAGATGGGATGATTTTTTAAAAAGTAGCAAATAAACCACTGTACTGCAATGGTTTTTGTAGTTCAAAGATAACACCGAGTCTTCTGGAATGGAAAAAAAGCAGGCTTTATTTAGCTGGGCTCCCAAGTAGGATAATTCTTTCATTCTCATGTGCCCCAAAGTGTAGGTTACAATGGGTTATATAGTTGGTGTGTGTGTGTTGTTGTTGTTGTTGTTCATTCATTCAGTTGTTTCCGACTCTTCGTGACCTCATGAACCAGCCCACACCAGAGCTCCCTGTTGGCCGTCACCACCCCCAGCTCCTTCAAGGTCAATCCAGTCACTTTAAGGATGCCATCCATCCATCTTGCCCTTGGTCAGCCCCTCTTCCTTTCTCCTTCCATTTTCCCCAGCATAACTGTCTTCTCTACGCTTTCCTGTCTTCTCATGATGTGGCCAAAGTACTTCATCTTGGCCTCTACTATCCTTCCCTCCAATGAGCAGTCGGGCTTTATTTCCTGAAGTATGGACTGGCTGGATCTTCTCGCTGTCCAAGGCACTCTCAGAACTTTCCTCCAACACCACAGTTCAAAAGCATCTATCTTCCTTCGCTCAGCCTTCCCTATGGTCCAGCTCTCACATCCATAGATGACTATGGGGAATACCATTGCTTTGACTATGCGGATCTTCATGTGTGTGTATAGACATCCCATTCTCGTTTGGAAACATGATTGTCTATTGGACATCTTCAAGTCTCCTGGTGAGACCACACTCCCTGAAAGTGTCCAATCATTTCTTAAGCATTCACTGATCACGCTTTGATACTGAGTCTGCACAACCTACTGGCTTACAGAAATGATGGGCAGAAATGTACCTTTTCAGTACCACACACTAAGCAATTTGGGAGGATGTCCTTGGGTGCTTTGGACAATTTGTTGAACTCCGAAAGTGCACAAAGCCAGTTTTACCCCAACAAAACCCATCATTGCAGCATGACTGTGTTAGAAGGTCTTTGGGCTCCACCAAAATTCGGTAGGATGTGTTCACACTCTGTCTGAATGCAGATCGCATGAATAATATACCTGACTCTGTTTTTCTTATTATGCTTCTTTTTTCCATAGAAGAAGAACATGAATTACTCTCTTGCCCACGTAAGTAGAGATTATGTTTCAGAAGCTGGGGGTTAATGCAAGCTCTGAAGTGAATCAATTGAAGGCCACTGTTGTAACTGAGTTCATTGTCTGGCCTATTTACACATTTCAATAATATTTCAAGCAATATGGGGATCCTGAAATAACACAATATTTCTGCAGTGTGGGTTTAAAAAAATTCTCAGGGGTAAGGAACGCATACTATACATATTTTTATCACTTCTGAAAATATGTCCTAGTTTGATACTCAAAGTTAGAAAATAATTTAATATCCCTTGAGGCTTAAATAAACTTTTAGCAAATGGCATCAAATCTTTGTATTAACAGTCATATGCCAAGAAGAGGTGAACTGGTGAATGCATTACATACATGTAAAATGGGCAAACTGATGCATATATTAGAAAACTGTGCCATCAGCATGGCAGATGGGTGCCATTAGAATAGATTTGTCCATGTCTGTCCAGATGAATTCTGTCAGTCAGACACAGGATACCGAGAGAGGTATCTTTGGGTACAGTATCCTCTGAAGTTGCTGTGTTGGGAACCCCTATCTTAAAAGCCTTCTTAATCGAATATTAATCTGTTTCAATACAATAAATACTTCAAACCTTCTCTACTGATGAGGTTATGGATTTCAAAGATTCCGACCGTTTCAAAAGATCTGGCATTTAATTCTACCAGTGAGATACCTCTTTGTGCTTGTGTTCTGTGCTTTTTTTTTCCGTGTCAGGAGCAACTTGAGAAACTGCAAGTCGCTTCTGGTGTGAGAGAATTGGCCGTCTGCAAGAACATTGCCCAGGGGATGCACAGATGCTTTGATGTTTTTACCATCCTTGTGGGAGGCTTCTCTCATGTCCTCGCATGAGGAGCTAGAGCTGTTAGAGGGAGCTCATCCGTGCTTTCCCTGGATTCGAACCTGCAACCTGTCAGTCTTCAGTCCTGCCGGCACAGGGTTTTAACCCATTGCACCACCGGGGGCTCTGTGCTCTGTACTAAGAACATGCTATGCTGGGTTTTCATGGTGACATAAATACAATATTTTCAAAAACATAGAATAATACCAGTATTATCAGATACTTAGCCCTCGGGTATCTTTTTCCTTAAATGGGTGCATAGCACCTGATCCTGAATTCTCAATTCTCTTTATCAGCTGAACCCAGTAAAGAAATTATACAGTGGGAGGTTGAAGTGGAATGTGCACAGTTCACATCATTATCTGCAAATCTGAGAGGCGTGTTTCTAATGGGCTTTGTGCTCTGTGCTAAGAACTTGTTATGCTGGGTTTGCATGGTGACATAACTACAATATGGACAACATGAAAATGAACAAAATTTGGCTACCAGTATAAAAAAAACTCTAAAATTACAACAGCACAACCACAGAGAGGAAAAAAAACAAGGACATCTAATCACCTCTCAACAAAAGTTTGCTCTAGGCACTGTCAAGCATTATATGCTAATCAAGGTGGTCAATTGAAACATTCACATATAGCTCCAGCAGACAAGAGTCTTTTGTCTCACCCTGGTCATTCTACAGATATATAAACCCTTTTTCCTAGTTCCAACAGACCTCACTACCTCTGGGGATGCTTGCCATAGATGCAGGCAAAACGTCAGGAGAGAATGCCTCTAGACCATGGCCATATAGCCCGAAAAAACCTACAACAACCCATAAATACAATATTTTCAAAAACATGAATAATACCAGTATTATCAGATACTTAGCCCTCAGGTATCTTTTTCCTTAAATGGGTGCATATCATCTGATCCTGAACTCTCAATTCTCTTTATCAGCTGAACCCAGTAAAGAAATTATACAGCGGGAGGTTGAAGTGAAATGTGCGCAGTTCACATCATTATCTGCAAATCTGAGAGGGGTGTTTCTAACTGGCTTTGTGGCTCTAATGAAGAACAAGGACCTTCTACAAAAACTAGAGTTCCAGGTAAAGATATTCTCGTGGTGCGTTAGCCCCTTCCTTTGGGCCTAAGGGTTTCCTCCTCCTTTTTTCCAGCACATTGGCCCTCCCTTCACTAATCCTTCGCCAGAATCGCCACATTGTCCTTGTGGATCTTTCCCATTAGTGTATTTCCAGCTCTATGTCATATTTAGAGAAATTGAAGATTTCTCTAAAATCTTGAATGTCAAACCTGAGTTTTATTACTTGTTACACACTCCAAATTGTACCAGGGACATCCTATAGTATTCCATAGTATAGTATTCCAGGGAGTCCCCGTGTTATGAACAAGATACATTCTGTATTTTTGAATTTGTAGGTGCATTTTTAAAGTGTAGCTCTGTAATGATTCTTACTTAATAGGCCAGAATAGAATCCTGGGAAGACAGTAGGACAAACCTCCATTTTGAGAGTTTCTACCAGTAAAGCAGCCATCTTGAGGGAGGATAGATAGAAGATGGGAGGAGTTGGAGGTCTCCTGGGATTGGCTAGAGCAGAGGAGGAGGAGCCAAGTCTTGGGAAGGAAAAAGATTTCAGCTTCTGAGAGAGGAGAGATTTGGGAACTGGAGGGAGAAGAAGTGGTTTGGAGGCTGGGTATTTCTGAGAGAGAGTGTGTGTTTTGTGTCAGGGCAGGGCTGAATACCTGACAAGAAAGGTCAGGCAGCATCCTGATTACTTGTGGGAGACAACACAAGGGATTTGGTCTCTAGTTTGAGTAAGTTAGCTGTAAGGACTCTGGGGAGAGTTAGCTAATTACTCAGAAGACTGCCTGGGTTAGGTTGGTCAAGAACGCATTGCTATTTCGCTGAAGTAGAGTGAGGGTTTGTTTGTTTTTTTATCCAGTAGCTATATCTGTGAGATTAGCTCTGTTTGTAACCAAGCCAAGAATCTTTTTTTTAGCAACCATTAAGATATTGTGCTATAGTAACAAGTCAAGCGTTTGTGCCTCTCAAAAGAAGAAATCAGTTGTCTGTTTGTTTTTTATAAATAAATCTTTTCTCTGTTTGACTTTTAAGAAGCCTCTATTGTTACTCATTTTACCAGTAATCCTTGAGTAGAAATTCCAGGCAGTGCAACATCCTGATATCACTGAAAGAGTTCTAACCCTGACAATCATTTGCTTTGGAGTTAAAGGGAGGGCAGTGGTGGCAGAAGAGGGAAAAGTTTACCTCAGAGCGGCATTTTAAAAATCCTAAGGCAGCTTGGGTTGGTGGCAGCATATAAAGTGAAGACAATAGGCCTGGGTAACAATGCAAAAATTTGTTTCTAAAATCGATTTGTATTTGGGGGGTTTTTTTGTTTCGATATTTAAAATAATTACAAAATTTTCCTTTTAAAAAGTTCGATATTTACGAAATTTTGTAAATGGTAAAAAATTAACGAATCGATTTCCGAAACAATAATGAATCGATTCGTTAATGGTGGACGCGACCGCAAAATACGCTAAAAAACCTCCAAAAACTTCTGAAGCTTCCCTCTCCCTCTGTTCTTGACTGTTGGTGTGATATTATATTTTTTTTTCACTAATTAAACCATAAAACTGGCCCAGACATGCGGAAATAATAACGAAACAACCTCAGAACAATAACGAAACGAATACAATAATGAAACACGAAGCATTTACAAAACGTGTTTAAAAATTCGTTTTTTTAATGATTGCTCCAGAATGGTTCGTTATCGTTTTGTAATTGGAAAAATTAACGAATTATTAACGAATTACGAATTAACGAAACGAAACCGCCCAGGCCTAGAAGACAAGTATTACAAACTATACCATTACATATGATATATAACACCATCTCACTACCCTAATATTGTCCAGCGGCATCTAAGATTACCTTACAAATTCCAACTAAAAATACATCTTTTTTAGCTTTGGAAAAAACAGGAAAGGGCTAATACCCCTGTGGTGTTTGTTTTGCTGTCTCTGCTCCTGTTCAGACAATTTTCCCCCCACTTTCTGTCCCTTTTTGTCGTGTCAGGGCAACCAATCAATTATATTACATTTCTAACAGAACAAAGCAAACAGATAGACAAAATACAAAATTTGTAGAGTCTGGTAGTTGATTAAATGTCCTTTGACCAGTATCTGGCCACTTGGAGTGCTTCTGTCCCTGTGGTTATTGGATTTTGTTATTCTGTCCCTGTGGTTATTGGATTTTGAAAAACACGGTGTAATAAAACTACCTTTTTAGCTGGCTAGGCCGAAGCCTGCTTGGCAGTGGCTTGCCTCCTGGTTGTTGAGCAGAGAAGGAGGAGGAGTCAGGCTGACTCCTGATTGGGTGCAACAATCAGGGGTGGAGTCAGCTGGATGGAGGGAAAGGGAGCTGTCTTATCTGACAGAGGAGTTGAGTCTGGGAGTGAGACAGAGAGAGTTGGATTTTTAGAGCAGGGAACTGACAGAAGTGAGAGAACTTTTAGAGAATCTCTTTGGAATAAGGGGAAGGCAGGAAGCCAGAGCTTTACTGAGTTAGGAGAACTAGTAAAGGAGGGTTGTGCCTTAGTGAGCCTTGTAAAGGTTTCACAGATACCTTATTGCCATTTGTCTTGGGTCTGTATCCCAGTGAATACTGTGTCTAATAGTAGAACAGTGGTTTAAAGAGATTCTCAGATATAAAAGTTATTCTGTCAGGAGAACTGTTTGTGTTCAAGTAACCAAGTTACTGCAACTGCATCAAGATTTTGTACCACTCAATTCCAACGAGTTGTTGTTATCCTCAAGTTATAAATAAACTCTTTATTAGTTTACTCTTAACTGTTGTTCGCCTCAATCCATTCGTTTCCCTCAAAAGTCATTCTCTCAACGCATCTTTTAATCTCCAGTCAGCCATTGAAGTACAAGAGCTCAAACATCCTTTTATTTAAAATACAATCACACCCTTTTGGTTCCTCAGGCCGGCAATTCTGAGGTGGTGGCAGCTATTTTTACCAAGTGCTTCGGTCACTTAGGCTCAGCCTTTTGTTCCACGCTATATATAAGGGCATAGGTGGGATCTTGGTGTCCACCCTGCCAGAGATATCCCTCAATTTACCATATTGGTGACCAGCGGTGGGATACGTTACTTTAAGCCTAAATCCAGTGGGGTGGTGTGATTTTGTGAGGTAAAAGTTTGAGCCAAAGCATTTCTGAGGAAGTTTTACCTCAGAAACTGCTTAAATACACCATTATACAGCAGCATGGCGCCTCCTAAACACCAAAAAGCTCCTGTGGTTCCTAATCAGGGAGAGGAACAGGAGGAGGCTGTAAGGGAGACTGAGGCTGAAGAAGGAGGAGAAAGCCCAGGATTAGTGGCTGCCTCTTTAGAAATCGAAAAGTTGACTATGGCAATACAAAAGTTGAATCAAGGTCATGTACATGAAGCATACATGATTTTGAAAGATACAGAATTGCTGAAGAGTTCCACTAATCTAGTTTTGTTAATGGCGACATGTTTGAGGGCAAGAGGAGATTTAAACAGTGCTATAGAAGTTGTGGCACAGGCTGTGGAATGGCACCAGGAGTTTCAGCCAGGGACTCCAGGCCATTTGTCCCTCATCAAGAGAGCCAAGGTGCTAGCTGAGGTTGCTAGAAAGGCTCAGGAGGATGGGAAAGACAAAGATGGCGGAGCTGACTCTGGGCTGGATGGCGTGGCTAAAGGAATGGTACAGAAAGTTACCAAGGGGCCCGTCATGGTGGCCAGGGAAGCCGAAAAGCCAGCAATCAGAAACACGGTTGAGTTAGTCTCCGAGAAGCCGATCGTGTGTTCCAGCAAAGCCGGAAGGGGAACGGTCAGCGGCCCAAAAACATCTAAAGCTACCTCGACGTTACAGAAGATGGTGCAGGAGAGAGGGAGAAGGAGAAAGCTGATGGACAGCAGCCCAGCGAGGTCTGCGACTGCCTCAACATCCAAGCAGACGGTGCAGGAGAGAGAGAGAAGGAGAGAGGCGGTGGTCAACAGCCCAGTGAGGTCGGAGTTCACCTCAGTGTTCGAAAAGAAGCAACGGCTGGAGAGCGAGAGCGAGGCGGAGCGGTCTCGTGGTCATCTGGAGAGGAGGGAGGTCGTCCCTCGAGGAGACCAGCGAGTCATCCATCCAAGTCGGAGGACAGCGGAGGAGAAGCCCTCACGACAGCAAAAAGGGACAATGTTTGGTATCTTTACTCCAGTACCAGCGGGACTGGGGTTAGGCTGTGAGACATTGTGCTCAGGACATTGGACTTTGCCCGGAGAGCCGGATTCTCGCGGAACCAGGGTTGTGGGGAAGATTTCTCCGGAGACTGAGGGGAATGGGACTCTGTCTAAATGGGGGAGAGTGTATTCAATTGGTTCTTTGTTAGATTTGGAGGGAGAATTTAAAGATTGCAATCCCGGACAAAAACAGCAGGTGGAGCTAGAGCGTAAGGTCCAGAGAGTGTTGTATGGAGATGACACTGTCTCAGCTTCATCCTGGGAGGAAACATCTGTAGATGGGAGTATGGGGTTTGAATTGGCCGTGGGTGGTGTTAATTTAAGAGCCAAAGGAAGAATTTGTGGCATTGGCTGAAATAGAACAAGGTTAAGCCCCTTTATATTTGCCATGCCAAAGTTGGTTCCTAGTTAAATTGAGTGTGCCAGTTAACCAACGAAAACCCCAGGGTTATGTCAAATGCATCTTCCATAGAAGTTTCTTTGCTGATAATACAGGTGATTATTTGCAATTTAAAATATTTAATTGCAGGTTAAAATAATGCATTGATGGTGTTCAGATGTTAGTTAAGGCATTATTGACAATGGTATAAGTAATTGCATTATAGAGTATATTGTATAAGGTAATGTATTGTACAGTATAATGTAATATATTTAACATGCTTTTCCTTTGCAGGTTTGTATATTATATTGTACTGACTGTTTTATTTACATTGCAGGATTGCATAGATAGAATACATTGAATAATTGTATTGTTTGCAAATGTTGTTTAGTATGCAATGTAATGTTAGTTAGGACTGTGAACATGTTAGATAGGATGTTTAGATAGTTTAGATAACATGCAAGATTAGAAAGATAGGTTGAATGCCTTTGCCTTAAGTTAGATTGGGTTAGAATAGATAGTTAGGTACAGGAAGGGAGAGTTAGGTAAGAAAGAGCTTTCTTCATGAGAAACCCTTTCTTACAGATTTCAATTAGAAATTGAAAATTTTCCAGAAAGAACTTAAGGTGGGGAGGTATGTAATAAAACTACCTTTTTAGCTGGCTAGGCCGAAGCCTGCTTGGCAGTGGCTTGCCCCCTGGTTGTTGAGCAGAGAAGGAGGAGGAGTCAGGCTGACTCCTGATTGGGTGCAACAATCAGGGGTGGAGTCAGCTGGATGGAGGGAAAGGGAGCTGTCTTATCTGACAGAGGAGTTGAGTCTGGGAGTGAGACAGAGAGAGTTGGATTTTTAGAGCAGGGAACTGACAGAAGTGAGAGAACTTTTAGAGAATCTCTGAGGTTTTGGAATAAGGGGAAGGCAGGAAGCCAGAGCTTTACTGAGTTAGGAGAACTAGTAAAGGAGGGTTGTGCCTTAGTGAGCCTTGTAAAGGTTTCACAGATACCTTATTGCCATTTGTCTTGGGTCTGTATCCCAGTGAATACTGTGTCTAATAGTAGAACAGTGGTTTAAAGAGATTCTCAGATATAAAAGTTATTCTGTCAGGAGAACTGTTTGTGTTCAAGTAACCAAGTTACTGCAACTGCATCAAGATTTTGTACCACTCAATTCCAACGAGTTGTTGTTATCCTCAAGTTATAAATAAACTCTTTATTAGTTTACTCTTGTGGCAGCAGCTAAATAGAAAAATAATTATAACTTAATGAAATTAATGAAGTTTTACCTTAGAAGGGATTCCTAATAGTGTGGAGAAGGAATTCTGGTAGTGATTCGGTGGTGGAAGGGAAGAATAACAGATGGTATAGAGGACAGGAAGGCAAGAGACCTATCTTATGTCAATATTTGAATAAGCCAAGGCTGGAGCTAAATGTGGAAGGTTACAAGAGTTGGTGCCAAGAACAAATTGATAATTATTAATCTAAGGAGAAGCAAACATCTGAAGATATGGTATAACAGCGCCACCTCCTGTCTGGTTGAAGTAAATAGCAGACAAAATTTAATATACCTTTTTAATGGATCAATTGAAAGAACTAATGTATTGTGAATGTATTGGGAAGGTAATTAAGGAGGATTAATAAGGGAAATGCTTGCTTTTAATAAGTTAAAGATACAGATATGAAGATGTGTGGAATCATATAATATGATGTGTGAAGAAATATATGAAGTTATGATTCATTTTAATGATTCATTTTAATGTAAATCATCTGGGAGCGTGGTCAGATGATGTAAGGGGAAGTTGTGGAAAACATAGTATTGTGCCAACAAGTGTTCTTGCCAACAAATGTTCTTGGCCACGATTCGAGGACAAACTGATTAGATTGTGTAAATGTCAAGTGAATGTACGCATGTGCGAACTGGATAATTTTGCCTATAAATACTGGGAGTTTTGGGTTAGTACTTTGTACCTCATCAGCCAGATTGAAGCTGAGGTGCCCTTACCCGGGTAAGCATTAAATTCTGTGAACTTGCAAAGCTGTCTCTGTCTCTTCCTTCTTCTTCGATCTCCTGGATTATTGGAATTTGGGGACCACCCTCCCCGCTACAAAATGGCGCCCGAACAGGGACTGGAGAACAGGAAGAAGGAAAGGTAAGCTTTTGGGGGCTGATGCCTCTCACTCGGAGGGCCGGACAAGGCATGGATCAGGGGAGACGAAAAAGGGTACCCATAAGAAAAATCGCCTCCACTGGCCTGTTCCTTCATTGGCCCCTTGACTGAAAGTGCATTGAGAAGTAACAGCTGCAGTTCCAGAAAAAGGGAGAAGCTAGCTTTTTAAGGTATAGGCATTTGTGGATATGCCTGGGGAAACATTTTTGGGGGAACATTTTTTCAAAAGAGGTACTGCAGACCTCAAGAAAGAAAACCCCCTGAGTGTTGCGTTCGCCACAGAAAGCTCACTCTTAGGTTGGAAAAAGTGCACTTTTTAAAAAGGGAAAAAGTGTTCAGGTTGGGAAAAAGGGAAAATTGTTATGTTGATCCTATGTGTTGTGTATTGTGGAATCTGGATGTGTCTATATGCATTGTTCCTTCTAGCTGCTTTGCAACCGTATGTTTGTTTCTGTTTTTGCTTTGTTTCTTTGTTAAATGTCAGTATGTTCATAAAGAAAAGAAACTAATGGTTATTTATTTATTTATTTATTTATTTATTATTTGCATTTATTGACCGCCCCTCTCAGCCCGAAGGCGACTCGGGGCGGTGCACAGTAGCAAAGAACAGTGTACAATAAGTCAAGACAATACAGACCAGACAATACAAACAAACATATACTTATGCTAAAAATCCGCTTCGTCAAGTCCTGGGGTCATAGCCAATTTCATAATCCTAGTCCATTCCAGAGTCGTTCAAGATACACTCAGTTGAAGGCCTGCTCGAAGAGCCAAGTTTTCAGGGCCCTCCGAAAGGCCATCAAAGAGGGCGCCTGTCTGACTTCAACAGGGAGGGTGTTCCACAGCCGGGGGGCCACCACCGAGAAGGCCCGCTCTCTCGTCCCCGCCAGGCGTGCCTGTGAGGCAGGCGGGACCGAGAGAAGGGCCTCCCCGGATGATCTCAAGGCCCTCGTGGGCTCATAGGCCGAGATGCGGTCTGCAAGGTATTTTGGGCCGGAACCGTTTAGGGCTTTGTAGGATAACACCAACACCTTAAATTGGGCCCGGTAGCGAATCGGTAGCCAATGGAGCTGGGACAGCAGGGGCGTTGTATGCTCTCTGCGTCCTGCTCCGGTTAACAGCATGGCTGCCGCGCGTTGGACTAGCTGCAGCTTCCGGGAAAAAGCCAAAAGGAAAAAGAAAAGGAAAAAGAAAGAAATGATGATGAAATGAGAAAAATAATGAAAAAAAAAGGAAAAGAGAAAAGAAAAATATGTGAAATATGTGTCTGTCTTTTGGGAAAAGGGAAAATGTCTGTATACATTTTCTGGAAAAACTTGAATGTGTGTATGGCTAGAAGAAGAAAAAAGAATGTGTGTAGCTGTTTGTGTTGTGAGAGAAATAATCTTTACAGGTTTCAAATAAAAGGAAAAAGAGGATAATTCAGGAAAAACCTGGAACAATACATATGATGGGGAAAGACCAAGTATGTGGGTAAGAGAAAGTCATCCAAGAAGAAAGTTAAGGTATGTTGAGAAAGCAAGGAAAAAGTAAGTCAGAAGAGCGAAATGGTTAATCACAGGAGAAAAACCAGAGTGTGTGATTACCATGTGGGAAAAGAATTGAAAAGAGAGAGAATGAGAATGTAAAAGAAAGTCATACAGTAGTGATGAAATGTTAGTACAGAAGTAAAGAGGGATTAAAGATAATGAAAGAAGAAAACTGTTGAGATGTGTGAGAGTAAGAAGTGTGAGAAGTGAATGATTAGATTCCCTTTTGAGAAGAGAGTTGCAGTAAAGAGTAAATGAGTGTATGTATGAAATCAGTTTTGGGATGAATAAGATTGTTGTGTGAGGTTGTGTGAGGTTGGTTGTTTGCAAATGCCTGGTGAGGTTGAAAAGGGAAATTATGTGTTGAGAGTATTTAAGAATGGCCACTTAAATGCCCTCACGGGGAGAGAAGAAATTGGGAAAATCTTTTGGGAAAAAAAATTGATATTAGTTGTAAAACTGTCTGAGAGAGAAAAAGTAGTGACAATTTGAGATGCATTTAAATTTAGAAGATTTTGTGGGGAGAGCTGTGATAAAGTGAATGTTATGGGGTTGCTTTGCTAAAATACTGAGATGCTTTTTAAGGTTCAAACATATTAGTAAATTGAATTGGTAAAGGAATGAAGATAAGCTGTTGCAATATGAGGTGGAAGTGAGGAGGATTAAGCAGCATGGAAAGAAGTACAGATTTTAAAAATGTTAATTAATTACCTGTTACAGTATCCCCCTGTTTTACCAGAAGATTTAAAGTGGATGAAAGATCCTGGGGAGTGTGACATCTGAGACAGGAGTGAAAGGGGTCTGCTACTTGATGAATTCCCACGGGTACGAGGAAGTAAAATTGTGGATGAGCTAAGCCTGCTTAAAAGAGAGAGAAGACTACACAGCAGAGGACCCTGACTTACAGCAAATAAACTTAAGAGTTGGATGATTGAATAAAGAACTAATTAAACCATACATAAATAAAATAAAAAGACATACTTCAAAGACTTAAAACATAAGAATAAAGTTGCCCTGAATAGGAGAGAGACTTAGTTTCTGAAACTGCAATCAAGCAAGAAGAAAGAAGAAAGAAGAAAGAAGAAAGAAGATTGAATGGACTTTTTGGGTGACGGGGGTGTAATTGTGGGACTCCTTATTATCTTAGGGTTGGTCTGGTTGGGTTACTATTATAAGCATGTTTTATGGGGGAAAGCTTATTCATTTTGGAATGTGGAATACTTATTACCTGATTGTGTTGAGTGTGATTGTCCCAAAGTTAGTGCAGGGAGGATGGGAGCAGAATATATTCCACCAGATGATTCGGGATATAGCGAATGAGACAGAAGCTACTGAATGTTGGATTTGTAGTCATGGGCCTACTTCCCAGCGTGAGGGATGGCCACTTATGGTAGGAACATTATTAAGTCAAAAAGGATGGAGCACTTTAAGGCCTCAAAATTATGAGATGACTGAAACTTTACTTGATCCAGGACAAGCTATAGTAACACATGAAGGGACTTCGCCAGAGGCCCCAGCTTGCATTACTTGGGAGAAAGATGAGAGATGGACCCAAGATAGAGACAACCCTCTCCACACACACCAAATAGAACTTGGTCATTATCCCAATTGCAATCTCCTTCTCCATGTATTCAAAACAGAGGCTTCTGAAGACATTAGCCTCTTAGCCCGTTTGGAACACTCAAGAAGGGTAAAAAGATCTGATGGAGTTGTTTCACCAGAATTGGGCACGCACATTAAACAGGCCCAGGCAAAAGTAGCCAGCAGGGGTCGTGATCCACCAAAGGCTCCTATCAAAGGGCTGCCTCAGGGCCAGGGGGAACCACCTGTTGAAGGGCCACAGCAGAGTAGAGGAGAATCAAATCCTGCAAAAGTGGTAAAAGGGGTGGAAGCCCACCAGGAAGTGCCTAAATCGTTGGTAGCCAAGGGAGGCTTGTCTCAGGGATTGTATTGGATCTGTGGACAATGGGCAGGAAAGATTTTACTGCCTTTTTGGGAAGGTACGTGCACGATTGGTACCCTGATGTTAGCAGATGTGACAATATACCCAGAACAACAATCCCAGGTGACTTGGAGAAGGGAGCGTGAAGAACAGCGTTTGAAAAGAGCTTATGATGAAACACTGGGATATGATCCAGACCAAACTTATTTAAATGAAGGAGAAAGGCTGGGAGCCATCTTGTTCCCTGCTGTGGGCGTAGCTCTAAATATAAAACAGATTCGGAGACTCTCAGCTCAAGTGGAGAGGCTGGCGAACAAAACTGTGGCTGGAATAAGAGCTCTGCAGACGGAAGTTGATTCCTTGGCAGGGGTCCTGATGCAACACAAACTTGCTTTGGACTACCTATTGTCTGTAGAAGGAGGACTATGTTCTTTTCTAAATACCACGTGTTGCCACTATATAAACAAATCAGGAGAGGTTGAATCTGATATAAATAAGATACAGAAAGTAGTATCTACCATCAGAATTGGATACGCCCCAAAGGGAGAGAGTGTTTTTGGCTGGTTAACTGATTGGTTGCCGAATTTCCAATGGTTAAAAGACCTCATCGTCATAGGATTTGTTATCTTGATAATTGGTATTCTAATCATGTTCCTACTACCTTGTGTGATTGCTTGCTTAAGAAATATGATTGAAAGAATTGTTACTGCGGCAAATGCCCGACATGGAAGTCAATTGAAACAACTTATGACTATGGAGATAGAAGAGATGCAACAGTTATCCAGGGGAAATAAGGTGATATAATCACACTAAGGGTGTGACTCCGAAAAATGAAGTTTTCTTCGTCACAAGATTTTGTGGGGTATGTGGCAGCAGCTAAATAGAAAAATAATTATAACTTAATGAAATTAATGAAGTTTTACCTTAGAAGGGATTCCTAATAGTGTGGAGAAGGAATTCTGGTAGTGATTCGGTGGTGGAAGGGAAGAATAACAGATGGTATAGAGGACAGGAAGGCAAGAGACCTATCTTATGTCAATATTTGAATAAGCCAAGGCTGGAGCTAAATGTGGAAGGTTACAAGAGTTGGTGCCAAGAACAAATTGATAATTATTAATCTAAGGAGAAGCAAACATCTGAAGATATGGTATAACAGCGCCACCTCCTGTCTGGTTGAAGTAAATAGCAGACAAAATTTAATATACCTTTTTAATGGATCAATTGAAAGAACTAATGTATTGTGAATGTATTGGGAAGGTAATTAAGGAGGATTAATAAGGGAAATGCTTGCTTTTAATAAGTTAAAGATACAGATATGAAGATGTGTGGAATCATATAATATGATGTGTGAAGAAATATATGAAGTTATGATTCATTTTAATGATTCATTTTAATGTAAATCATCTGGGAGCGTGGTCAGATGATGTAAGGGGAAGTTGTGGAAAACATAGTATTGTGCCAACAAGTGTTCTTGCCAACAAATGTTCTTGGCCACGATTCGAGGACAAACTGATTAGATTGTGTAAATGTCAAGTGAATGTACGCATGTGCGAACTGGATAATTTTGCCTATAAATACTGGGAGTTTTGGGTTAGTACTTTGTACCTCATCAGCCAGATTGAAGCTGAGGTGCCCTTACCCGGGTAAGCATTAAATTCTGTGAACTTGCAAAGCTGTCTCTGTCTCTTCCTTCTTCTTCGATCTCCTGGATTATTGGAATTTGGGGACCACCCTCCCCGCTACACTCTTAACTGTTGTTCGCCTCAATCCATTCGTTTCCCTCAAAAGTCATTCTCTCAACGCATCTTTTAATCTCCAGTTAGCCATTGAAGTACAAGAGCTCAAACATCCTTTTATTTAAAATACAATCACACCCTTTTGGTTCCTCAGGCCGGCAATTCTGAGGTGGTGGCAGCTATTTTTACCAAGTGCTTCGGTCACTTAGGCTCAGCCTTTTGTTCCACGCTATATATAAGGGCATAGGTGGGATCTTGGTGTCCACCCTGCCAGAGATATCCCTCAATTTACCATACACGGCTTATTATGGAATCCAGGATTAGTGATAAAGCTTCAGTGGAGACACCTTTACCCCTTGATAACTCTTCCAGGAATGAATTTCCCTTCCTGGGGGTAGATTTCTCTCACTTCCTGTTGTCTCATCCCTGTTCTTAACTATGAGTCATATATAAGCCTTGTGTTTGTAATTCAGGAGCTGCCTGTGTCTATTGATTAGAAAGTATATAAAATGATTCACAAGTGTTTTTGTCCTTTGTGAGAAAGACTTAGAAACAGTCACCCTGCCATTTCAGGACAAAACATTAAATTTCAACCCCAAATTCATCTTCAAAAACATTCCCATTCTACCATATTTTTGTTTCAAATTTCATCACATAGCCAGCCTTGCTTTCATTTGTGTGCCACTAAATCCCTGCATTTATCTGGTTGGCATTAACATCTTCTTTTTCTCTATATACTATTAGCTGGAGGAGGCGCTTGAAGCCCCCGGCCCATGCGAACTAAAGGCAGACGAGCCAGAATTGCAAGACCTGATGGAGAATTTACAAGATTGCAGTGGAGTCATCATCTCTGAACTTGCAAAGGCAGTTGTCTATTTTCTCAAAGCCTTAGATGGTGAGGATCACAACTTCCAAAATACAGTGACCATTTGAATGTATGTCACTAAAGGACCTTTCAGCCCATGAGCCCCTGCTGACTCCGTTGCACAGATATTGATCTTGCTTGATTTTAAATCTGCGTGAAATCCTCCACTGCCCTCTTGAAGAGGGCAACTAGACCTGTTTAATAATAATACATCATGGACAAGTAACTCAGGGCATACTCTCCCAGACTTTCTCACAGATTTGCCCAGTTATTACTGTGAGAGGACATAAACTCATTGAAAAAGAGCCTTCTCTTAATCTGCATGTTCCAGAATGCTAGAGCAAACTAGGGCTTTTTCTTATGTATTGCTGGTCAGAATAATCTTGCTTCAGCCATTCAGCCCTAGTATGGAACCCTTCCCTTCCATTGATTGTTTTGCTTTTTCTCAGAACTGCAAGAAGAACAGTTGATGCTCTTGGAAGAATCTGTGGAAAAAAAGATTGTGCCCAAGCAGCTGGCACTGGTAAGTGAGAACTCTAACCCCACATTTCCAGAGGAGGGTGGCTAAAATGATCAAGGGACTGGAGAACAAGCCCTATGAGGAGCGACTTAAAGAGCTGGGCATGTTTAGCCTGCAGAAGAGAAGAAGGCTGAGAGGAGATATGATGGCCTTGTATAAATTTGTGAGGGGTAATCATAGAGAGGAGGGAGCAAGATTGTTTTCTGCTGTCCTGGAGATTAGGGCATTGAACAATAGCTTCCAACTACAGAAAAGGAGATTCCACCTGAACACTAGGAAGAACTTCCTGACTGTGAGAGCTGTTCAGCAGTCGAACTATCTGCCTCGGAGTGTGGTGGAGGCTCCTTTGGAGACTTTTAACAGAGGCTGGATGGCCATCTGTTGGGGATACTTTGAATGCAATTTTCCTGCTTCTTAGCGGGGATTGGACTGTTCTGCCGCGCTCTGGGCCTGTAACAGCTGTCTTTTCTATAGGACGTATACTTTAAGCCCAGTGGGAAGCCAGGGCACCTCAAAGAAAGGTTCTCAGGGATTTTTCTGAAGTGATGGTCTTTAGAGTCTTTAATGATACAACAAAGTCTTTATTAAGGAACAAACAACAAATCTTCAATGGTTCAAACAACACTTTCTTAGTCTAGTTCTCAATGGACTGGTACCTGACTTTGATTAGCTGTACATTCTCTGTAGGAAAAAACCCTTTTTAACCTCTCCCAGGCTGTTTACTATCTGTGCCTCATCGGTGTGGGTCCTACTACCAATTCCAAATGTGTCTGGGTATTGAGTAGACCTACCAGCCGAGGCTTGTAGATATTTCAGATGGAGTTCCGTGGATCTGTAGTGCTGTCCTCCCTCAGAGAATTCTTTGAAAACTTCAGGGCTGTTTTCCCTCTGATTGCTGTGAGGTTGAGAGGCTGTGAGCTCTCAGCCAGAGCCTTGGGACTTTTTCCCTGGAATTTCTGTTTCTGTTTCCCCAGATGTTCTTGAGAAAAGAAGCTTTTCTACGGGACGAGCTGGTCTACGTCCTATAGTTTAGCTTCCTTATGAGAGACTGCACAAAAAATGGCTCCTTTCCCGCCCAGTGCCCTGAACAAGGGGCGGAACCAAAGCTTAATTATGATGGACAGGAGACCTGCCCTATGACTGCAAACAGTAACAGAAAGAAAATAAAGTTGGAGCTCCTGGTACAGCCGTACCAGCACAGACTGGATGGCCTATGACGTCTCTTCGAACTCAAGGATTCTATGATTCTTTATGTTTTGCCAGACATGTTCATAGATGTGAATTTTTATCATGTGTTTCTATGAAAGCCTAGGATTTGCAGCCAGAGAAAGTTCTAATGCTGCAGCAAACAAGAAAAAACCCACAGGATTCCATGCGAATTAAAGTGGAATCATCATGCTACAACATTGTGGTACAGAACGGCATGAGTTCATACGAGCTTTCTGTATACTTGTTCCTTTCTAAAATATAATTTGGCTGCTAGTTTTTCAGTACTGGTAGAACTAACTATGGCAAAAGAGTTCCCTCATCAGATAGTGATACATAGCAATAGTTTTCACAAAGAACAACAATGTTTTTTTAGATTGAATACTTCGAGTAGTGTGCTCTGATTTTGCTTCTTTCGTGTTCCCAAAGGTTGAGATCCTTTTAGAGCATATTCGAGGCAACCAGGAGGTGGAATTTGCTGTAGATGCCCAGATCTTATCTAAAGAGGAGATGCTTATAACGGGAGCAATGATTGAAATGAGTGGAGTGACCATTCAGGAAAATGACGCTCATCTTACTGGAACAGGAGAGCCTGCCGCTTTCGTGCCCTTGTATGTGGTTCTTTATGTGCTCAATCTTCTAACTAAGCAAAAAGACGACTGAATTCATCGTGATATCTGGATGTCTAAAGCTGTACACAATTCTCTGGGAAAGTCCCATTTATTTCCAAACTTGAAAAATATATTTTGGGCTACACCTCCCACAATCATGAGTTAGGCAAATTGCAGTTCAGAAAAGTAACTTTTTCCAGTCTTTCCTCAGTGGGGCTTACTTCTTTTTTTGAATAGTAATTTTTATTACATTTCTATTCATTTTGTTGCGAAAAAAATCATATCTACAATTTATATAGTTATTTCTTACCCTCTCCCCCTTTGTGCTACCTGTAGTGCTCCCAATCTCCGGATCCTAATACCAAAAAATTGGAAAGGAGAGGTGGAAATTAAGATAGAAGAATGATATAAGGAAATTTGGAAATTAGCAATAAATGATAAATTAACATGTACTCTAAAGTTTAAAAAAGGCCTACGGAAAGGAAGAATAATGATTTTGAAAGTATATGGGAAAAAATGGTTGAAGAAACATTAAAGAAAGAAGATGGGAATCAACTCCCACCAGAAGAAATGAGGTTCCAGTGGGATTTTTTTTTTTTGTCATGTCAGGAGTGACTTGAGAAACTGCAAGTCGCTTCTGGTGTGAGAGAATTGGCTGTCTGCAAGGGCGTTGCCCAGGGGACACCCGGATGATTTTTGGTGTTTTTATCATCCTTGTGGGAGGCTTCTTTCATGTCCCCGCATGAGGAGCTGGAGCTGATAGAGGGAGCTCATCTGCCTCTCCCCAGATTCGAACCTGAGACCTGTCGGTCTTCAGTCCTGCCGGCACAGGGGTTTAACCCACTGCGCCATCCCTCCTTTGGTGGGATCATAAAGTGGGACTTTGTTCTGAACAAAACATGTTTAGGGTTTTATTGTAGTGCATACATGTACATATAGCCTTGCTCTCTATTACACTGTAGCCTTCTTTTCGGTCACTTTTCTGGCATTTTAAAATTCTCTATGTCATAGGTTTATGGTTTTCCAAAGCCATATACAGGTTGAGCATCCCCATTATCCAAAATAATCCAAAGTGGTCTGTGTGAGTCACTGAGATAATTACATCTTGGCTTTCTTTTGGTTCAATGTACGTACACTTTGTTTCATGCACAAAATTATTAAATTATTGTATACAGTTATCTTCAGGCTAGATGTAGAAGATGTTTCTGAAACATAACATCTTATACACATGTTTAGACTTCAGCCCATTTCCTCCAGTGGCGCAATGGGCCCTTGTACCAGCAAGATTGCTGACTGACAGGCCAGCAGTTCAAATCTGGGGAGAGTGTGGATGAGCTCTCTCTGTCAGCTCCAGCTCCCCATGTGGGGACATGAGAGAAGCCTTCCACAACATCTGAGCGTCCTCTGGACAACATCCTTGCAGATGGCCAATTCTCTCACATCAGAAGTGACTTGCAGTTTCTCAAGTCACTCCTGACATGAAAAAAATATTTTTATTGTGTGTGAGTGTGTGTGTGGATAGATAGAGAGATAGAGAGATAGAGAGATAGAGAGATATTAGGCTTGTGTGATGCATCTAAAAACATTTTTAAAGTTTTTACTAAATGGGGGCTGCTGGCATTTTGATTCTAAAGTGTTTCTAAAGTCTCTTTAGTTTAAATAAATAAGTTACTAATACGAGAGCAATGAAATTTTGTTACTTTTTCATTAAAGTAATTGGTCACTTGGGTGGGCTTCTGGAGCTCATTTCTCTCTCATTTTTACTGCCATGGGGGTGAAACTTTCTACAATGGTAGAACACATTTACCACATTTACCACTGTAAGCCCACCAAATTTCAGAACCTTTCACTTATCCACGGATTTTTGGAAATTTTCAAAACTTTTATAAACATTTTTCAAAACGACAAGAGCTATCTCCTTGAATGTACAATACAATGACACAAGACAACAGGGGATCATTCTCTTTCAGGAATATTCATACATCTACTGACTTTAGGGAATTTTTAAAAGTTTTGACAAAAACGTTTTTATAGAAGCCAAAGATATCTCATTAAAAGTCTATATAATATTATAAGATAGATAGTAGTATAAGATAATATTATACAATGTTATAAAATAGCTAGTAGAATTATTGAGCTGGAAGGGACCCCAAAGGCCATCCAGTGTAACCTTCTTTCTGCTATGCAGCAAAAGCAGAATCAAAGCACCCTCGACAGATGGCCATCCAGCCTCTGAATAATATAATAATATATAATAAAGAAAATATGTTTCTAGTTTGAAAGTGTTATTTCCTATTTAATTGTGTAGTGCTTACTTTGAAAGTAGTTTTTGTACTCCAGAAACTTCATTTTTGTGTCTAACTCTATGTTAAATTGGTGGAGGAGACTCACTGAGAACACTATTTTTAAAATGTGAAATAGCATGATGTCCCTCCCACAAAGACAAAGCTTTTGCAGTTTAATAAACTTTCACCAGGTTTTTATGATAGAGCCAATGAGGAACAGACATTTATAATCCAGGAACACAAATAAAAGTGTAGAATATTAACCAATTTATTGGCACTCTGGCTGGTTATGGAGGGACAAATCTCTCCCCTATCCCGAATTTTCTTCTGACATTAGAAGCTTTAGAAACTTTTGCACAACCTTTGTGTGTGTGTGCGTGTGTGTGTGTGTGCGTGCGTGCTGCAGCAGGTAGCCCAAAATCTGAAAAAATCCTAAATACTTCCTATCTCAGCATTTTAATAAGTTATATTCAACACGAATCTATATCTCTTTATGTTTCTGTTGCCTTTATTATCTTACCCCAAAACTGTTTAACCACCAGAAGCTAAAACTTACATGTAAGCCATATGGTATCCTAAATGTTGTTAATGATTTATTTCTTTTGCTGCAATACCTATAAAATGCAAGATTTATCCTTCCACTGGTTGTCAGAAATATTCCTGATAGTGACAACACAGCCGACTAAGCTCAACATCACACCACATATTATTATTATATTGGGCTATTCACTTGGAAAACCGCTTCAGCTGTACATGTAATTGTTAGGGGAAACTACCTTATATAGAAAGCAGAACATCCAAAAATAAACAGGATACACAAATGGAGCATTCGCAAACTAGCAAACAAAGTGTATAAAGTGTCGTGTGATATGGCTGTAAATAATTAAGAGCTTAGGAGGCAAACATGCCGAGTCCAATCTGAAAAATCACAGAAGATGTATTTACAATATTAAGAAACTAACAGCATTTCTTAATAACCAAGAACTGGATTTCTTAATGACCAAGAACATCCATCTCTTCTAAGGTTTCAAGAGGGAAAAATATTCAAAGCACTACATCTCTCTGAAACACATGCAGAGAGAGATCTCATACACATACTCTCCATACTAAAGTGTAAGAAGGCAGAAGGCAGATTCATAAAGTTTGCAGTAGAAAAAGACCATTTTAAACAACCAATCAGAATGAGAGTAGAAACAGAGAGGAGAGAAGAAATTAGATACATCCCAACTGTCATACAGGAGACACGGGGGAAGGGAAGGGAAGGGAAGGGAAGGGAAGGGAAGGGAAGGGAAGGGAAGGGAAGGGAAGGGAAGGGAAGGGAAGGGAAGGGAAGGGAAGGGAAGGGAAAGGAAGGGAAAGGAAGGGAAAGGAAGGGAAAGGAAGGGAAAGGAAGGGAAAGGTAAAAGTTTTCCCCTGACATTAAATCCAGTCGTATCCAACTCTGGGGGTTGGTGTTCATCTCCATTTCTAAGCCGAAGAGCCGGCGATGTCCGTAGACACCTCCAAGGTCATGTGGCCAGCATGACTGCATGGAGCACCGTTACCTTCCTGCCGGAGCGGTACCTATTGATCTACTCACATTTGCATGTTTTCGAACTGCTAGCTGCACAGAAGCTGGAGCTGACAGCGGAAGATCACCCTACTCCCTGGATTCAAACCTGAAACCTTTCGATCAACAAGTTTAGCAGTTCAGTGATTTAACCCACTGTGCCACTGAGGTGCTCCAACTAAACTGTTCCTCATTGAGGACTTGGGACTTGGGCAGTGTGGAGTTTATTTATTATTTGAAACATTTATATTCCGCCCTTCTCACCCCAAATCTGTTGGCTTGTTTTGTTCTGTTAGAAATGTAATACAATGGTCTGGTTGCCCCTGACACGATAAATAAATACCCCAAAGGGGACTCAGGGTGGAGCACAACATATATACGGCAGGCATGCTGGGGCATAAAATAAGTATAAATATACACAAACATTAAAATCACTTATATCTACTCTAAAATCAGCTGTTTACAACCATCACAATTCTGGCTCCGGTCAGCAGAATAGGTTTCCTGTTATTGCCCCATTGCACTGTCCCAAAGGCTTGGTCCCACAACCAGGTCTTTACCATCTTTCTGAAGAACAAGAGGGAGGGGGCTTATCTAGTCTCACCAGGAAGGGAGTTCCATAGCCAGGGGCAATCACTGAGAAGGACCTCTCTCTCGTTCCCGCCAATCATGTATGTGATGGTGGTGGGACCTTGAGCAGGGCCTCCCTGGAGGATCTTAGTCTCCACAGAGGTTTGTAGAGGGAGATGTGTTTGGACAGGAGGGTCATGGGGGTTTTATGTGAGAAGTTTGGCCCAATTCTATCATTGGTGGGGTTCTGAATGCTCCTTGATAGTAGGTGAACTATAAATTCCAGCAAGTACAAATCCCAAGTGTCAAGGTCTATTTTCCCCCAAACTCCACCAGTGTTCTCATTTGGGCATATTGAGTATTTGTGCCAAGTTTGGCCCTGATCCATCATTGTTTGAGTCCACAATGCTCTCTGGATGTAGGTGAACTACAACTCCAAAACTCAAGGTCAATGCCCACCAAACCCTTCCAGTATTGTCTCTTGGTCATGGGAATTCTGTGTGCCAAGTTTGGTTCAATTCCATCGTTAGTGGAGTTCAGAATGCTCTTCGATTGTATGTTAACTATAAATTTCAGCAACTACAAATTCCAAATGACAAAATCAATCTCAAACACAGTATTCAAATTTGGGCGTATTGGGTATTTGTGCCAAATTTGATCCAGTGAATGAAAATGCATCCTGCATATCAGATATTTACATTACGATTCATAACAGTAGCAAAATTAGTTATGAAGTAGCAACTAAAATAATTGTATGGTTGGGGGTCACCACAACATAAGGAACTGTATCAAGGGGTCGCGGCATGAGGAAGGTTGAGCACCACTGCTCTACCTGGACACTTGAGTGCTATTGATGCAGCCTAGACTCTCATTGGCCCCTTTCACTGCTGCATCACACTGTTGTCTCACGTTCTGCTTGTGGTCCTAGATCCCTTTCACACAGACCATTTCCATTGCCAGAAGCCCCCTTTGGGTTCGGCCACTCCGCCCGTTCAAATCCCACCTCATATTGTCATTGGGTTTCTGAGCATGTTCAGAGTGCATTTCTAGTCTTCTACAGAGTTGAAATCAAATACAATGTTATGGTAAATGTTGCATGCAATGAGATGAGGGTAATATAGGTTGTTTCCCACTTCTTTACAGTCTTAGACTTAAGGACACACTATTTTGGGCTATTAAGGGTAGAATCCATAAAATAGTAATAGCACATGCTGTCTTGGAATGTGTTGGAAACTTTCCTTGGATAGACATCTTTCAAGAAGGCAGAATCTAATGGTGCTTGCCAGAGATGCAGGTGAAACGTCAGGAGAGAATGCTTCTATAACATGGCCATACAACCCAAAAAACCTACAACCCAAAATGGGGATACCCGTTAAAGGACCACCTGGAGGCCTTTGGGCCCTTCTGCCTGTCCCTCTCCTTTTTGGATTGTGGTCTCCAGAAACTGACCCAGGTTGATCCCAGGTGAGGACAGAATGGGATTGTGGACCCCCCCCCCTCCATTGAGACATGAGACTCCCACTGATGCAGCCTAGAATCTCATTGCCGTTTTTCGTCGTAGCTTCACACCTCATTTTCCACTTGCAGACTACTAAGTATAGGGTTCCCTACTATCCACACTTCTGCATTTCCACAAGGAGCAGATCCCCCAGCAAAGCATTTTTAAAAACACACAAAACAGGTCTTCTTAAGAAAATGTAACAAACTTTATTGACACAGCCATGCCATTATGGTCACAACATGATCTCAACATGACACAGTGTAATGACACACACATTTGCACAAACTACAACCCCTTCCGCACCATCCCATATCCCAGGATCTGACACCAAATTATCTGTTTATCCCAGATTATCTGGAAGTGTAGGATCATATAATCCAGTTTAAAGCAGTTAATCTGGATCAGATCCTGAGAAATAGAGCAGCGTAGATCCATCTCACATGGTAGCATTGCTGTCTTCTCTCACTTCTTCCTCTTAGGCCCCATCTACACTGCCATATAATCTAGTTTGAACTGCAGTTAATCCAAATTCTAAAACTGGATTATATGACAGTGCATATCAGGCCTATAGCTCCATCTACACTATCCATTGCATGCAGTTTGAACTGGGTTATACAGGGTGAGGCAGCATAACTTCCTTTTTTCAAAACTTAATAAAACCCATTGTATGAATCAGAATTTTTTAATAATGTAGGCGCATACCTAAAGTTTTGTTTTATGTAGTTTTGAAGATCAAATTAAGTAGGTGACGTCCCCCATTCTCCATACACTGAGTAAACCGATTTCTGGCGTATACTCAGTACAGACATATATGGATGAGTCTACACTCATCATACAATGCAGATCAATCTGCATGAAAGGACCAGTGTGGATGGGGCCTGAGTTGTAAGTCCTGGGCAGTTGAGGTCTCCCTCCCCAAAGGAGTCCAAGGAAAGCACCACATTCAAAAGAAACGGATACATTTATTCTAAGCAAAGATCTTTTAACACTAGACAGCAGACATTTTATAAATGGTTACAGGAAACTAGACAAAACAGACTATAGAGTAATATAATGTTAAGTCACGATTGATGTCAGGGTTGCCCAACATGACAACCCTGGTTACAAAGCCTATACAACACAGACCGTATGCCATGGCTCCATCTACACTGTCATAGGATCCAGTTTGAACGCAGGTAATATGTATTCAGAAACTGGATTCTATGCCAGTGTTAATGGGACCTAGAACCTTATCTACATTATCATTTCATGTAGTATGAACTCAGGCTGGATCTGCACTGCCCCATATCCCAGTTTCTGGTCCCAGACTATCTGCTTCTCCCAGGTTATCTGGCAGTGTAGACTCGTACAATCCAGTTTAAAGCAGATAATCTGGGATCAGATTTTGGGATATATAGGGCAGTGTAGATCCAGCCTACACGGGAACATTGTCATCTCCTCTAATTTCCTCCTCTTAGGGCCCATCTAGGGTCCTTCTACACTTCCTTATAATCCAGAATATCAAGGCAGATATTCCACATTATCTGTTTTGAAATGGATTATCTGAATCAATCTACACTGCAAAATAATCCAGTTGAAAGCAGAGAACCTGGATTTTATAAAGCTGTGTAGAAGGGGCCCTACACTGCCATATAATCCAGGTTGAACCACAATTAACATGCATTCTGAAAATGGATTATATGGCAGTGTAGATGGGGCCTATAGTCTTGTCTACACTGTCATTTCATGCAGGTAGAACTGTATAGGATGGTCAGTGCAGACTCAGGCTGGATCTACCCTGCCCTACGTAGCAGGATGTGATCCCAGATTATCTGTTTAACAAAAATTATCTGGCAGTGCAGACACATATAATCCAGTTCAAAGCAGATAATCTGGGATCAGATCCTGGGAGAGAGGGAAATAAAGACCCAGCTCATATGCCGTTCAACCTGCATGGAAGGGTCAGTGTGGATGGGCCTAAGTTGCAGGTCCTGGGCAGTTTGGGTCTCCCTCCCGAAAGGAATCTAAGGAAACCACCACATTAAAAAAAAAGAGTACATTTATTCTACCCAGACATTAAAGGATACAATATTAGACTACACAAATCCACAAGATAAAACTACAATACACAGACTAGGGGGCCTCTCTCACTGCGCTGTCCAAGGGCGTCTCTTCCCCTCCAGCGGCTGGGCTGTGAGTCCTGGGATTTGCAGAGGAGGGAGGGGGGCCTTGGAGACCCTCCTCTGCCAGAGAGGCCTGGGCCTCCCTCCCCTGCAAGCCCCGGATCCACAGGAGGCAGCCAGAGCAGCCAAAGGGGAAGAGCAGCGCTTCCACAGGGCAGGGGGATCCTCTCCTACACAAGAAAGACAATCATATTACATGGTAAATAACAACAAACATACACTTTAAACTTTTACAAGAAAGCGAAATATCCAAACACAGTTATCGAAGTCCTGTCTTCTCTCTTCTTCTTCTTACAGGCGCCAGTCAGGGTCCCTCAAAGTCAAGCGTCCCATGATGGTTGGGGTCCCTCGATGGCCAGGGTCCTTCGCTGATCAGGGTCCCCCAATGTCAAGCGTCCCACGATGGTCAGAGTCCCTCGTTGATCAGGGTCCCTCGATGTTCATGTCCCTCGATGGGTCACTGTCCCTTGGCGTCCTCCGTCCGGAAAGGCCCTGCAAGAACCACAAGCGGTGTCAGTGGGGAGCACTGCCCCTCCTCTTCCTGCTTCTCCTCCATGGCCCCCATCAGCCAGGCCTCCTTCCACGTGAGTCCAGGTGAAGTGGGGTGGGTGGGGGGCCCAAGGTGAACCCAAGGGGCATCAAGGCCTATCGGGAGACATAGCTCCAGAAGAGGGGGGATGGCCTCCTGCTTGACGGGTTTGTCCAGGAAAGTCACAGCCACTAATGGGCCAGCCTTCCTCAGAGGCTACACTGGAAAATACAAATGCAATTCCAATGCAGCCCTTGGGGAAAGCTGGCCCATCAGTGGCTGTCACTTGCCTGGACAAACCTGTGAGCAAGGACAACCCCGAAGTAGTCACTCAAAGTCTAAAGCAGTGTTTCTCAGGGCGGTTCCACACAGCAGTTTAACCCAGTAACAATGACATTTTAAAAACGCGAATGTTCCCCTGTTCTAGTCCACCACCCCCAAAAAGTGTGTGCTTTCCTGGAGGGGAGAGTCCACATGCCCTGCCAGGATTTCCCACAGGAAACCAGGACAAAGAAAAAAGAAACCTTTAAATATCCCTTTAAAAGGAAAATAACTCACCCTGCCACCATTTACCCTTCTCTGGAGTTCTCCTGGGTCATGCCAATGGTGCACCAGGGGGAGGGGGGCAGGACAGGAGCAATTTTCCTCCTCCTCCCTTCATGCATCATTGGTACGACCCAGGAGAACTCCAGAGAAATTGGGGAGCAGATTTTTTTTCCTTTTAGAAAGGCAGTTTTAAGAGCTTTGGGGAAGGGGTGTCTTACATTTCTGGGGCTCCAGGAGCCCAAGAAATCCAAGGTAGATTGTATAGAGGGGAACTGGAAGTCGCGCGGCGCAATCTCCGGTCCCATCTACACAGCTCCCTCACCGGGAAAGACACAGGTCTTTTGAAAGACCCGTGTCTTTCCAGCAGTTAAATTACCTTGAACAAAGCAGAGTTCTCCTGCTTTGTGACGAATGCATTCGCGTTTACGTGGGCCGTCATCTGGACGCCTCTCAGAAAAACGCAGGAGGGCGCACGTTTTGTGTCCTATCTGGATAGCCCTTCAAATTGTGCTTCTCAACGTGTGTTGGAAGTCAGTCCAACACACGTTCCAACATGTGTTGGAAGTTTGCTGAAATCCCAGTCAGCTTGCTAGCAATTAGGATGATATGAGTCAAAGCCCAAGAGCGCTTCCAGAGAGCTCTTTATCCCAGGAGCATCTGCGATTAAAATACGTGGATATTCCTGGGGGCCTGTCTACATCCATCCCTGAAAGCGCATGCTTTCTGGGGTGGGTGTCCAGGTGTTCTTCCGGGACTGGCCCGGCAGAACATCTGCAGACCCTAGCCTCCTACCCCACAGCCCCCAAAACCCTTTTAAAAGTAAAATAAACTTACTTAAATTTATTTTACTTTTAAAAAGGGGTTGGGGGCTGTGGGGGAGGAGGATGGGATTCCCATAGTTTTCCGGACTAATTTAGTCCGGAAAAATGACTGTAGTCCAGACACCAGAAGTAGTGGGTTTATCCTACAGCTTCCAAGAGGCACAAAATAAATCCACTAACTAATTAATTTTCCACACACCAAGGTTTCCCTGGCTTGTGGCAAATTAATTGAGGGTTGACCAGAATGTCATCTGGACAGCTTCCCCCTTTTTTGCAGAAGTTTCTACAATAAAGGGCCTGTCTGGAGGCAAGGTTGCCTCTGAAGACCTGATGCAGTCACCCCATATGTTACCTGTGGCTGGATGTGTGTTTCTAAATAATGCAGTCTGAACTTATAGATATTCCCCAGGAAAGGAGGGGGCTGTGACCCTGTGACCCATGACTTGACCTTTGCCCTCTTGACCCTTCTGATTGGGTGGGGAGAGGGGGCATTGGGGGTGTTTGGGGGGAGGGGCTCAGGAGGAGGGAGGCCTGGCTGTGCCTGGAGGGAAGGGGGAGGAGGGGCGGCACCCATGGGTTGGGCAAGGGGAGGGAAGTGCCCTTGTGGGGATGCCACCTTGGAGGGAGGAAGAAAGCAGTAGTGGCATCCCAGGCCGAGGGGGAGGGGTCAGGGTGGGGGAGTCCGGAGGTCAAAGGAGGCGGAGCCCAACCCAAGGGTTGGAATGAAGACCCAGGGAGCAGGTGGTGGCCCCTCCCCTCCAGGTCCCCCAATCCCCCACAGAACAGAACAGAGCTCAACAGAGGGGCCTGAGGGGGCCCAAGCAGTCTTCCTTTTCTGTTCTGCTCCAAGGGCCTCTGGTGGCAATGGGGCCCAGAGCGGGGGCGGTCCTTCTGCAAAGGGGCGGGGATTCCCTGGGCCAGGGCTGGGCAGACTCCCGCCTCCTTAACGCTACTTCCCTTTGGGGCTGCGGCACAGCTGGAGCGTAGCGGAGGTCTTCCTGTAACAAGCCGGGAGATCGTGATGTTCCTGCAAAGGACAGAGAAAGGAGGACTGGTTGAAGGAGACTCCTTTCTTTCTTCCTCAATTCCTCCCTCCTTCTCTCCTTCTCTCCTTCCTTGCTTACCTGTCCATCAGGCGGGTGGGCCCTTGGCGTACTCTGGGGGGTACCTTTCTCGCCCGCAGCCTGCCACCAAGCGCCGAAAAGCAGCTCGCAGCCCGTGTCGGGAGTGGAGGGCGGAGGCCCTGGCGAGGATGGCCTTGGTCTGCCAGCCAACTCTCCTGACTTCAGGGTCATGGTCGGCGAGGAGATCGGTCAGCCCTGGAAGGAAGGGAGGAAGGTCAGCAGGAGAGGGACGGCACACGGACTCCCCAGGACCCTCTCTTCCAAGGCCCAGTCCCTCTTGGGCTGACTTACAGGCCTCGTAGGTGCAGGTGTTCCTCTCAGTGCAGATGTTACTGTTCTTGTGAAGCACGTGACCTGGAGAGAAGGAAGGCGGCAGAGAAGAGAGGGACCATCTCCCTGAGCAAAGAGCATTCTGGAGCTCCCTGAACCCAATGCTACACCCAAGGGAGGGGGTGCCCCAGAGGAGGACAGGGAGGGGGCTTTGCAGGCAGAAGGAAGGGAGAGAAGGGGAGGAAGAGGTCCCTGATCTTTGCTCTCCCCCCAATAAGGCTCTGGGTTCCCAGAATGAGCTCGAAGGGCCCAGGGTGGAAGGAGAGGGGTCCTCTGGGGAAGAGGGCACTCCTACTGCCCCAGAAAGTGAGCTGGAAGCCAGGAATAGGCACTGATCACCCCCCCCCCCCCGATCTCTTACCGAGCAACATGGCCGCTGCCTTCTTTGCCGAGGGAAGCTTGCTCTTGAAAAAAGGCAGGCAGCCATACACCTGCTCCTCCAACTCACTCCTGGAGCTGCAGTGCTGGATCTGGAGGAGAGAGAGAGATGAGGTCAAAAAAAGGGTTCCCTATGCCTGCCGGGCATAAGGCCCCCCTGACTCCCAGGCTTCAGGACGGGCACTGACCAGGCGCTTGGAGATTTTGTGGAGCAGCTCCTGCAGGCTGAAGGTCTCTCCCCCCAGAACGCTGTCCTTCAGGTGCCATCGCAGGACCTCCGCCGTCTCCCTGAGGGTCTCCCTCGCAGTCTTCAATGAGGAGGAGGAGGAAGAGGGAAGGAGTCAGGCTCACTTGGCGGGCAAGTGACCCCTTCCTCTCCCCCTTGACCCCTGTCCTGAGCCCCAAGCGCTGGGCCTCCCTCCCACCTTGGCCACCTCCTTGTCCTCATCCTCCACGTGAACCAGCACCGTAAGGAGGTCGTGGATGGTCTTGCGCTCCTGATGTTGATGTTCCGGGCGCCAGAGAAGCTGCTGAAAGCATTCCAGGGCTGCCTTCCTGATCTTGGCCGCCTCCTGAAAAAACAAAGGAAAAAGAGACTTTCTTTCTCCCCCTTTCTTTGTGTGAAGCCCCTTCTCAGGGCTTGGCGAAAGGGGTAAGTCTACACCCTCCCCAAAAAGGACCAGGGGCGAAGACTCACGTGGTGGAAGAGAGGGCGGCATCCGGCAGCCAGGTGAGCCTTCGCAGGGCCCTGGTCTTCCTTGTGCAGCAGGGCCCCCAGCTGGCCAGCCAGGCCCAGGAACTCCAGCACGACGTTGATGTGGGGGGATTGCAGCCCCCCAAGGACCCCGTCCAGGAGCTCCTGGAGCCTCATGGTCTGCAAAGAGAGAGAAAGGAAGGCCATGCCTAAGAGGTCCCCTGCAGAGAACGCGTAGACACAGTCCTCCCCCCTGGATGGGGAAGGGACCTCCCAGGACCTTCTTCCAACAACTGCAAGAGCAAGGCCTGCTGGATCTAGACTCAGCTGGCCTTCTGTGTGGTGTGTGGAGCCGGGGCTGTGCCTGACTTACCTCCCTGTATGTCTTGCACAGAAGGAGAAGGCCCTGCCTGCTCTGATGTTGTACGGCCAGGCTGTGATGTTGGAGCCAGGCCGTCAGCAGTGCCCAGGTCTTCTCTGGGGAGTGTGGGCGCTGGCCAGTGTGCAGCAGCTGAAATAGAAGAGGAGAAGTGTGAAGAGCTGGAGCCAGGAAGGGAAGCACTGCCTCTCCTCTTCTCAACTCCCCCGCCCTATCCTAAGGCCCCCTTCCAGCCCAAAACTCATTCTGACCAACCCTCCTCACCTGGATATAGAAGGCCACCACTCCGGCCGAATGCTCCAGCGGCGCTTCTGTTTCCCAAGTGGAACACAGGTGCTGGAGCAGGGAGGAGGAGGACTTGAGGAAGCTCCTGAAAGACAAAAGGGACCCCGTGAGGGAAGCCAGCCAGAGAGACCAGGCTGTGCATCCTCCCCGAACCTCCTCCGGCCCTTGGCTCCTTACCGCAACTGGAGGGCCATTCCCTCAGGGCAGATGCTGAGCTCTTCTAGCATCTCCTTGGAGGTCTCCTTGAAAGACACCCGGGCCACCCTCTTCAGCAGCACGATGATTATCTTCGCCAGTTCTCTGCAGGAAAATGAAAGAAAAAAGTTTACTTCCCAGTGGAGGATTTGAGTCCCCCATCTGGCCCCCCAAAAGGCCTGGGAGCCCCACTGAGCCTCCCCCGCTCCTTACTCTGGAGGAACGTAGATGCTGCTCTGGTCCCTGCTGGGTGCCTCCAACCCAGGCCTTGTGACCTCGATGTAGTTGGTCACCAAGGCGAGCAGAAGCTCCAGGAACCACCCCTGCAGGCGACTGCTGTCCTTGATGTATCTCACGATCTTCCCGATGGCCCACGTCGCTCTTGCCTGCGGAGGGAAAGGAGGAGGATTAAATGCCAGGAGGGCTCCTGCTGACGGCCAGGAAAGAGGGCCCCCTCTCCTTCCCAAGCCCCCCAAAGACAGGGTGCAGGAGGGGATGTCCTTACTGTGGCCGCATCCAAAGTGGAACTCCCCTGTTCTTTGCCCTCCTCGGCCAGCCAAGGGCCCTCCTTCACCTTGGCCAGGAACAGGTCGAGCGCCGCCTCCGCAGAGCAGTAAGGTGAATTGAGAACGGCGCACATCAATTCACCACACTCCCTGTGAATGAAGAGAGGGAAGAGGGAGCCAGGGTCAGGGTCAGGCTTGTCTCCAGCCCCATGGGGACAGGGGAGTGGCACCCCAGGCCCAGCTCTCTTACCTCCCACTGGACTCCAGATAGTGGTCTGTGGCCATCTTGAGATGTTTGCGGGCCACGTAATCCACGGCCGGCATGGCCTCTGCAGAGGAGGGACTGCAGAGGAGCTGGCACAGACGGTGAAGGTATTCTTGCGCCTGTAAGGAAAGAAAGAATGGAAACAGTAGCACTCAGGAGACATGGAAAGTCTCCTGGGACCAAAACTGGAGGGAGAGGGATGGTCAGTAAGATGTGTAGGATGCCTGTTGGAAGGCATGGGGCATTGGGTCCCAACATACCTTTCTTGTGGCTAAAGAGAAGTCTACCTGAAGGCCGGACATCTCTAGGAAGATGTCACCTGAAAGGTCTATGCAGGAGGCCCCTCTCTGCGTCCTGAGGAAGGCGTTGGACGATGCCTCCTCGGTGGTGGTCCCAGGCCTTGTGGGGGGAACTCTGGGCCTTACCTGCTCTAGGTCCATGGAGGACCATCTCCGAGGCTTCAGGGCCAGATCTTCCCCTTCCTCATGGCCCAGGGAGCTGGAAGAGAGGCATAAGGAGGTGAGGTCTGGTAGGCCAGGGACTGAGGACAAGGAGGGGCGCAATGGTCATCCCTCCTGGCAAAGAGCAACGCACCTGCTTGAACTGGGGAGAGGGTCCCACACCTCATCCTCCAGGCTGGGGATATCAGCTAACGTTGCCTCTTCGGGGTCCTGTAAAAGACAATTAGATAGAGAAGTGAAATTGGGGCAAAGGAGAAGGAATGGGAAGACAGCTCAGGGGAGGAAGACTAGAGTAGGAGGAAGAAGCTTAAAGGAGGGGCAGGGAGAGGAAAAGAGGAGGGGATGAAGAGGAAGGAGCCCCCCCCCTTCGCCCGCCCCCTCCCCGCTCCCTTTCCTTCCTTACCCTTGATGTCTTCTCAGGGGGCTCATCAACACTGCAAGGAGAGAGAGAGACAAGGCAAGATCAGAAGACATCCTCTCCTCTCTCTCAGCTGGAACCCCCCCCCCCAAGCCCCCTAGAATAAGGCTGCACGCTGAAGACCCCCCTGGACACAATTGAGGGAGGGAGTGAGAGGATCTCTGACTGCGATGTGGCCCTGAACCTGGGATGTACCTCTCATTCTCGAGGTCCTGGGCCGCCCCCTCCTGCACCAACAGCTCCGAAGGAACACCAACGTCTTTGGAGCCCTATTGAGTGGGAAGAAGTGGGAATTGAGGGCTGTGTTCTTTGCCAACCCCCCCCCCCTTTCTCCCAAAGAGAATTGGACTGAAACCCCCAGCCTTCCTCCCCAGTGACACACTGCCTGGGGCTGTTTGGACTTGCACTCCAACAACAGTTGAGCACTGAAGGAGGCCTCTTCAGCAAAGAGCCACCTAGAACTCAAGGGGTCTTGGGATGGCCCTGAGCCTGAATCCATTTCCCAAAGGACGAAGAGAGGCAATCTCCCCCCTTTCCAGCCTCTTTTTTTCACTCACCAACTCCCTGGGTAGTTCTTTCTGTGGAGGAGTTGGGATTCTCTCCGATATGAAGCTGCTAGAAAGGCAAGGGGCAGAAGAGGAACTCAGCTTCTCCCTTCTATTCCCTCCAAGAGAGGCAAGCCCCATCCCAAGGATCTTGCCAGCCCATGGGAGGAAGGCAACATCCTGGGAGGGCCCCCTCCAGATATCCGGGCCCAAACCCCCCAGACCCCAGCATGCCCTCTCCCCAAGAACATGGACAGGAGGTACCTCTCTGAAGTCTCGCAGATGGCCACCAGGCTGCTAGACTCCAAGGGGAGGTCCTCTCTCCCCAGAAACTGCAGAGAAAGGAAGGGGGGGGGGTCTCAAGACTTTACTGAAGAAGGGCTTTTCCTTCTGCCAAATCTTTCTGCTGGGATTTGCAGTCAAACAACTCCTGAGGGCTCCAGGATTCCCACCCCTCTTCAGAGAAGGCCCACCTGGGGACCACAACGGAATAGCCCTAAGTTCTTAACAGCAATGCATCAGGGCCATTACTCGACATCTTCAGTATTTCTCTTGGTTCTATAGGAAGCTGCTAGTTAGTAGAAAGCAGGAATCTTTCTCAGTCTTATTTGCAGATACCTCTGATTAAGATTGGGACTTAATACTGTATGTAGGAGCATGATGTCCCATATTCATATCCCAGACAAGCCCTGTACATTTTGGCCAGTGTGCTACAGTGGTCTGAGCTTTGGACCGCAATCGTAGATGCCAGGATTTGAATCCCCACTTTCCCATCAAAATCCACTTTCTTGGTCGCAGAGGAAGGCAAAAACAATCTCCTCTGAACAAATCTGGCCAAGAAAACCTCACGATAGGTTTGTCTCAAAGCTGCTTTAATTCTGAAAGGACTTTCAAAACACCACAGGCTCACCGGATATATGACCGCCTGGAATGCAACCTCTTACGAGAGAGAATTCACACCATCCGCAAAGAACTCGCAAACATAGATAAGGAACTGTTGCACCTCCATATCAACATCCGCCAGAAGATGAATTCTCAGGACTGGGACAAAATAGATAACCTCACTTGCAGAAAAATGGAGAAAAGCATGGTTGTCCACACCAACAGACAAAAACAAAAATTCCACAAACGCCAAAAGCAACACCCGAAACCAGAAGTGGATACATCGCGGACCATCATCAACCTGACAGACAGACAATTCTCTGAAGACCAAGTATCCATACTAACGAAAGGTGGAAATTTTGCTGTAACTGCCACCAGTATCCCAGTAAAAAACATCATTGCCAATGTCGAATCAGCAATTTATCGCCTCCCTCAGGAAGAAGCAAGAGGGGAAACAGCAAGGATCCTGAAAAAGGCAAAACTTCCCTCCAGTAACATAACAAGGGAGGAAAGACAAGCCATCAGAGACCTCAACTCAGATCCTGATAACATCATTCTCCCAGTAGACAAGGGGAATGCTATACAGAACAATACAAGGAGAAGATCAGAAAACTCTTGGATCCTATTATATACAGAAAACTTAAACAAGACCCAACTTCCAAAATAACCAGAAAAATCAACATAGAATCAAAGAATCAAAGAGTTAAAAGAGACCTCATGGGCCATCCAGTCCAACCCCCTGCCAAGAAGCAGGAATATTGCATTCAAATCACCCCTGACAGATGGCCATCCAGCCTCTGCTTAAAAGCTTCCAACTCCTCAATAAACTTTGGCATACGACAACGGCTATGTAAATCGGAAGCCCTTCCACCTAGGCTTTATGGACTCCCAAAAATCCATGAGGACTCCACCCCACTCAGACCCATCGTGAGTGCCATTGGATCCCCCACATACAACTTAGCAAAACTTCTTGTAGCACAGTTACAAAGCCATATTGGGCTCACTACACTCTACATCAAGGACTCAGCCCACTTCATAGAAAAAATCAGCAATCTCAAGCTAAATACCAACGATAAACTGATCAGCTTTGATGTGGTGTCTCTATTTACCATGGTCCTGGTAGCAGACACCATGGCACCAATCAACCAGAAGTTCCCAGAAGACATCACAGCTCTGTTTCACCATTGCCTCACCACCAGCTACTTTCAGTGGGACAATGAATTCTACGAACAAAAAGATGGAGTAGCTATGGGGAGCCCCCTCAACCCGGTCATAGCTAATTTCTACATGGAACACTTTGAAAAACAAGCCCTGGAAACAGCAACAAAAAAGCCCACGATATGGTTCAGATATGTGGATGACACTTTCACGATTTGGAGCCATAGTGAAGAAGAACTAAACAGGTTCCTGGACCGTCTTAACAGCATCCACCCAAACATCCAATTCACCATGGAAAAAGAAAATGAAGAAAAACTGCCTTTTCTAGATGTCCTAGTCATCCGCAAACCGGATCAACAATTGGGTCACACCATTTACAGAAACCCCACACACAGAGATAGATATCTACATACAAACTCCAACCATCACCCAAGTCAAAAAAGAAGCACCATTAAAGCCTTGGCAGAATGTGCGAACCCCACCTCCTCCAAGATGAACTGAACCACCTAAATTGGGCTCTACAGGCCAATGGATACTATACCTTAGACATCAGAAGAGCTGCAAGACCGAGAACAAGCCACGAGAGTAAAGACAAAGATTCATCCAGACGAAAAGTGTTCTTGCAATACATCAAGGGAACCACTGACCGCATTGGGAAGCTGATGAGGAAACACAATATACAAACTATCTACAGACCCACCAAGAAAATCCAACAAATGCTACGTTCGGCAATGGACAAAAGGGATCCTCTCACTTCTGCAGGAGTCTACCGTATACCATGCAGCTGTGGACAAGTCTACATAGGGACCACCAAACGCAGCATTGCCCGGACACGAATCAAGGAACATGAAAGGCACTGCAGACTACTTCAACCAGAGAAGTCAGCCATAGCAGAGCACCTGATGAACCAACCTGGACACAGCATATTATTTGAGAATACAGAAATGCTGGACCACTCTAACAACCACCATGTCAGACTACTCAGAGAAGCCACTGAAATCCTCAGGCATGTGGACAATTTCAACAGAAAGGAGGAAACCATGAAAATGGACAAAATCTGGCTACGTGTATTAAAATACTCTAAAATTACAACAGAGAGGAAACAATCAAGGACATCTAATCACCTCTCAACAAAACATTCTCCCAGGCACTGCCAGGCCATCAAATGCTAATCAAGGTGGTCAGTTGAAACATTCACACCTAGCTCCAACAGACAAGAGTTCTTTGTCCCACCCTGGTCATTCCACAGATATATAAACCCATTTTCCTAGTTCCAACAGACCTCATTACCTCTGAGGATGCTTGCCATAGATGCAGACGAAACTTCAGGAGATAATGCCTCTAGAACATGACCATATAGCCCGAAAAAACCTACAACAACCCAGAATAGCCCTACTTTCTTGGATACCGACCACTGCCTTGGCCCAGCTTCTGTGAGAGACAAGGAGCGAACGAGATGGAGGAACCCAAGGGGAAATGGTGGCCATCTTCTTTTACCCAAGTCAGAAAAGAAGCACAATTAAAGCCCTGGCAGAGCATGCAAAAAGAATCTGCAAACCCCACCTCCTCCAAGGTGAATTGAACCATCTAAACTGGGCTCAACGGGCCTATGGCTACTTCACCACTGACATCAGAAGAGCTGCAAGACCGAGAACGAGCCACGAGAGTAAAGACAAAGATCCATCCAGAGGAAACGTGTTCTTACCATACATCAAGGGAACCACTGACCACAGAGAAAGAAGCTGATGAACAAACACAACCTACAAACTATCTATTAGGCTTGGGTAACAACGAAAAAATTTGGTTCAAAACTCGTTTCGTTTTTAGGGGGGCCCTTGTGTTTCGTTTTTTTAAAGAATTCCGAAATTTTCCTTTAAAAAAGTTCGAAATATACGAAATTTCGTAAAATTACGAATCGATTCGTTAATGGCGGACGCGATTGCGCAATATGCTAAAAAACCCTCCAAATGGGACAGGGGGAACTTCTGAAGCTTCCCTCTCCCTCTGTTGTTGACTGTTGGTGTGATAATTTATTTTTTATCATTGATAAAACAAACAACAACTATAAAACTTGCACCAGACATACGGAAATAATTATGAAACAATTACGAAACAATTTCAAAACAATTTTGAACCAATTACGAAACAATTACGAAACATTACGAAATAAATTGGAAAAATTGTTTCGATTTTTAATTACTCCTCACAGTAGTCCTGCATGGCTCAATATTGGATCGTAAGCTAATTGAAATATGAATTAATAATGAATTACGAAAGTAACGAACGAAACCGCCCAAGCCTACTATCTATAGACCCACTAAGAAAATCCAACAAATGCTACGTTCAGCAAAGGATAAGAGAGATCCTCTCACCTCTGCAGGAGCTGCCGTATACCATGCAGCTGTGGACAAGTCTACACAAATCAAGGAACATGAAAGGCACTGCAGACTAATTCAACCCAAGACTTCAGCAGAGCACCTGATGAACCAACCTGGACACAACATACTATTTGAGGACACAGAAATGCTGGACCACTCTCACAACCACTATGTCAGACTACACAGAGAAGCCATTGAAATCTGCAACCTTACTTACTTACTTACTTACTTACTTACTTAGGCGATCCCTCGTTGGACGAGTAAGATGGTCTTCCATTATGGATTTCCTTGTGGGTCCGTATGTGGCTGTGGAGCCCTATTCTTGCTCTGCATCTTCTTCCACAGTGAGGGCATTGGTTTCCAGGTGGAAGGCGGTCCCGGTCGGGGTTGGCTTGACGCGCTTTCCTCCTGGCACGTTTCTCTCTTTCACCCTCCACTCGTGCCTCCTCAAATTCTGCAGCACTGCTGGTCACAGCTGTCCTCCAGCTGGAGCGCTCAAGGGCCAGGGCTTCCCAGTTCTCAGTGTCTATGCCAGAGTTTTTAAGGTTGGCTTTGAGCCCATCTTTAAATCTCTTTTCCTGCCCACCAACATTCCGTTTTCCGTTCTTAAGTTCGGAGTAGAGCAACTGCTTTGGGAGATGGTGGTCAGGCATCCGGACAACGTGGCCGGCCCAGCAGAGTTGATGTTGGAGGACCATCGCTTCAATGCTGGTGGTCTTTGCTTCTTCCAGCACACTGACGTTTGTCCGCTTGTCTTCCCAGGAGATTTGCAGGATTTTCCGGAGGCAGCGCTGATGGAAACGTTCCAGGAGCTGCATGTGACGTCTGTAGACAGTCCACGTCTCACAGGCATAGAGCAGGGTTGGGAGGACAATAGCTTTATAGACAAGCACCTTGGTCTCCCTACGGATGTCCCGGTCCTCAAACACTCTCTGCTTCATTCTGGAAAATGCTGCACTTGCAGAGCTCAGGCGGTGTTGTATTTCGGCGTCGATGTTGACTTTGGTGGAGAGGTGGCTGCCAAGGTAGCGGAAATGGTCCACATTTTCTAATGTTACGCCATTAAGCTGTATTACTGGCATTGGAGAGGGATGGGCTGGTGACTGCTGGAACAGCACCTTGGTTTTCTCAATGTTCAGTGACAGGCCGAGCTTCTCATATGCTTCTGCGAAGGTGTTTAGAGTGGCTTGTAGATCTTCTTCTGAATGCGCACAGACGATATTGTCATCAGCATACTGGAGTTCTATAACAGCTGTTGTTATAACCTTGGTTTTGGCTTTCAGTCTGCTGAGGTTGAATAGCTTGCCATCTGTCCGATAGATTATTTCCACTCCGGTGGGAAGCCTCCAGTCAACAAGGTGAAGTATCATAGCGATGAAGATGGAGAATAGAGTTGGGGCAATAACACATCCCTGTTTGACACCGGATTCCACTTTAAATGGGTCACTTTGGGAGCCACTGCTGTCCAAGACTGTTGCCATCATGTCATCATGGAGGAGCCGCAGGATGTTCACAAATTTGTTAGGGCACCCGATTTTGTGGAGGATGGTCCAGAGAGCGCTGCGATTCACTGTGTCGAATGCCTTTGCAAGGTCGATGAATGCCATGTACAGAGGTTGGTTTTGTTCCCTGCATTTTTCTTGGAGCTGTCGTGCAGAAGCCATTCTGAGATTCTGGGAGGGTGTCTTCTGAGAGGGGCAGAAGGCGGTTTGCAAGGATTCTTGCGAGGATTTTCCCAGCGGAGGTTAGAAGGGAGATACCTCGATAGTTTCCGCAGTCTGTTCTTTCCCCTTTTTTGAAGAGGGTGATGATGGTGGCGTCCTTGAAATCTGCTGGGATTTTCTCGGTCACCCACACTTTTTCTATGAGCTGGTGGAGTTGGTGTGTCAGCTCAGGTCCTCCCTCTTTAAAGATTTCAGCAGGGATCCCATCTGGTCCACTGGCTTTGTTATTCTTCTGTTGGTTGATGGCATTGCTGACTTCTTCCAAACTAGGCAGTGCTGCAAGCTCATCCCTGGTTTGTTGTTGTGGGATTTGTGAGAGGACCTCTTCGGCCACATTGGAGCTGCGGTTCAGGAGGCTTTGGTAGTGTTCTTTCCAACGTAGTGCAATTGAGTTTTGGTCCTTCAGGAGTTTGGTTCCATCTGATGAGCGTAGAGGCTGTATGCCATGGTTTCTTGGTCCGTAGATGACCTTTGTGGCTTTGAAAAATCCCTGAGCATTATGGGTATCTGCCAGGTGTTGGATTTCTTCGGCCTTCTTTGTCCACCAGATGTTCTTGAGTTCTCTTGTCCTTCTCTGGACCTCAGCTTTTGCACTGGTATAGATCTTTTTCTTAGCAGCACAGTTGATGTCTCTCTGCCATGCTTGGAAGGCTTTCCTTTTCTTGTCAATTAGCTGTTGGATCTCGATGTCATTTTCATCAAACCAGTCTTGATGTTTCTTGGCTTGGTATCCAATAGTTTCTTCGCAGGCTTGAATGATGGAGGTCTTCAGTTTGTTCCAATGTTCCTCGACATTTTCGGGGTGTACTGTGGGTAGATGGTCCTTGAGTGCTGTTTGGAGATGGGCTCGTCTGGAGGGCTCCTGAAGGGCTTGGGTGTTCATTTTGCGCCTTGCCTTCCTTCCTTGGAGTCTGCGCTTGGGAGCGATCTTGATAGCCATCGAGGATCGAATTA
The DNA here is from genome assembly GCF_037176765.1 of Anolis sagrei. Lineage (NCBI taxonomy): Eukaryota > Metazoa > Chordata > Lepidosauria > Squamata > Anolidae > Anolis > Anolis sagrei. The sequence continues at coordinate 41,742,439 of NC_090026.1, read as the reverse complement.
GCCTGTGGTCAGTCCAGCAGTCGTCAGCACCTGTCATGGCTCTTGTGAGGAGCACGTCACGGCGGTCTCTGGCGCGTGTTATTACATAGTCTAAGAGGTGCCAATGCTTTGACCGGGGGTGCTTCCATGATGTCTTGAACTTGTTTTTCTGGCAGAAGAGCGTGTTGGTGATGACAAGGTTGTGCTCTGCACATTTGGTGAGAAGCAGGATGCCATTTGAGTTGCTACGTTCAGCAAAGGATAAGAGAGATACTCTCACCTCTGCAGGAGCTGCCGTATACCATGCAGCTGTGGACAAGTCTACACAAATCAAGGAACATGAAAGGCACTGCAGACTAATTCAACCCAAGACTTCAGCAGAGCACCTGATGAACCAACCTGGACACAGCATATTATTTGAGAACACAGAAATGCTGGACCACTCTAACAACCACCATGTCAGACTACACAGAGAAGCCATTGAAATCTGCAACCATGTGGGCAATTTCAACAGAAAGGAGGGAACCATGAAAATGAACAAAACCTGGCTACCAGTATTTAAACAACTGTAAAATCAGGACAGTAAGTAAAGAACAACACTCAAAAGACAGGGGAATTCCGGACTGGAAACAATCAGGGCCAGCTAAGCACATCCCAACAAAGGATTCCCCCTGGCAGGAAACAGCCAAGCCTTGAGCTGCAAGGTTATTCAATGCTAATCGAGGTGATCATTTTCAACATTCATGCTTGCCTCAAGCAGACAGGAAACAATCAGAGCCATCTAAGCACCTCCCAACAAAGGATTTCCCGAGGATGCTTGCCATAGATATGGGCAAAACGTCAGGAGAGAATGCTTCTGGAACATGGACATACAGTCCGGAAAACTCAAAGCAACCCAATTCTTCAATGGCTTTACCCAGAACTAGACACAGAGTTATTCCAGGTGAAGAGGTCTGACCAAAGCAGAAGGGAGTAGGACTAGGACATCGCTCCATCTCAACCCTGGGTTTCCATTAATGCAGCCTAGAACAGCGTGGACTTGGAAAGCTGCTGCAATAGACTCTTGACTCAGGTTCAGTCTGCGGTCAATTAAGACAACTAATTCCATTTCATATGGACTGTGGTCAAGTCAGAGGTCACCCATCCCATATCTAGGCATTTCATCTTTATTGATGGAGTCCCCGGTGCCACAGTGGGTTAAACCGCTGTGCCGGCAGGACTGAAGACCAACAGGCCACAGGTTCGAATCCGGGGAGAGGCGGATGAGTTCCCTCTATCATCTCCAGCTCCTCATCCGGGGACACGAGAGAAGCCTCCCACAAGGATGATAAAACATCAAATCATCCGGGCATCCCCTGGGCAACGTCCTTGCAGACAGCCAATTCTTTCACACCAGAAGCGACTTGCAATTTCTCAGGTCGCTCCTGACACGACAAAAAAAAACTTCATTGCCCAAGTCTAGTACCCTACAGTTCTCCCAGTTGTAACCCATTTTGTTAATATTGGTCCACCTTTTAAATCTCTGATGTTCCTTTTGGTCACTTTTTCATATGATTTTTTTAATTTCATGAGTCGGCCATGTAATTATTTATTTGTCTATTTATTTAAGATGTTTCTACCCGGTATTTTTCCGCAAGTGGACCCAAGGCGACTTACAGCATATAAAACATACAATACAGAAGTCAAAACATAGTTAAAATCCAATAGAATCATAGAGTTGGAAGAGACCTCGTGGGCCATCCAGTCCAACCCCCTTCCAAGAAGCAGGACAATTGCATTCAAAGCACCCCCAACAGATGGCCATCCTGCCTCTGTTTAAAAGCCTCCAAAGAAGGAGCCTCCACCACACTCCAGGGCAGAGAGTTCCACTGCTGAACAGCTCTCACAGTCAGGAAGTTCTTCCTAATGTTCAGGTAGAATCTCCTTTCTTGTAGTTTGAAGCCTCTGTTCCGCATCCTAGTCTCCAGGACAGTAGAAAACAAGCTTGCTCCCTCCTCCCTATGACTTCCTCTCACATATTTATACATGGCTATCATGTCTCCTCTCAGCCTTCTCTTCTTCAGGCTAAACATGTCCAGCTCTTTTTGCCGCCGCATCCCATTGTTGGCTTATGTTTAACTTGTTGTCCATGAGGACCTAAAGATCTTTTTCACATGCGTCCCCCATTCTGTATCTTTGCATTTTATTTCATTCTATCAATCATATCCTACCCAAAGAAAGACTCTGTGTCTGTGGCGCCACCAATGCTGGTTGACAATCTGAACCACATATTACATAACTACTGTTTGTATGATAAAGAAAGGAAACAACATTTATGGCCTTTCGTTTGTCATAAAACGAGCTGGGATGCAACGGCCAAAACCACATTTATACTAGCTGGTTATAACCCTGTTTTAACAACAAAAGTTGCCCTTTATTTGTATAAAGCATCTAAAAGGAGTACCGTATATACTCGAATATAAGCCGAGTTTTTCAGCCCTATTTTTGGGCTCAAAAAGTCCCCTTCGGCTTATATTTGAATCAAGCCGAGCAGCGGAGCCTGGGGGCTTCGAAGCTGGCTGGCCTTTGCTTCCATGGAGTAGGCCAAAGGAGGTGGACGTATGGCGGCTGCAGGGGCAGCGGAGCCCGCAGGCGAGCCTTGCACTTCCTTTTTCAGCCTCGGGCCAGAGAAGTGGCTGGCAAGTGCACCCACCACAGCTTCCGGCGAGGCTACCTTGGGTCTCCATTTGTAAGGAAGGAGGCAGCCTCGTCGGAAGGGGCAGTGGCAGCAGGTGCACTCGCCAGCCAGGTGCCCTCGCCAAAAGTGAGGTCGCTTGGAGCTGGTTGCGGAGGGCAGCAGAAACCAGCGCAGGCCTTCGCAGCCAGTGCAGGCTTCCACAGGTCTTCGCAGACACAGAAGGTAAGGAGGCAGGCAAGCTGCTGCAAGTGGAGGTCCTTCTCTGCTCCGTCGGCTGTGTCCTCCGCTCGCTCTTGCAGAGGCGTGCGCAGTGAGAGGAGGATGCAGCCGACGCCGCGGAGGAGGACCTCCGCTTGCAGCAGCCTGCCTGTCTGCCTGACTTCTGTGGCTGTGGAGGCCTGCGGAAGCCTGCGCTGGCTGCAAAGGCCTGCACTGGCCTCCGCAGCCAGCACAGGCCTCCATAGCCAGCTCCATTCAGCTTTCACCCGGCCTCACTGCCTGCTCGCTTGCCTGCTTTCTGAGACCAGGAGGTGTCCTACAAAGATCGTGCTTTTGCTACATGAAGGAGGTTGGATTAGATAGCCTTTAGAGCTCCCTTCCAAATCTATTATTTTTATTCATATTAATATTAAGACTGGATGGCCATCTGTTGGGGGTGCTTTATTGTGCTTTCCCTGCATGAAGGCAGAATGAAGGGGGTTGGACTAGATGGCCTTTAGAGCTCCCTTCCAACTCTATTATTACTATCATTATCAATATTAATATTAATATCAAGGCTGAATGGCCATCTGTTGGGGGTGCTTTGATTGTGCTTTCCCTACATGAAGGCAGAATGTAGGAGGTTGGACTAGATGGCTCTTTAGAGTCCCCTTCCAATTCTAGGATTCTATGAAAGGAGTCTTAGAACCACGAACTGAACATGAGACAATAGTGTGATGCTGCAGCTGAAAAGGCCAGTGCCGTTCTAGGCTGCATCAATAGGAACCTGAGAGAAGGCAAAAGGGAACTGATATGACATTTTACCTCGGATGGTTTTTAAATTGCTTTTAATGATAATTAATGCAACTGTTTATTTTAACTCATTCTACCATATTTAGGTAAAGGTAAAGGTAGTTCCCTGACATTAAGTCCAGTCATGTCTGACTCTGGGGTGTGGTGCTCATCTCCATTTCTAAGCCGAAGAGCCAGCGTTGTCCGTAGACACCTCCAAGGTCATGTGGCCGGCATGACTGCATGGAGCGCCGTTACCTTCCTGACGGAGCGGTACCTATTGATCTACTCATATTTGCATGTTTTTCAAACTGCTAGATTGGAAGCTAGGGCTGACAGCGGAAGCTCACGCCGCTCCCCGGAATCGAACCTGCGACCTTTCGATCAACAAGCTCAGCAGCTCAGTGCTTTAACCCACTGCGCCACCGGGGGCACCCTACCATGTTTAGTATTGTCTTTTGTTTAAATTTTTTATAGTTTTTTGTTTATATAGGCATTTAATGTTTGCCTGTTACTATGTTGGAAGCCAGCCTGAGTCCCCATTATTATAAAGTTACTGTTCATACCATATTGCTTTTTTTGCCCCCCCCCCCCTTTTCCATCTACATGGCTTGTTTACTGTTTTACTTTGAAATATGGCAAATATTCAAAACCATTTAACCTGCTGATGTCTCAATTAATGTAATTTTAATAATAATGTATCTATTTTTTATTTTGAAATTTACCAGTAGCTGCTGCATTTCCCACCCTCGGCTTATACTCGAGTCAATAAGTTTTCCCTTTTTTTGGGATAAAATTAGGTGCCTCGGCTTATATTCGGGTCGGCTTATACTCAAGTATATACGGCTAAAAGGAGTATATTGATCAAATTAGTACACAGTATAAGGGGGATGAGGACATTTGATGTATAAACAAGGTATATTTAGTTACAAGTTGGCCACCCACACTTTTTCCCTCTGTACTTGTATATTTATATTTTTACTCAGACTAGATGTATACTGTATGCTGTGTTTACATCGTGTGTTTTGATGAATCGACTGATCAATAAAAATTGTTTTGGATAGATAGATAGATAGATAGATAGATAGATAGATAGGAGTAACACCTTAAAAATGGTCCCACATCTATAGAACCTATCTTGTTTATAACTTGGGGACTACCTGTATTTCTAAAAGGCCACCTTCCTCTTACCTCAAATGCTGGCAGTACTTGGATGAAGCATGTCCGGAGAGAGGGCTCCTCCGCGCAAGTTCCTTGTGGCTCTGAAGAGCTGAAAGGGGCAAGAGAAGGCCACAAAGTGTGAGAGACTGGGGCAGCCCATCCCATCCAGGGGTCCTGCAAGCCCCCCGTCCCCTCCCTTCAACAGGGACCAGGCTGATGGTCCAGGAAGTCCACGGGGCACCATGAGGGCATCCGTCTTCTCCACTCCAAGGGACTCTAGCAAGGGATTGACCCTTGGAACTGGCTGCCACTGGGAGAGAGGGTGGGAGAGGGAGAGTGCTAGCAACTGGGGTCTGCATGCAGACTGAGTGGCAGGAGTTTGGGATTGGGAGGATGAGTGGGATTTGCGTGTGGCTGGTGTCTGGCTGGCCCTTTCCACACTCACACTCAGCTCACCCAATGAGCGCCTATATGCAAATCTCCACTCTGCATAGAAACCACTCCATTCCAAGGGCCCCTCCCACTATCTCCTCCACCAGCCAATCAGCACCCACATGCAAATACCCTCTCCCCTCACAACCCACTTCTGCAACCTAATTTGCATACACATCCCTCCCTCCCTGAGGCCCCTCCCTCCCGCCCCTCCCACAGCTAAGCCCCTCCCACAGGCTCTTAATTAATGCCTAGACTCACACTGGCTCCCAAACTGTTGCATGGAGCGATAAGGGTTCCACAAAAAATCTTAAAATCATATTTAAAGGGGTTTTAAAATCAATCTACACACAACTCAATATTGGATTTCTCTAATGAGAAGGAATGGGGAGCGCAGGTGATCTCCGAAACCTTTTTCTTCTTATTCTTCCACCAAACACGGTGTGGCAGTTGAATACCACCCTAGATTTATCTCTGCAGCTGTCAGACATCAAACCCTCTTTCAAAACTAAAACGATGGTTTGTGGTTATACTTTAAATATTTTCTCTTCATGTCCAAACATATTGAATTATACAGAAAACTCAGGTAATAGAAATAGAAAAAAGGAAGAACTTTGTGAATTCCTAATGCTTGGTTTAAAAGATACAGAAAGCGTTAGGGTTCTGCAGGAAAGAAATGTCTTCTAAAGGGTTCCATAGGAGCCCCTGGTGGCGCAAATGGGTTAAACCCTTGTGCCGGGAGGACTGAAGACCGACAGGTCAGAGGTTTGAATCTGGGGAGAGCATGGATGAGCTCCCTCTGTCAGCTCCAGCTCCCCATGTGGGGACATGAGAGAAGCCTCCCAGAAGGATAGTAAAACGTCAAAACATCCGGGTGCCCTCTGGACAATGTCCTTGCAGACGGTCAATTCTCTCACACCAGAAGTTTCTCAAGTCGCTCCTGACACCAAAAAAGAAGGCATGTGTGGGTTCCATGACCGAAAAGGCTTCGGAATCACTGGCCCAAACTGGCCTCAAATGAGAGAGGCCAGTGATTCCCAAACCGGAATCACTGGCCTCTCTCATATAAAAAATTCTAAGATGCCATCAATTATAAGACTCACACTAATTTCAGCATTGCCCAAAAGTTATATATAATAAAGCATAACCATAAAATAAGCCCCAGCATGATATTTCAATATGTTGTAAATAAGAACTACCCCAAAATAAGTCCCAGTTAAGGTCATCAGCTAGATTGAGGCATTTACTAATAATACATCCATTACAAGACAGGACAGACATAATTTATTTATTTTATTTCATATACTTGTACCCTGCCCTTCTCACGCCAGAGGGGAGACTTAGGGCGGCCTCACAGCAAACACCATTTGGTGCCATCATAATGATAAGAACAATCAACAAATTGATTAAAACAAAACATTAAATAAGCAGTTGTTAAAACACGCCAATTAAAATCCGGATCCGGGTCAATTCATTGTCACTTCGAAATTGCTTATGTCTTCTTTATACAAGCCACTATTCAATGGCCAAATGCAAGGTCCCACAGCCAAGTCTTGAGTTTCCTTCTAAAGGGCAGGAGGGAGGTGGCTAATCCGATGTCTTTGGGGAGGGAATTCCACAGACGGGGAGCCACTGTTGAGAAGGCCCTGTTTCTCGTCTCCACCAATCGTGTTTGCGATAGCTGTGGGATCAAGAGCAGGGCCTCTCCAGATGATCTGAAACTTCGTGATGATTCGTAGTAGGAGATATGTTCAAACATGTAGTCTGGGCCAGAACCAGCACTTTAAAACCAGCACGTTAAAACCAGCATTTTGAATTGTGCTCGGTAGCAGATCGGCAACCAGTAGAGCTGGCGTAACAAAGGAGTTGTATGCTCCCTATATGCTGCTACGGTGAGCAACCTGGCTGCTGACCGTTGGACTAACTGAAGCTTCCGGGCAGTCTTCAAAGGAATGAATGATAAAATATTAATTTTAATATATAATTAAATATTTATAAATAATAATATTGACATTGTAATATGACAATGTAACAGAAGATGAAATGACTATATTTGAATAGGTGTAGATTTTTGTACACAAGAAAACAAGACACCCCCTGCAAATAAGTTTAATGTGTCTTTTGGAGCAAAAATTAATATCTGGGGAAATTTGGAACATACACAACTAAATTGCTGCTGAAAAAACCCTCCCTCAATCCCCTGGGCCTTAACAATCCAGACCAGTTTTTCTGTTCATAGAAACATAGCTACTTCTGGTGGGACAATGAATTCTATGAACAGAAAGATGGATTAGCCATGGGGAGACCTCTCATCCCAGTCATAGAAAAATTCTACAAAGAACACTTCGAAAAACAAGCCCTGGAAACAGCCACAAAAAGTTCAGATATGTGGATGACACCTTCACCATTTTGAGCCATGGAGGAGAAGAAGTAAACAAGTTCCTGGACGACCTCAACAGCATACACACAAACATCCAATTCACCATGGAAAAAGAAAATGAAGGAAAACTGCCATTTCTAGTTGTACGAGTCCTCCGCAAACCCAATCAACCATTGGCTGGATTTAAAATAAATAGAAATAAAACACAAATTATTACTAAGAATATTTGTAAAGAAAGAAAAGAGAAACTCCAGGGAAAAAAACAGGAATTAAAGTAGTCACAAAGGTAAAATATTTAGGCGTAATAATATAGACTAAGAATTTCTACATTGAATGTAACATGAGAACATTCACACGATTAATTAGAGACTGTTTATAATTGGAAGATAATTTTTCAATACTTTGTTAACATAGTAAAACTAGAGCTTCCAAAATCACAATTAAATAATGTCAGGCACAGTGACACAAAATAACACTTCCTATGTTATCGAAAAATCTTCTTTCATAAACAACATCAGAAACAGTGACACATGGTTTATCAATATTTCGTCAACACAATGAACTTAGAGCTTCCAAAACAACAGTTAAACAATATCCGTCACAGTGGCACAAAATAACACTTTCTATGTTGTCGAAAGATCTTCTTCCATAAACAACATCAATGACAGTGACACACAACTTGTTTCCCTTGTTTTGCAATGTCTTCATCAGGTGTTATGATGTTGTAATTCAATTGTAATAGGTAGCTATCAGTTCTGTTTTGATTTCCTATCAGCATTTATAGTCTTTGGATTCAATTCCTGTAAACAGCCTTGGCTGTGAGTTAGGAGTTCTGAATTGAGCATTTGGCGTGGGCAGAGTTAGAAGGGGGCGGGGGAGGGATGGTTTTGACAGGGGGAAGAGGGTGGGTGGGGTTAAAAGGGGGCGAGGCTTGGCGGCGGCATGGGCGGGGTTAGAAGCGGGTGGGGGAGGGATGGTTTTGACGGGGAAGAGGGTGGGTGGGGTTAGAAGGGGGCGAGGCTTGGCGGCGGTGTGGGCAGGGTTAGAAGGGGGCAGGTAGGAGGGATGGTTTTGACAGGGGGAAGAGGGTGGGCAGGGTTAGAAGGGGGCGAGGCTTGGCAGCGGCGTGGGCGGGGTTAGAAGGGGGCGGGGGAGGGATGGTTTTGACTGGGGGAAGAGGGTGAGCAGGGTTAGAAGGGGGTGAGGCTTGGCGGCGGTGTGGGTGGGGTTAGAAGGGGCGGGGGGAGGGATGATTTTGACTGGGGAAGAGGGTGGGCGGGGTTAGAAGGGGGCGAGGCTTGGCGGTGGTGTGCGCGGGGTTAGAAGGGGGCGGGGGAGGGTTGGTTTTGACTGGGGGAAGAGGGTGGGTGGGGTTAGAAGGGGGCAAGGCTTGGCGACGGTGTGGGCGGGGTTAGAAGCGGGTGGGGGAGGGATGGTTTTGACAGGGGGAAGAGGGTGGGCAGGGTTAGAAGGGGGCGAGGCTTGGCGGCGGCGTGGGCGGGGTTAGAAGGGGGCGGGGGAGGGATGGTTTTGACTGGGGGAAGAGGGTGGGTGGGGTTAGAAGGGGGTGAGGCTTGGCGGCGGTGTGGGCAGGGTTAGAAGGGGGCAGGTGGGAGGGATGGTTTTGACAGGGGGAAGAGGGTGGGCAGGGTTAGAAGGGGCGAGGCTTGGCGGCGGCGTGGGCGGGGTTAGAAGGGGGCGGGGGAGGGATGGTTTTGACAGGGGGAAGAGGGTGGGCAGGGTTAGAAGGGGGTGAGGCTTGGCGGCGGTGTGGGTGGGGTTAGAAGGGGCGGGGGGAGGGATGATTTTGACTGGGGAAGAGGGTGGGCGGGGTTAGAAGGGGGCGAGGCTTGGCGGTGGCGTGGGCGGGGTTAGAAGGGGGCGGGGGGAGGGTTGGTTTTGACTGGGGGAAGAGGGTGGGTGGGGTTAGAAGGGGGCGAGGCTTTGCAGCGGTGTGGGCGGGGTTAGAAGGGGGCAGGGGGAAGGATGGTTTTGACTGGGGGAGGGTGGGCGGAGTTAGAAGGGGGCGAGGATTGGCGGTGGCGTGGGTGGGGTTAGAAGGGGGCGGGGGGAGGGATGGTTTTGACAGGGGGAAGAGGGTGGGCGGGGTTAGAAGGGGGCGAGGCTTGGCGGCGGGGTGGGCGGGATTAGAAGGGGGTAGGTGGGAGGGATGGTTTTGACTGGGGGAAGAGGGTGGGCGGGGTTAGAAGGGGCAAGCCTTGGCGGCGGTGTGGGCGAGGTTAGAAGGGGCGGGAGAGGGATGATTTTCACTGGGGGAAGTGGGTGGGTGGGGTTAGAAGGGGGCGAGGCTTGGCGGCGGCATGAGCGGGGTTAGAAGGGGGCGAGGGGAGGGATGGTTTTGACTGGGGGAAGAGGGTGGGCAGGGTTAGAAGGGGGCGAGGCTTGGCAGCGGCGTGGGCGGGGTTAGCAGGGTAAGAGGAAGGAGGGCAAGTTGCGTTGCATGTGTGAGCGGGAAGGGGGCGGGGGGAAGTTGTGTTGCATGTGTGGGCGGGAAGGGGGCGGCGGGGAGGTGCGTGGTGCGTGTGTGTGTTTGTGTCTGTGCGTGTTGGCGGCGGAAGCGTGCCGGGCTTGGAGGCGGCGGTTGCGTGTTTGTGGTGACGTGTTTGTGCCGGGCGGGGCGAGGGAGGGCCGTCCGTCTCGGGAGCGGAGCACAGCCAGAAGGGAGGGAGGGAAGTGCGGAGGGTGCGTTGGCCATTCGGCCATGTGTGTGCGCGCGCTGGGGACTTTGCGCCAGTGCGCATGCTCAGTTGTTTTGCCGTTTTATCTGTGTGTTGTTGTGTTGTTTTTAATTTTGAGTAGATTAGTTTGTACCGAGTGGGTTGTCCTAGGGGCATGGCAATTTTGGGTCAGTTTCGTTGGGGGTTTTTAGAGTTTTGCTGTCCCGTTGGACTCACCTAACAGATTTATATATATAGATCTATGCTGGAAATGTGAAGAACAACAAGGCTCATTTTTCCACATGTGGTGGTCATGCAGAATTGGGAAATCTTATTGGAGGGAAATACATGCAATAATTGAAAAGAAATTTAGAAATAAAGATTGAACTAAAACCGGAACTTTTTCTATTAGGAATTACAGAGATAGATCTGGAAACTAACAAAGAGAAACTTCTCAACTACTCAATAACGGCAGCCCAAATTTGTTATGTGAGATACTGGAGAACTAAGGAGATCCCTACACAAGAACAATGGCTACTGAAGATAGTTTACATCATGAACATGGACAGATTGACCCACCTGATGAAGGCGAATCAAAAGATGATGAAAACAAGAACAGATTGGACCCCGCTAAAAAAACTATTTAACCCAAAAAAATTACAAATGGTTAATTAAAACACAATAATAGGCTAAAATACAACAAAACTACAACTGAACAAGATACAACTGAATAAGATGCAAACGGGTTTGCCTCTCAATATTCGAACTACCCACATAAAGAGATTAGAATGCCAAAGATGAAGACGACTGGAAGCCAACACTCTGTCTTTCCTTTCTCCCCACCTCCACCTCCCCAGCCTTTCCTAAATACCCACTCCCCTACCTACCATGACCCAACTCCTTCCCAACCTCTCCCTACCACTCCTTACCCCACTTTCTTTACCCAAACTCCTACTTTTTTTTAACCCTCACTGTAAAAAAAACCTTCAATAAAAAAAAGAATGATTCTAGCCAAAGTATGGAGAACTAAGGAAATACCCACAGTGGAGCAGTGGGTGATAAATAAATATGGACATGGATAAATAAATATGGACATAATACATATGGACATACTGACTCAAAAACGTTCGCACAACACAACAAAACCTCAAAGAACTGATTGGAAAATATTTCTGGAATTCGTAAGATAAGAAAACAGATAAATAGTGTATATATCAGAAATTTGTAATCAAAACTCAAAGGAAGTATCAACACGAAACTGACGACAAAAATAAGCAAAGACAGGAGATATATATATAGACAGCTGGGTCACCCTGGGGGATCCTGGAAGCACTTTACCCACCCCCTTCACCCTTTCCTTCTTCCCTCCCTTTTGTTTTTTTTTTCTTTTCCCCTCCCCTTTTCCCTCTCCTTACCTCCTATATCTACTTCATTTCCTTACTTTCCTACTTTACTTCACAGAAACATATTGTTCCCGCTCTTTTTATGTAAATAACAAGAAAACAATAAAAATATTACAAAAAATATTAGTCACACAGTTTACAAAAAACATACACACACGGATAGATACCAACATACTGTAAAAGCTCCAACCATCACCCAGGTCAAAAAAGAAGCTCCATTAAAGCCCTGACAGATCGTGCAGAAATCTGCAAATCTTACCTCCTCCAATGTGAACTGAACCACCTAAACTGGGCTCAACAGGCCTATGGCTACTCCACCACAGAGATCAGAAGAGCCACAAGACCAAGAACAAGCACCGAGAGTAAAGACAAAGATCCACCCAGAGGAAAAGTGTTCCTGCCATACATCAAGGGAGCCACTGACCACAGAGAGAGAATCTGATGAACAAATACAACCTACAACCTATCTACAGACCCACAAAGAAAATCCAACAAATGCTACATCCAGCAAAGGACAAGAGGGATCCTCTCACCTCTGCAGGAGTCCACCGTATACCATGCAGCTGTGGGACCACCAAACGCAGTATTGCCCAGGCATGAATCAAGAAACATGAAAGGCACTGCAGACTAATTCAACGAGAGAAGCCATAGCAGAGCCCCGATGAACCACTGAACTCTTCCAGTATTTTCTGTTGGTCATGGAAGTTCTGTCTTCCAAGTTTGGTTCAATTCCATCACTGGTGCAATTCAGAATTCTCTTTCGTTTTAGGTGAACTATAATCCCAGCAACCACAAACCCCAAATGACAAAATCAATCTCCCACAACCCCCCACTAGTATTCAAATTTGGACGTATTGGGTATTTGTGCCAAATTTGGTCCAGTGCATGAAAATACATCCCGCACATCAGATATTTACATTACAATTCATAACAGTAGCAAAATTACAGTTATGAAGTAGCAACAAAAATAACTTTATGGTTGGGGGTCACCACAACATGAAGAACTGTAATAAGGAGTCACCGCATTAGGAAAGTTGAGAACCACTGGTTTAACCCATTGCGCCACAACAGCCCATTAATCATTGAATTAATAAACACCTACGGAAGGGTGAGAACCACTGCACTAGAGAATGAATCCATTTTAAATCCAGCCCCTCCCTAAACTACAAACCCCAGAATTCTGCAGGGGGCAGCAACAGGATTTAAAGTGGATTCATTCTCTAGTGTGATGAGGTCCCTGGACACAGCCTATTATTTGAGAACACAGAAATGCTGAACCACTCTAACAACCACCATGTCAGACTACACCACTGATTCCCAAACTCTGATCTTCCAGGTATTTTGGACTTCAACCTAGAGAATCCCTGGTCATTGGTCAAGGCAGCTGAGACTTCTGGGAGTTGAAGTCCAAAATACCCGGAAAACTGGAGTTTGGGAAACACTGGACTATACAGAGAAGCCACTGAAATCTACAAGCATGTGGACAATTTCAACAGAAAGGGGGAAACCATGAAAATGAACAAAATCTGGCTACTAGTATTGAAAAACTCTAAAATCAGGACAGTAAATAAGGAAAACCATCAGGGTCAATTAACGCTTCCCAACAAAGGATTTCCCCGGCAAGAAGCAGCCAGACTTTGAAGCTGCAAGGATATTCAATGCTAATGCAGGTGGCCAATTGCAACAATAACACTTGCCATAAGCAGAGAAGAGTTCTTTCTCCCACCCTGGGCATTCCAGAGATATATAAACCTCACTTGCCTCGTTTCCAGCAGACCTCACAACCTCTGAAGGTGCCTGCCATAAATGTGGGCGAAACGTCAGGAGATAATGTTTCTGGGACATGGCCATACAGCCTGGAAAACTCACAGCAACCCAGTGATTTCGGTCATGAAAGCCTACGATAACATTTTAAATACATAAACTAATAAGAATAATTAGGAGGAGCCCTTATTGATAAGATATGGAAGAGAAGACAGGAAGAACATGGGACAACATAAGAAAAAATGACTACCAGCTTTAACGTCAGATTTCAAGGCTACGCTCTATTTTGTTAGTGACGTTATATGAAATTTTGAATACTTTAGACAGTGTGTGTAATACTAATTGAGATGAAGAAAGAGATGTAATAATTGTAACAAATGCAAGGCTTCTCTTCTCCCCCAACCCTGTCGCTCTCTCTCGGTGACATATGGTAATATTAGACAACCTTTGTAAAGATCTAATTTAGCAACAAGAACTCCACAAATCCTCTTTTTTTTGTTTTGTTTCTCTTTTCGGTACTGTTCCATTACCCAGGTGGAGCCCCCGGTGGGGCAGTGAGTTAAAGCGCTGAGCTGCTGAACTTGCTGACCAAAAGGTCGCAGGTTTGAATCCAGGGAGCAGCGTGAGCTCCCGCTGTTAGCCCCAGCTTCTGCCAACCTAGCAGTTTGAAAACATGTGAGTAAATCAATAGGTACCACTCCGGTGGGAAGGTAATGGTGCTCCAAGCAATTATGCCAGCCACATGACCTTGGAGGTTTTTATTTATTGTGTCAGTATCAACCAGACAATTGTATTACATTTTAACAAATTGGGGACATGAGAGAAGCCTCCTCGCAGGATTGCAAGACATCCGGGCGTCCCCTGGGCAACGTCTTCATAGACGGCTGATTCTCTCACTCCAGAAGCAACCAGAAGCGACCTTGGAGGTGTCTATGGACAACTCTTTGTCTTAGAAATGGAGATGAGCACCAATCCCCAGAGTCAGACACGACTGGACTTAATGTCAGGGGAAAACCTTTACCTTTTACCTCCATTACCTGGACGGAGGCCAAAAGAGGGCCTAGACAGAGAGGGATAGTCCATTTTAGGGGTTGGGGGAGTTGAAGGAGGAAAACCATTTTCCCCGTTTTCACTGGTTATCACCCCTCTCCATGTCCCATTTAATCAACGAGGGCTATTTCCATGATGGCGGCATGGGGGGGGGGGGGGGACAGAAAAACAGGGGAAATTCTTTTACTTCTTCAAATACCCCCCTCCCCACAGACTATCCTTCTCTGTCTAGTGTCCCCTTTTGGCTTCCGCCCAGATAATGGAACCGAACCTTCCATTAGCCCAGAAAAACCTACAACAACCCAGAACCTTCTTTACTTATTGTTTGAAAAAATGGAACTTGAACATCTATATTTAAAAAAATGTAATGTTCATTCGTGGGATTAACGTAACTCAAAAACCACTGGTTAATTGCCGCCAAATTTGACCACAAGACACCTACTAACCCAAGGAGTGACCATCACTTGATTTTGTCATTTGGGAGTTGTTTTTGCTGGGATTTATAGTTAACCTACAACCAAAGAGCATTCTGAACTTCACCAATGATGGAATTGAACCAAACTTGGCACACAGAACTCGCATGACCAACAGAAAACACTAGAAGGGTTTGGTTGGCATTGACCTTGAGTTTGGGAGTTGTGGTTCACCTACATCCAGAGAGCACTGTGGACTCAAACTATGATGGATCTGGACCAAACTTGGCACAAATATTCAATTTGCCCAAATATGAACACATATAGAGTTTGGGGGAAATAGACCTTGACATTTGGAAGTTGTAGTTACTGGGATTTATAGTTCTCCTACAATGAAAGAGCACTCTGAACCCCACAAATGAGAGAATTGGGGCAAACCTCCCACAAAGAGCCCCCATGACCAACAGAAAATACTTAAGGTCACCCAGTCCAACCCCCTTCACCAGGGCAAGAAAACATAATCAAAGCCCTCCTGACAAAGAGCCATCCCCCTGTAGATATAGATAGATATATATGATTCACACACACACACACACACACACAGATAGTATCATAGATTTGAAAGGGACCCCTAAAGAAGGACAATAATATGTTGAATGTTCCTGAATAGGCAAACCAGACAATCTCGATATCAATACTGACAAAGAAACAGCAAGAAATACTGCTTACCCAAAGCAGAAAGAAATTACATATATTAGAAACCAACACTTTCTCATTACTTTATTTTCCAGATCACCAGACTGGGCCACAGCAACGCATGGCAGGGAACAGATAGTCTATAGAAATAAAAATGTAATCTTTGTTTGTGGGATTAACATAACTCAAAAACCACTGGACAAATTGATACCAAATTTGGACACAATACACCTATCAGGCCAACAAGTGACCATCACTCATAAAAACACTGAAAAACACAGTAGAAGAGACTTTAAAAGCAAAAAAAAAGAATTACAATGCATGTGCAAAACCACATATTTACACAAACACACATATATACACATAGTTATTTGTTTGTTTGTTTGTTTGTTTGTTTACAATATTTATAGCCCGCCTTTCTCAGCTATACGGCGACTCAAGGCGGGTTACAGATTGGCATAGTCCTTCATATAAGTGCAATTAAAAACAATCAACATGAAAATATAAAACATATATAAAAACCATTAAAACATATAATCATCAGTGTCATCCTGTTAAAAAGGTTATCCAGTAACATTGTCTGGCCATTCCATGTTCATCATTCATAGTGCCGTGTTATCTATTCCGCTGCATTCTCAGGAGGGAATGTCAGGAGGGAAGGGGCTGATCTAATACCCCTGGGGAGGGGGTTCCATAGTCGGGGGGCCACTACTGAGAAGGCCCTTTCCTTAGTCTCCACCAATTGCGCTTGAGAGGCAGGCGGGGTCGAGAGCAGGGCTTCCCCAGACAATCTTAAGCTCCTAGATGGTTCATAGGAGGAGATATGTTTGGATGGGTAAGCTGGGCCGGAATCGTTTAGGGCTTTATAGGCTAAAGCCAGCACTTTGAATTGTGCTCAGTAGCAAATTGGCAACCAGTGGAGCTGACGCAACAGAGGAGTAGTGTGCTCCCTGAGTGCCGCTCCTGTTAGTAACCTGGCTGCCGCCCGTTGGACCATGTGAAGCTTCCAAAAGGTCTTCAAAGACAACCCCACATAGAGCGAGTTGCAGTAATCTATTCGGGATGTAACAAGAGTGTGGACCACCGTGGCCAAGTCAGACTTCACAAGGTACGGGCGCAGCTGGCACACAAGTTTTAACTGTGCAAATGTTCCCCTGGTCACCGCTGAAACCTGCGGTTCCAAGCAATGAGCGATGAGTCCAGGATCACACCCAAGCTGCGAACCTGTGTCTTCAGGGTGAGTGTAACACCGTCCACACAGGCTTAACTCTATGCCCTGTTTGGCCTTTCGACTGACCAGGAGGACCTCTGTCTTGTCTGAATTCCAATTTCAATTTGTTCGCCCTCATCCAGATCTTCACAAATATATACACTCACAAAACACATTTGCACAGACACATGCGTGGCAGGGGACGGCTAGTGCTCAATACAAACTTATGGGGGGAAAGCCAAAATGCTAAGTTTGGGAGCCAAAAAGCGGGGTGCGACTATTGCATAGTGACAACTATTATGTGCGGAAATACATCTCCCAAGGGCTCCTCCCTCTGCCCACCAACCAATCGCCTCCTACATACAAATTCACTTAAACTCAGAGAACCCACTTACCACAATTTGCATATAACCTCTCTCTTTCAGGGGCCCCTCCCTCCTCTCCCTCCCCCAGCCAATCACCTCCCACATGCAAATTCCCTTAAACTCACAATCCCCTCTTGCCACAATTTGCATATGCCCTCCTCCCAGGGGCCCCTCCCTCCTGCCTCTCTCCCTCCCCAGCCAATCACCTCCCACATGCAAACTGTATTAACTCACAATCCCCACATGTCACACTTTGCATATACCCCTCCCAGTAGCCCCTCCTTCCTCCCCCTCCCTGGCCAATCACCTCTTACATGCAAGTGTCCCTCACAATCCCCTCCTCCCACCCCTCCCTTGGGGCTTGGACCCCCAAAGGCACCCCCTGACAGTTGAATTGGGACCCAAAGGAGCAAGCAGCCCCCCTCCTCCTCTGGGGACCCCTCCTTTCTTGGGCCAGGGCTTCCCTTTGGGGGGGCGGAGGGGAAGGGGCCCCAGGGGCTTACCTTGGAAGAGCCACAGGAACCTCCTCTGTGTTTTCGGGGCCCACGTGGCGGAAATGTGGGCGCCTTGTCCAGGCATTCTGCAGAAGTGGAGGGAGGCAATGAAGGGGGCCCTCCCTGGCAGAGCAGGGCTGGCCCCGGGGCCCCAAAGGGAGCGGGAGGGGAGGGTTCCCCGAGGGAGCGTGGCCCTTACCCTGAGCCATGTCACCAGGGCCGTCCCAAGGGGAGCGCGCGGAGGGGCCTGGGTCGGAGGGGCATCTGTGGGGGGCGGCTCCGGCCGGACCTGCCTGGAGAGCCCTCTGCCCATGATGGCGCCCAGGAAGGCAATGGCAGGGCCAACCGACTCCTGGCCCTTTGGAACCCTCGGTCTCCATGGCAACCAGGTAAACACCTCCGGGCTTGGAACCTGGGCAGGAATGGAACCTTTTCAAAGGAAAACAACCAACAGCCAGGAAATGCTCTTGGGAGGGAGGGAGGGAGGGAGGGGGCAGAAGGAGGGGAGGGAGGGAGAGTGGCCCTGTGCGCCTGCCCTTTTCCTGCCCCTTCCCCTTGCAGGGTGGATTCAGGGCCCCCAGGAGCCCCACGCGGAGACCCCCTTGGCTCCTCTTCTGGGAGGAAAGGTCTCTCCCTCCGGCTCTGAAGGCTCCCTGGTTGTTCCCAAGGCCAGAGGCTGCCAAGGGGGTTTGTCTTCAGGTGTTGATGTCATTGTGATACACCATGAACTTAGGCCCCATACACAAGACCATAACTTCTGAGGGGTCGATCACAACTCCCATTGTCCTCACCCAGCATGCCTTTTTGGATGATGGGAGTCACAGTCCAACAAATCTGGACGTGAGAAAGAAGGGCGATTTAGGCCTTGCTTTTGAAAAGAGCCGGGTTCCTGAGCAAACTGAACTGAGATCCCAAAAGAAAAAAAACACAAAACACCCCAAGGAGGTTTAAAGAGGCAAAAGTGTGACTCCTGGGGGCGGGGGGGGGGGGGGGAGAGATCCGATTGCTAACGATAAAATAATGACTGGGTTAATTTCTAAATGCCGCCACAACCCTCAGTGCTTCATTTTAATAATAATAATTTTTAGATAAACAGGTTTTTGACACTTCACAGTATACAGCTTCCACTTTCCTGTCAACCTGATCCCTTTGCGATTTTTCCTGATGGAAACTTCAGGCCTGAGATTCTTTGAGGGTCAGCCTCAATGGGACCTTCTTGGCCGAAGTCAGGAGGCGGCTCATTCCCAAAGGGAGACGGAGAAGAGCAAAATGGTGCTTGAGAGGCAAAGGACGCCTTTCGAACTGGGAGGAAAGTCTCTTGGGATGCCTGTGCCGTCACACCCAGACCCTATAAAAATAAACCTAAGATGTGCTTCTCTCTTTGTCTGGGCGGACCGCGGGGGTCTTTCTTTAGAAGCTTGAGATTCCCAGCAACTGAGGCTACTACAGGCTTTGAACATCAAAACAATATTTATTTTTCAAAGTCCTTGCAGACTTGGCACAGCTTGTTAAAGTTACAAACATAACTGTCAATTGGTGAAACAATACAGATGATCTTTCTTTCCTTTCCTTCAGTTACTGAGGTAAAGTTTTCCCAAATGGCAGAAGAAAATCCTGGGATCTTTTCACCCTTACTCTGAGCTGCTATGGTTTAGAAACAACAGGTTTTTTCCCTATCTATAGCTCAAGGTTAGCTTTGGAGATGAAGTAATGCTCAATAATACTCAATGACTCAATATCTAGCTATAACTCAATTGCTCAATTACTCAGTTACTATTCTATCTATTTCAAGTAGCTTCCTTATCTATATAACTCAACTAGCTGTCCCCTGGCCCGCGTTGTTGTGGCCCAGTCTGTTGATGTGGAGAATAAAGTAATCAGAAAGTGTTGGATTCTAATATATGTAATTTCTGTATGCTTGTGGGTAAACAGTATTCCGTGCTGTTTCTTTATCAGTGTTGATATGGAGAGTGTCTGGTAGGCCCACCCTGGAACATGCAACATATCATAATCCTTCTTTAGGGGTCACTTTCAAATCTATGATACTATATCTGTGTGTGTGAATCATATCTATCTATCTATCTATCTATCTATATCTATCTATGGCTGGATGGCTCCTTCTCCTGCAACTGGTAGTAGATACGTTGCTGTGACGCTGAGCCTCAACAATGGCTCTCTGTCAGGAGGGCTTTGATTATGTTTTCTTGCCCTGATGGTGTTGGACTGGATGGCCTTAAGTATTTTCTCTTGGTCATGGGGGTTCTGTGTGGGAAGTTTGCTCCAGTTCTATCATTCGTAGGGTTCATTCAGAATGGTCTTTGATTGTAGATGAACTATAAATCCCAGTAACTACAACTCCCAAATGCCAAGGTCTATTTCCCTCAAACCCCATCTGTGTTCCTATTTGGGCATATGGAATATTCATGCCAAGTTTGGTCCAGATCCGTCATTGTTTGAGTCCACAATGCTCTCTGGATGTAGGTGAACTACAACTCCCAAACTCAAGGTCAATGCCCACCAAACACTGGTAGTATTTTCTGTTAGTCATGGGAGGCCTGTGTGCCAAGTTTGGTTCAATTCCTTCATTGGTGGAGTTCAGAATGCTCTTTGATTATGGGTGAACTATAAATCCCAGCAACTACAACTCCCAAATGACAAAATCATAAATTTTTGAGTGATGGTCACTCCTTATGTAGTGAGACGTTATGTTGCCAAATTTCGTGTGATTTCGTTCATTGGTTCTTTTGTTTTTAAGCCACTCATTGTGCACAGAGCATTTTTATATATAGAGATACCTATTCTATCTATCTCTATAGTATTCAATAGTTCTTATAATGGTTTTTTCAGAGTTACCTGCCTGACCAACAGCACATCGGAAGCTTTCTTTCTCTACTGAAGGAGGCAGGGGAAATAGCAAAATGGAGATCTCAACCCAGGAAAAAGGGCGGTCTCTAAACCCAAAGAGATACTTTCTGAACCAATAGCTGCAGAAGGGGCCTGCAGGCTGGCTTTCCAGCCTCTAATGCTGTTAACTTTCAGAGTGCAACTGAGATTGTAGCAACCCTGGGGAAATGCAAAGGAACACTATCCCATGCAACTAAAAGGTAATGCAAACTATGCTCCTGGAAGACGGAACAATGCCGACCGTTGTCTGAGACTGACTTTACAGCACAGAATGGGGCCTGTTTGATTCCCCTTTACTTCCCACGGCTCAATGCAATAGGAGCCTGGGAGATGTCATTTGTCAAGGTACCAACACTCTTTGCGAGGCCCTGACGAAACTACAAGTCCCAGGGTTCCAAAGCACTGAGACACAGCAGTTGAAGTGGTGCCAAAGGGCATTAACTGTCCAGTGTAGATGCAGTGTAGATGCACCCTTAGTTACTATGTTAGTTATATCATTCATTCCAGGGAAGTCCGCATCCACCTGTTTAGGTTCCTTTTTCAAGAACTGCCATTAATGTTCCCCTCACGCTCCTTTCTGCCCCAAATCCAGGTCTTATTCCTGGGACTCAGACATCTCAAAGCGTTGGGTGGAAACAGGAGGAGTCTACTTCACACTCAAAAAAGCAAATATCAGGTCACAGTTTCCATATATTCTTGACCAAAGTCTGAAAAAACACTCATTTGAGGGGTTTGTTTGCTTATGTATTTATTTCCTTGATTTTTGCTCAAGACAGCTAACAAAAAAAGCATCACAATGCAACTTAAAACAACATAGATGCCTTTGAAATATAAATATAAACATGCTCCCTCAAGGAAGGAGCCTTGGCGGGGAATCCCATCTCCAGTCGCAGGCATGTAGCCGGGGGGGGGGGGGCTTGAGGGGCTTGCCCCCCCCCCCCCCAAATTCTCATGTTGGTTCGCGAAAAGGCCTTACTGGTGCATTATTTAAACTGTTATGTTTATTCATATCACGATCTGATCACCATACTCAATATATCCCATATGCATGGGGGTATTGGGGTAATGATACAAAAGGTTTGCTAGGCTAGACCTTTCAGTCAGACTCAGCCCCCCCGAACCCCCCCCCCCCCTGAAAAAAACTCAGTTGAATTTAAATCCTGGCTACGGGCCTGTCCAGTCGGCAACCATTTTGTCCCTCCTGAAGGGACCGAGGCAGAATGAAGAGCCTCCAGATGGGGCCCAAGAGAGGCCCCGGGCCCTTCCTCAGAACAGGGATAGACTCTTCTCTTAAAGGCCTCCACACAGGAGAAGTGTGAAATGGCATCAACATCTCCTCAGAATGGCTGAAAGGTTGCTGCAAGCGAGGAGGACTGGGCTGTGAGAACGCCTTCAAGGCCATGGAGGACAATGTGGGCAGGAAAGGCCTCCATTCCTCCCTATTCGGGGCCCTGGGCAGGCCCTCCTCAGACCTGGAGGATCCTGGGATTGTTCTCCATTTTCCCCTGAAAGCAGCAGCCATTTTGTGCTACAGGAAGGAAGCAAGCAAGCAAGAAATAGGGAAAGATGTGCCTCTGGCTTTCCTTTCAGGAGAAGAAGAGGGGCAGGAGGAGGGTCTCCATGTTTCAGAGGGGAGAGTATCTGGGGGTTCTTCCACACATAATAATAACAACAACACTTTATTTATATTCTGTCCTTCTCACCCCGAAGGGGACTCAGGGCGGATCACAGTACACATACATGGCAAACATTCAATGCCGTTTTGTGTTGACAATACACAATCCACAATACTGTCTGAGGCTGTCTCTACAGCACAGAATGGAGCCTGTTTGATTCCCCTTTACTTCCCATGGCTCAATGCAATAGGATCCTGGGAGATCTAATTTGTCAAAGTACCAACACTCTTTGCGGGGCCCTGACGAAACTACAACTCCCAGGGTTCCGAAGCACTGAGCCACGGCAGTTGAAGTGGTGCCAAAGGGCATTAACTGTCCAGTGTAGATGCACCCTTAGTCACAATGTTGTTAGTCATAATGAGAGAGACATGATTTAGAAAATTGAATTCCCAATCATTATATGTTTCAAAAGCTCTGTCTATAGAGAAAAACCTTGCTCGTTAGAAACTGCTGATGCATAGAAAATGTTAGCAAAGAGAAAGAGTGATTGATCTCTGTGTTCTTTGTTCAGTAAAAGATACAAGCAGTAAGTTACTCCCTCCCTCCCTTGATTTTCCCAGCCGTAGAAGAAATGCAACTTGCACATAGATAAGCCGACCTGGCGTTCAACAACTCAGGGTCAGAGATTTCAACAGAACCATTGTTATAGGCTTTTGCTGTCAGTAACATAGAAGAACCAATAAGATTCCTAATTGTCTGACATAACCAATGAGATGATTGATTTCTATGTACCAATCAAACTGTTTTAATGAGAGTCATAAATAATCAATGCAACCAACTTTAGGTTGGACAAACCCCTTTATTGCATACCCATATGCATGTTTGTCACTATTGCTTCAGCTGCGCAATAAATAGCATTTTGCAGTTTTAAAGATTCAACTTTCGTGGTGTCCTTCCTCGCCCTCCTTGGGAAGGGGCAATCTGCTCTTGGATTTTGGATTTGTGGATTATCTTTTTGGTTTTTGCCCCTACAATATGATTTATTCTGGAGAAGTCTGCATCCATCTGTTTAGGATCCTTCTTCAAGAATCGCCATGAATGTTCCCCTCATGCTCATTTCTGTCCCATACCCACGTCTTATTCCTGGAACTCAGGCACCTCAAAGCATTGGGTGGAAATAGGAGGAGTTTGCTTCACGCTCAAAAAAGGGTGTTTCGAGTCACAGTTTTCATATATTCCTGACCAAAGTCTGAAAAAACACTCATTTGAGGGGTGGGCAGGAAATGCCTCCATTCCTCCCTATTCAGGGCCCTGGGGCTCCTGGCAGGCCCTCCTCAGACCTGGAGGATTCTGGGATTGTTCCCCATTTTCCCCTGAAAGCAGAAGCCATTTTGTCCTGCAGGAAGGAAGGAAGGAAGCAAGCAAGCCATTGGGAAAGAGCTGCCTCTGGCCTTCCTTTCAGGGGAAGAAGAGGGGCAGGAGGAGGGTCTCCATGTTTCAGAGGGGAAAGAGTATCTTGGGGTCCTTTCACACATAATAATAATAATAATAATAATAATAATAATAATAATAATAAGAACAACAGCAACAGCAACAACAACACTTTATTTATATTCTGCCCTTCTCACCCTGAAGGGGACTCAGGGCGGATCACAGTACACATACACGGCAAACCTTTAATGCCGTTTGTATAGACAATACACAATACACAATACTGTCTGAGGCTGTCTCTACAGCACAGAATGGAGCCTGTTCGATTCAATGCAATAGGATCCTGGGAGATCTAACTTGTCAAGGTATCAACACTCTTTGCAGGGCCCTAACGAAACTACAACTCCCAGGGTTCCAAAGCACTGAGCCACGGCAGTTAAAGTGGTGCCAAAGGGCATTAACTGTCCAGTGTAGCTGCACCCTTAGTCACGATGTTGTTAGTCATATGATTTATTCTAGAGAAGTCTGCATCCATCTGTTTAGGATCCTTCTTCAAGAATCGCCATGGATGTTCCCCTCATGCTCATTTCTGTCCCATACCCACATCTTATTCCTGGGACTCAGGCACCTCAAAGCATTGTGTGGAAATAGGAGGAGTTTGCTTCACGCTCAAAAAAGGGTGTTTCGAGTCACAGTTTTCATATATTCCTGACCAAAGTCTGAAAAAACACTCATTTGAGGGGTGGGCAGGAAATGCCTCCATTCCTCCCTATTCAGGGCCCTGGGGCTCCTGGCAGGCCCTCCTCAGACCTGGAGGATTCTGGGATTGTTCCCCATTTTCCCCTGAAAGCAGAAGCCATTTTGTCCTGCAGGAAGGAAGGAAGCAAGCAAGCCATTGGGAAAGATGTGCCTCTGGCCTTCCTTTCAGGGGAAGAAGAGGGGCAGGAGGAGGGTCTCCATGTTTCAGAGGGGAAAGAGTATCTTGGGGTCCTTTCACACATAATAATAATAATAATAATAATAATAATAATAATAATAATAAGAACAACAGCAACAGCAACAACACTTTATTTATATTCTGCCCTTCTCACCCTGAAGGGGACTCAGGGCGGATCACAGTACACATACACGGCAAACCTTTAATGCCGTTTGTATAGACAATACACAATACACAATACTGTCTGAGGCTGTCTCTACAGCACAGAATGGAGCCTGTTCGATTCAATGCAATAGGATCCTGGGAGATCTAACTTGTCAAGGTATCAACACTCTTTGCAGGGCCCTAACGAAACTACAACTCCCAGGGTTCCAAAGCACTGAGCCACGGCAGTTGAAGTGGTGCCAAAGGGCCTTAACTGTCCAGTGTAGATGCACCCTTAGTCACGATGTTGTTAGTCATATGATTTATTCTGGAGAAGTCTGCATCCATCTGTTTAGGATCCTTCTTCAAGAATCGCCATGAATGTTCCCCTCATGCTCATTTCTGTCCCATACCCACGTCTTATTCCTAGGACTCAGGCACCTCAAAGCATTGGGTGGAAATAGGAGGAGATTGCTTCACGCTCAAAAAAGGGTGTTTCGCGTCACAGTTTTCATATATTCCTGACCAAAGTCTGAAAAAACACTCATTTGAGGGGTGGGCAGGAAATGCTCCATTCCTCCCTATTCAGGGCCCTGGGGCTCCTGGCAGGCCCTCCTCAGACCTGGAGGATTCTGGGATTGTTCCCCTTTTTCCCCTGAAAGCAGAAGCCATTTTGTCCTGCAGGAAGGAAGGAAGCAAGCCATTGGGAAAGATGTGCCTCTGGCCTTCCTTTCAGGGGAAGAAGTGGGGCAGGAGGAGGGTCTCCATGTTTTAGGGGGGAAAGAGCCCTTCCCCTCTGAAACATCTATGGGCCCTTCCACACAGCCCTATATCTCAGAATATCAAGGCAAAAAATCCCACAATATCTACTTCAAACCTCTGATATTGCAGAGCCACAGGTGTCCCAGTTTTCATGCATAACCACAGATCTTTCATAACTGCAAATCTACAACTATGCTTCCTATTTAAAACCTACCTGGGAGAAATCATTAACTGCAGGTTCTTGCAAAACAGTTAGACATTTCCAGTCAACAAGAGGTAAATATTGTGACTTGTTTACAATTTGTCTAGAGCAGGGGTCCTCAAACTTTTTGAACAGAGGGCCAGGTCACAGTCCCTCAAACTGTTGGAGGGCCGGATTATAATTTGAAAATAACATGAATTCCTATGCATACTCCACATATCTTATTTGTAGTGCAAAAAACACTTTAAAACAGTACAATGATTAAAATGAAGAACAATTTTAACAAATAAAAACTTTGTAGTATTTCAGTGGGAAGTGTGGGCCTGCTTTTGGCTGATGGGATAGGATTGTTGTTGTTGCGTGCTTTCAAGGCATTTCAGACTTAGGTTGATCCTGAGCGAGGGCCGGGTAAATAACCTTGGAGGGTCGTATCCAGCCCCCGGGCCTTAGTTTGAGGACCCCTGGTCTAGAGGACTTATTTTTCATTATTATTATTATTATTATTATTATTATTATTATTATTATTAGTTCCCCATAGTTGAAAATCACTTCTGCAAAAGGGGAAACAATTTAACATCAACCTTATCAGTTTTATTTCAGCACAAGCAAGGAAAGCAAAATAAAAAATGCTGCCATTCCTCTTTATTAATTAATGGCCTCTCGACGTAAGGAGAGGGAAGCAGCAGGGGGAAAAAAGCAGAGTTTGCTGGGAAAGAGACTGGGGGCCCTTCCACACAGCCATAGAACCCAGGATATCAAGGCAGAAAATCCCACAATATCTGCTTTGAACTGGGGTATCTGAGTCTGTTCTGTTGCGCGCTGGGCCTGTAAATAATTATCTTTAAATAGGACGTGTGACTTGAGCCCAGCAGGAAGCCAGGGGCCCCCGAAGAGGTTCTCAGAGGTTTTCCACCACAAATGATCTTTAGATGGCTCGTGAAGTATAACAAAGTCCTTTATTAATGAACAATCACACAGAAGCTTCTCTTGTCTTCAGAAAGTTAAACAAATGATTTCAGGCTTCTCCCACGCTATCTGTAATCTAATTCTTACTGATGTGGGTTCTGCTACGGGGTTGATTTGCGTCTCGAATGCCGAGTGGGCCTACCAGTAAGGCAGTAGATTCTCCTGTTGGAGTTCTTTGGTCTTTGGGGCTGTTTCCCTGGAAATATTTGGAGATCTTTGAATGCTCTTAAGACTGTTTCTCCCCAGAAAGTCTTAAGGGTTGAAGCTTTTGTATAGGGGAAGCTTGTACACGTCCTGTACATTAGCTTTCCTTACTGAGACTGACTAAAAAATGGCTCCCTTCCCTTCCCAATTGCCCAGAGCAAGGGGCGGAACCAAAACTTAACAATGATGGACAGGTGATTTGCCCTATCACTGCAACCAAAGGAACCTTTCTGCAGAATCCCTGAAACTTTGAACTGCAAGCAAACACTCAATACAAAGCAAATAAAGTGGGAGCTCCTGGTACAGCCATACCAGCACAGAGTCCACACTGCCATATATTCCAGTTCGAAGCAGAAAATGTGGGATTTTATTCAGCTGTGTTGAAGGGGCCTGAGGAAGCACAGGATTCTGGGAAATGTAGTTTGGGAAGGCAAGGAGCCCAATGCCTGACAATTCAAAAGGCCCTGCCCTAAACTACATTTCCCAGAATTCTGCTCAGCATCAGAAAGCCCCAATCAGGATAGGGGAGAGATCTGTCTCTCCTTAGCAACAGCCAGATAGAGTTCCAAAAAATTTTTGCATCTGCAAAGAGGACAGACTGATACTTCTAGTAAGTACATCTTTGTTCTGGGCTGGGAAGAAACCCTTAAGTGGAAGTTGTGTTGGTTAATATGAGAGACATTCAATACAATAGCTGTTGTGGCTTAAAAAAATACTTTTTAAATTCCCTAAAATCAGAAGATGTATGAATATTTCTTTTTTTTTTTTAATAATTTTTATTGATTTTCATGCACATATACATTGTTAAAAACAGGTAATGGGTATAAAGGGAGTTTACAAAAGGAGTATACAATAGGGAGAAGGGGGGTTAGGGAGGGGTGGGTGGTGCTTTCGGGTGGGGGGGACAGGGCTGGGGGTAGTGGAAGGGGGACAACGAGGGTGGGGGGGTTGGTACTTCCAGGTTTATCCGTCGTGGTACAAACATAATAGGTTTTGCATGTTACATTTGATTTTTATATTTCTCATTTATGAATATTTCTTAAAGTTGGAGGGAATAATCCCCTGTTATCTTGTGTCATTGTGTAGAAAATTCAAGGCGATAACTGCCAATTGGTTTTTTTAAATGTTTTTTTAAAATTGAAAATTTCCCAAAACTCTGTAGATAAGTGAAACATTCTGAAACTTGATGGGCTAACAGTAGTAAATGTGTCCTACCATTGTAGCAAGTTTCACCCCAATAGCTGTAAAAATGAGGGAGAAAGGAGCCCCAGAAGCTTGTCTATTTGCACAATTACTATAACGAAAAAGTAACAAAATTTTCTTACTCTCGTTATGGCAACGAATTTTTTACCAATGATATTTTAGAAACACTTTAGAAATGAAATGCTGGTACCTCCAATTTTATAATGACTTTTGAAATATTTTATTTATTGATCACACATGCCTAATTTCTAGCTATACGAACAGAGCTGGATACTTCCCTAGCAACGAGTTAAATTGCCCTGGGGAAGGGATGCGCTACTGGAGATCAAATGTGGGATTTATTTATTATTTATTTATTTACAGTTCTTATATTCCGCCCTTCTCACCTTGCAGGGGACTCAGGGCGGATTACAGTAAACACATATATGGCAAACATTCAATGCCAGTTTGACAAATAACGTTTAACAGACAAATACACCGAGGCTATTTAACTTTTTTTTTTTCTGGCCGCCAGGGGAGCTGCTGCTTTTCATCGTCCATCAATGACACCGAGTCCTCTTTCTTTATGGCCTCATAAATTAGTTAAATTTAGCCTCCCACACAAGGTGGTACCTTATTTTCCTACTTGACAGATGCAACTGCCTTTCGGGTTTCCTTTAGACTATTTTGTACTACAATATAGTATAGTAATGTCACGGCAACATGAATACAAAGAATTACCCATCTATTCCACTACTGAACAGCTCTTACAGTCAAGAAGTTCTCTCTGGACACATTTCTGCTTTGGGATCTTGTGATTTAAATTTTAGGGAGAGGCATTTGACACACTACAAATACCAGGTTTCCATAAAAAGCGGTCTTGGCTGTTAAAGTAGAATCTCAATGGTACGACTGCATCCTGATAAAAAGCTTCTAGAAATTTAAAATAACTTATAAAGCAGGAAGGTATCATTAATAACTGCTAACAGGAAACACATGGAATTTAAAGAATGGGAGGAGATTTTCCAAATGTGTATTTTTTTCTTGCTCTTTCTTTTATTTGTTTATTATTGGTTTATATTTAGCCGTTACCTGGAGGAGGAGTGCATACAGCCTCACAAATGTTGTTGGACTGAAAATCCCAGCATGCCTCCCCTTTGCCTGAATTGAGTTGGGTGGTTGGGAAATAGAGTCAACAATATCTGAAGGTTTTTGTGATTCCTACCTTTACCCAGATTCTGATGGTGGTCCGCGAGAAGGCCTTACTGGTACATTATTTAAACTGTTATGTTTATTCATATCATGATCTAATCACCATGCTCAATATATCCCATATGCATGGGGGTATTGGGGTAACAATACAAAAGGTTTGCTAGGGTAGACCCTCTTTCACTCAGACTCAGCCCCCCCCCCCCCCCCCCGAAACAAAATCCTGGCTACGGGCCTGCCCATATGTATTCATAGTTGAAATCATGGTAGAATGTTTCTTGTACTACATTCTCACTGGCCAAGTGCAAACAAGAATGGGGCTTTCCTATCCATTTTCTTCAATAGATTAGCACCAACAAAAATGGGTGATGATGCTTTGTCTCTGAATGCCTGCCTTGACCTTTTCTCTTGTATCAAAATCTTAGGAATCTGGGAACAGAGGATGGGTTAGAGATGTCACTGCCTTGGTCCCTAGTCATTGCTGTCACCTTTGGACCAAGGCAGTGACATCCTCTGTTCAGATGTAAGCCAACGCCTTATATCAAGAAATAGTTTTCTAAGATCTACAGAGATACTTGCAGGAACACCTCACCAAGTGAGAGTGAAGTCGAACATGACCCCACCCCCAATAAAAGATAGTAACTTATAGTTTTGCTAAGGACAAGGACACCAGACTGGATAATAAGGGTTAAGCCTTGGTCAATTTGCCAAGACACTAACAACAACAAGGACCCTTCCCATGTTAGGTAGTGTGTACATTTAATCAAGGTTTTATGCCCTAGGTTTCATATATAGCAGAAGGTAGCACATTTATTACTGAGAAACCACCTCCCTTTACACTTTTGTGCTCTCTTGAACTTCTATGGGACTCTGGTGGGAGGGATAAGTGGGTATGTTTTCTATAACATGATTTCTATATTTCTGTATTCCTCCCTGCGTATCTGACCTTTTCCTGACCCTTTTGCCCAATTCCCCTTTATTGAAAAATGTATAAAAATTCAAGGCAGCCACCCCTGCGTGACCCTGGAAAGAAGGAAATCTCCAGTTGAAAAAGACCCTTATCAAAAGACACTATTTGCATGGACAATAACAAAGGACCATGACCTCTGGCCTCGAAGTTGGCTCCCCAGAGGAAGCAGTCACTTGGCATTTATGATCATATCTCAATAGGACAAAGGAAGCCTTCGGAAAGCCACACCTTGTCCTAATCTGTTACTGATTCAACTTTTATCCACTGAAACCACAGCCAAAATTCCCTCATTGTTCCTGTCTCTCAGCACTGGAAAAATCTGGATTACAGTAGGCTTGCCAGACAATCAACATTTATTGCAGCCACTCAATGACAATAGGAATGGCTGGCTCGCAGGCCCCAGGACTCGCTGGCCGCTGGGACATTTCCTACCTCCATAATCCTCTCAAGAATCCATTGTTTCCCTCTCATCCAGCCTCCCTCTCTCCTGATTCATCAGGACGCCGAGGTGGCAGAAGCCCAGCGATTGGCCCAGTCGCTCAGGAGGTGGCCAAGCCTCCTCCCAGCTGTAGAGCATCAGCCAATCATCATCAAGCTGGCAGAGGGGCGGAGAATGGGGGATTCAAACCTGTCGGCTCCGTTTTATGTATTAAAAGCCCTTTATTTTTGTACACTGTATGCTCAGCTTAGTGAAATATTGCTGCTTTGCATCCTTTTCATCCTTTTCAGCTAACTCTAAAATCATCTCGGTGGCACTTCCTTCAACTTTGGTGAGATTTCTTTTGGGAACCTAGGAAAAACCTTTTAAATTGGGCTTCTCTTTGCTCACCATTGTAGCGAGCCCTCTTTGGTGGGTCCGCAGTGTCTCTCCTTCAGGGCCAGACCCTTTTAAATTCCTCCATGATTTCAAGAGTCCAAAAGTGGCAGGCTAAAACCCGGATTTACAAGGCCTGCTGCCTTCTGTGCTAAAGAATGCAAAGAAAGCATTCTCTCTATAATAGGGAAGATGTATGCCAAGCTTCTCCTGTCTAGGCTAGAGTCAGGGGTCAACCAAAACAACATAATTGGCATACCTACAAATATTTAATAAAAAATAAAACAACAAATGGGAGCTGAAAACCCTGGAAGAAGTAAGAGAATTTGATGAAAAAAATGAGCTGGTTCCATTATCTACAAACAAATGAATGCTTCAAAGAGGCCCAAAAGATAGGCTTCAACTCCCAGGAAACAAGTTGGGATATTGTAATACAAAAGGAGAAAAAGGTGATCAAAGTACTCTACCAAAGATTACTAGAGTGGGACACGGTGAAGGAACTAATAAAAGAAAATATGGTCAAATGGGCAGTAGACATTGGGCATACCATGATTTTAAAGGAATGGGAGCACGTCTGGAAGATCAAATTAAGATATGCAAGAGCCACCAACATAATTGAAAAGTGGTACAAAATATTCTACCGCTGGAATTTAACACCTCTACAATTATCCAAATTCTATAAAACATACAACAATCAATGTTGGAAATGTGGGAGGGAATTGGGTACTATCTCCCACTTATGGTGGAGTTGTAAAATAATAAAGAAATATTGGGCATTAATTCGCAAACATACTAAAAAAATAATCAGTGTTAAATATGGCATGAAACCAGAATACTATCTATTGAACATAACCAATTTTGAATTGGGGAAAAATGAAGATAAGATTTTATTTTATTTGTCTGCAGCTGCGAGAATTACAGTAGCCCAGAAATGGAAAGAAGAGATCCCTCCCTAATTGAAGACTGGCTATCCAAGATAATGGAATATATGAATATGGTCAAATTATCACAATTATTGGAAAATATAAATAAAAGGAATCAAACCAATTGGGAACCACTTAGAAGATATTTGCAGGAAGAAATGAAACTCCACATTTAAATATTTAAAGAAAAAGGGAACCAGAAGTAACTAGTTAGCAAACTCACTGAAGAAAAAAACTCAATTTATTTGGAAGATTATCTCTCTGTGGATTGAACTGGAAGCACCTCCAACCCTCCCCACCTCTCCGTCTCATCCCAACCCACTCTCCCGCCACATCCCTCCCCCCATTCACCCCACCTCTATACCCCCCCTCCAATTTCCCACTTTTATTTCAACCCGATTTATTGTAATCTGAAAACAGAGGATAATAAAGATGATTAATTTAAAAAGATTGGCCCCAAGCAAGCAGGATTTTCCAAGGGGAAATCAACATTAGATCAGGTCCACATCTTGGCTCACCTAGCCAACAAATACTCTAAAAATTGTCCTAACAAACTAAACGTAGCATTCTTGGACCTCAAGGGGCATTTGACTCTGTGAATAGAAAAAAGCTTTGGGAGAAACTAGCAGCCCTTAATATTGACCCAAGACTTCTCTTTTTTATTAAGAAACTGCACAACCAAAACCTATGCCAGGTAAAAAACCACAAGAGATTCTTGTCGAACTAGATCCAGGTCCAAAAGGGAGTCAAACAAGGGTACATACTAGCCCCACTTCTCTTCAACATCTTCTTGCATGATGTCCCTATAGCCCTGGCCCAAGTGGATGGGCATAGCCCCAAGATTGGCCCAAAACATGTTTCCCTCTTGCTATCTGCGGATGATGCAGCCCTACTATCCCTCTCCCATGTGGGTTTCCAAAGACTACTGCACAAATTTGTTGACTTCTGTGAGACGAATGATCTGCAGGTGAATTATGATCAAACCAAGATCCTGGTTTTTGGGAAAAGCAATAAAAAACAAGTCTGGAAGATAAAGGGCCATTATATCGAGCAAGTAAAACATTTCAGATACCTAGGACTTTGGTTCAGTAACAACCTGTCATGGTCCACTCACTTAAAATATACACTGGCCTGGGCCCAATCAAGTGACAGTGCTATCAGGAGGTTTTTCCATTCCAGGGGCAACCAATATATCCCCCCAGCCCTGCAAGTTTTTCAAGCAGAGGCGATGTCACAACTACTCTATGGGGTGTCCATTTGGTTACTCCCTAAGAACAGTGCCATCAGATCCTTCCACTCGAAATTCCTCTACGAATTATTTGGTGTCCCAAACTGTGTCCCGTATGCAGTTCTATGCCTAGAATCTGGCCAGTGCTCTATAGAGGCCACTATCTGGCTAAACTTCATCAAATTTTGGTTATCTATCCACTACCAAAGCCCAAACAGCTTTCTGACCCAACTCACCTTGAGCAAACTCCATCACTCCAAATGCTGCTCAAAAGTTCTAGCAAAGATCAGTGAATTGGGCTATAATAGCCACTTCTTGAACTTGCTAACTTTCATTGAGATCTTTACCCTTCTTAAAAGGAGGTTGCTAGAAAGGGATTCTAACCTATTGTTGTGCTTGGGCAATAAATCCTGTTCACCTATGAACATGGCAATTCCATTCATACAGGGAAATCCAGCCTTTTCTGTTGCAGCACTCACCAACCCCTCTTCCATGAGAGCCTACATGCTGGTTAGATTTAATATTATGCCATCTCCGCTCCATAGAGGAAGACTTCACAGTCTACCGAGCAATAAGAGCCTTTGTCCCTGTAGCACAGGACAGCTGGATTCTATCTTGCTTCTTCTTCTGCACTGCCCACTTGACCGGGAACCAAGATCTAGCTTACTACCACAAGTTATAGATCCCTTGAAAGACCACCGTGACCCAAAGTAATGATGCTTCTAAATTGTCACGATTTTAACGGCTGCCTTTCAGTGGCAAGATTCCTGAACGAAGTCTGTAAACTGAATGTGCAGCAAATGTGAAGTTCCCTTTTCTATGGTTTGTACTGTATTTTATCCCTTTTTGCTAAGTACTATATGCCAATAAAGGCTGATTGGATTGGATTGGATTGGAAATGCTTAAGAGGCATTTCAGGAGCCTTGGGGCGGAAGGAGATTTGGGGGAGTCATTCACACCCAGATTTTATTTCTGACACCTCTTTCCTGATCGAGGCCACCCCAGGGGCTTCGCCGCCTGAGGCCGAGGGGCAAACACCTCTCTTCCTTAAGGGCATTGAGTTTGTTCAGTCTGTTCCACTTCCTATTAATCTCACATCGTAATGAGTGAAGAAGATCTCAGGGCCCGTCTACATTGGTTTAGCACCACTCGAACTGTGGCGGCTCAGTGTTGTGGAATCATGTGGACTTTAGTTTGACAAAGCCCTGAGCCTGCTGCACCAAAATGTGTTGATGCCTCGTCAAACCACAGATCCCAGCATCCTGTAGAATGGAGCCATAACAGTTTAACTGGGGTAGAACTGCATTTATTCCACAGTGCAGATGCATCAAACTGCACAAATTTTACAGTGTAGATCAGTGGTTCTCAACCTTACTAATGCCGTGACCCCTTAATGCAGTTCCATATGTTGTGGTGACCCCCAACCATAATATTGTTTTCGTTGCTACTTGAAACCTGTCATTTTATTACTGTTATAAATCGTAATGTAAATATCCAATATGCAGGATGTATTTTCATTCACTGGACTAAATTGAGCAGAAATACCCAATATGCCCAAATGTGAATGCTAGTGGGGTTGGGAGGGGGGGAGGATTGATTTTGTAATTTGGGAGTTGTAGTTGCTGGGATTTATAGTTCACTTATAATCAAAGAGCATTCTGAACTTCAGTATATATATATTTCTATAAGTAAAATGACTGTTGTTTACTTCAACAGCGAGTTAATTCTATAGCACAAATGCACTGTAGGCCACATCGGCACTGACCTTCTCGGTCAAACTATAACTGCCAGGATTCCATAGCCTTGAGCCAAAGCCATTCACATGGGCTCAAAAGGCCTTCGTTCGACAGTGTGGAGTCACCCTATGACTAGGGAAGGCACATCTTCATTGCTCTGCCCTTTTGGGGTGTTTGCTCAAAGAGATTGGCATTGGCCGGCTCCAAGCATCCTGTGCATTCTTCCCTGGGATGTCTAGTTTGGCTCTGAAAAGAACAATCTGCAAACAATCTTTGACCCTTTGGGTGGCCCTTCCTTCCCTGGACCCTTCTGCCTTTCCCTCTCCTTCTTGGATTGTGGTCTCCAGAAACGGGCACAGAATGGGACTGTCACTTCCCTCCATCGAGACAAGCGATTCCTGCTGATGCCGTCTAGAATCACATTGGCCTTTTTAGTCACAGCTTCACACCTTGGGCACATTTTCCATTTTGCAGACTACTAAGAACAGGGTTCGCTACTATCCACACTTTTGCATTTCCACAAGGAGCAGATCCCCCAGCGAAGCATTTTAAAACACACACACAAACTATTCTTCTTAACAAAATTTAACAAACTTTATTGGCACAGCCATGTCATCCTGGTCACAACATGATCTCAACATGACACAGTTTAATGACACACACATTTGCACAGACTACGATCCCTTCCACACGGTCCCATTTCCCAGGATCCTATACCAAATAATCTGTTTATCCCAGATTATCTGGAAGTGCAGGCTCATATAATCCAGTTTAAAGCAGATAATCTGAATTTGGATCCTGGGGAATAGGGCAGTGTAGATCCAGCTTACATAGTAGCATTGTTGTCTTCTCTCACTTCTTTCTCGTAGGCCCCCATCTACACTGCCACATCATCCATTTTGAACTGCAGTTAACCTGAATTCTAAAACTGGATTATACGGCAGTGCAAATGAGGCCTTTGGCTCCATATATACCGTACATTGTATGCAGTTTGAACTGGATTATATACTCGGTACAGACATATATGGATGAGTCTACATTCACCATACAGTGCAGATCAACCTGCATGAAAGGGTCAGTGTGGATGGGGATGAGTTGCAGGTCCTGGGCAGTTTGGGTCTCCCTCCCGAAAGGAATCTAAGGAAACACCACATTAAAAAGAAATGGGTACATTTATTCTAGTCAGACATTAAAGGATACAATATTAGACTATACAAATCCACAAGATAAAACTACAATACACAGACTAGGGGGCCTCTCTCACTGCGCTGTCCAAGGGCGTCTCTTCCCCTCCAGCGGCTGGGCTGTGAGTCCTGGGATTTGCAGAGGAGGGAGGGGGGCCTTGGAGACCCTCCTCTGCCAGAGAGGCCTGGGCCTCCCTCCCCTGCAAGCCCCGGATCCACAGGAGGCAGCCAGAGCAGCCAAAGGGGAAGAGCAGCGCTTCCACAGGGCAGGGGGATCCTCTCCTATACAAGAAAGACAATCATATTACATGGTAAATAACAACAAACATACACTTTAACATTTTACAAGAGAACGAGATATACAAACACAGTTATCGAAGTCCTGTCTTCTCTCTTCTTGTTCTTACAGGCGCCAGTCTGGGTCCCTCAAAGTCAAGCGTCCCACAATGGTTAGGGTCCCTCGCTGATCAGGGTCCCTTGATGTTCATGTCCCTCGATGGGTCACTGTCCCTTGGTGTCCTCCGTCCAGGAAGGCCCTGCAAGAACCACAAGCGGTGTCAGTGGGGAGCACTGTCCCTCCTCCTCCTGCTTCTCCTCCATGGCCCCCATCAGCTAGGCCTCCTTCCACGTGAGTCCAGGTGAGGCGGGGTGAGTGGGGGGCCCAAGGTGAACCCAAGGGGCATCAAGGCCCATCGGGAGACACAGCTCCAGAGGAGGGGGGATGGCCACCTGCTTGACAGGTTTGTCCAGGCAACTGGCAGCCACTAATGGGCCGGCCTTCCTCAGAGGCTACACTGGTAAATACAAATGCAATTCCAATGCGGCTCCTGGGGAAAGCTGGCCCATCAGTGGCTGTCACTTGCCTGGAGAAACCTGTGAACAAGGACAACCTCAAAGTAGTCACTCACAGTCTAAAGCAGTGTTTCTCAGAGAGTTCCAGACAGCAGTTTAACCCGGAACAATGACATTTTAAAAACGCGAATGTTCCCCTGTTCTAGTTCACCTCCCCACTTCCCCCAAAGTGTGTGCTTTCCTGGAGGGGAGGGTCCACATGCCCTGCCAGGTTTTCCCACAGGAAACCAGGACAAAGAAGAAAACTTCTTTAAATATCCCTTTAAAAGGAAAATAACTCACCCTGCCACCATTTGCCCTTCTCTGGAGTTCTCCTGGGTCATGCCAATGGTGCACCAAGGGGGAGGAGGCAGGACAGGAGCAATTTTCCTCCCCTTCCCCCTTTGTGCATTCTCTGGAGAACTCCAGAGAAAGGAAAATGGGGGCAGATTGTTTTCCTTTTAGAAATGCAGTTTTAAGAGGTTTGGGGAGGGTGTGTCTTACATTTCTGGGGCTCCAGGAGCCCAAGAAACCCGAGGTAGATTGTATAGAGAGGAACTGGTTGTCACGCGGCGCAATCCTCAATCCCTTCTACACAGCTCCCTCAGCTGGAAAGACGCAGGTCTTCTGAATGACCCATGTCTTTCCAGCAGTTAAATTATCTCGGCACAAAGCAATCTTCATTTAAACCCGTCTCTTTTGTGGGATGTTGTGTGTCTCCAACCCTTTTATTTGTCAAATTTGAAGGTGCTGCCCCCTATACAGTAATCTTTGAACAATCATTCAAAGATTACTGTATAGCTTTGGCAGTGAACTGAGGCTGGTATGGGTCTACACTGAGCATATATATGAGCATATATATTTATATCTAGAAGTTCAAACTGCATTATTTGGCAGCATAGACCCAGCAACAGGTAACATCTAGAGTGATTGGATCAGGTCTTCAGAGGCAGCTTTGGCTCCTTTCTTCCTCCCTTGAGCCCTGACTCTGGATATAAATACCTGGGGATGAAGTCCCTGGTTCCCTTGGTTGAATGGTCCATTCCTTTGGAGAGTATCTTATAGAATCCCAGACGTTTCTGTGCAAAGGCATAGGCTTGCACTGCGTGATGCAGAAGGATGCCTTTAGACCAGAGTTTCTCGAACTGCTCCTCCAGATGTTTTGGGGCCCATCCAGACAGGCCCTTTATTGCGGAAACTTCCACAATAAAAAGTGGACCAGATGACATTCCGGTCAACCCGCAATTAATTCACCACAAACCAGGAAAAGCTTGGTTTCTGGTGAATTAATTAGATAGTGGATTTATTCCATGCCTTTTTGGACGGCGTGGAATAAAACCACTTCTTCCGGTGTCTGGACTGCAGTTCTTGGAATCACATTTGTCCAATCAGTGCATCCCACCAAAAAGGCCAATTCCATTAGCGGTGCAACCGCCTTTCACCAAGTGGAGTGTGGCCTCTCGATTTCCCAGGACAGGTGGGGGCTGTGACCCTGTGACTCTCCTCTTGACCCCTGCCCTCTTGACCCTTCTGACTGGGTGGAGACAGGGGACAATGGGGTGTTTGAGGGGAGGAGCTCAGGAGGAGGGAGGCCTGGCTGCGCCTGGAGGGCAGGGAGAGGAAGGGCGGCACCCCTGGGCTGGGCAAGGGGAGGGAAGTAGGGAGGTGCCCTTGGGATGCCACCTTGGGGGGAGGAAGGAAGTGGTGGTGGCATCCCAGGTCGAGAGGGAGGGGTCAGGGTGGGGGAGTCCGGAGGTCAAAGGAGGCGGGGCCTAGCCCAAGGGTTGGAATGAAGGCCCAGGGAGCAGGTGGTGGCCCCTCCCCTCCAGGTCCCCCAATCCCCCACAGAACAGAACAGAACAGAGCTCAACAGAGGGGCCTGAGGAGGCCCAAGCTGTCTTCCTTTTCTGCTCTGCTCCAAGGGACCCTGGTAGCAATGGGGCCCAGAGCGGGGGCGGGCCTTCTGCAAAGGGGCAGGGATTCCCTGGGCCAGGGCTGGGCAGACTCCCACCTCCTTAACGCTACTTCCCTTTGGGGCTGCGGCAAAGCTGGAGCAAAGCGGAGGTCTTCCTGTGACACGCGGGGAGATCGTGGTGTTCCTGCAAAGGACAGAGAAAGGAGCTCTGGGTGAAGGAGACTCCTTTCTTCTTTCCTCAATTCCTTCCTCCTTCTCTCCTTCCTCCCTTCCTTGCTTACCTGTCCATCAGGCGGGTGGGCGCTTGATGTACTCTGGGGGGTACCTTTCTCGCCTGCAGCCTGCCACCAAGCGCCGAAAAACAGCTCGCAGCCCGTGTCGGGAGTGGAGGGCGGAGGCCCTGGCGAGGATGGCCTTGGTCTGCCAGCCAACTCTCCTGACTTCAAGGTCATGGTGGGCAAGGAGATCAATCAACCCTGGAAGGAAGAAAGGAAGGGAGGGAGGTCAACAGGTGAGGGGCGGCACACGGCCTCCCCAGGACCCTCTCTTCCAAGGCCCAGTCCCTCTTGGGCTGACGTACAGGCCTCGTAGGTGCAGGTGTTCCTCTCAGTGCAGGTGTTACTGTTCTTGTGAAGCACATGACCTGGAGAGAAGGAAGGAGGCAGAGAAGAGA
Source organism: Anolis sagrei (assembly GCF_037176765.1). Lineage (NCBI taxonomy): Eukaryota > Metazoa > Chordata > Lepidosauria > Squamata > Anolidae > Anolis > Anolis sagrei. The sequence goes on along the minus strand of NC_090026.1, from coordinate 41,702,916 downwards.
GGGACCATCTCCCTGAGCAAAGACCATTCTGGAGCTCCCTGAACCCAACACTACACTCAAGGGAGGGGGACGCCCAGGAGGAGGCCGGGGAGGGGGCTTTGCAGGCGGAAGGAAGGGAGAGAAGGGGAGGGAAAAATGGGGAGGAAGAGGAATCTGATCTTTGCTCTCCCCTCAAAAGGCTCCAGGTTCCAGAATGAGCTTCAAGAGCCTTCTGCATCTCCCAAGGTGGAGGGAGAGAGGTCTTCTGGGGAAGAGGGCACTCCTGCTGCCCCAGAGACTGAGCCAGGAATGGGCACAAAGGGGGCCAAGGCCTCCCCCCCGGTCCCTTACCGAGCAACATGGCCGCTGCCTTCTTTGCCGAGGGAAGCTTGCTCTTGAAAAAAGGCAGGCTGCCATACACCTGCTCCTCCAACTCACTCCTGGAGCTGCAGTGCTGGATCTGGAGGAGAGAGAGATGAGGCAAAAAGAGGGGTTCCCTATGCCTGCTGGGCATAAGGCCCCCCGAATCCCCGGCTTCAGTACGGGCGCTGACCAGGTGCTTGGAGATCTTGTGAAGCAGCTCCTGCAGGATGAAGGTGTCTCCCGCCAGAACGCTGTCCTCCAGGTGCCATTGCAGGACCTCCGCCATCTCCCTGAGGGTCTCCCTTGCAGTCTTCAAAGAGGAGGAGGAGATGGAGGGAAGGAGTCAGGATCACTTGGAGGGCAAGTGACCCCTTCCTCGCTCCCTTGACCCCTGTCCTGAGCTCCAAGGCCTTGAGGGGCCAGTGCTGGGCCTCCCTCCCACCTTGGCCACCTCCTCGTCCTCATCCTCCACGTGAACCAGCACCGTCAGGAGGTCGTGGATGGTCTGGCCCTCCTGATGTTGATGTTCTGGGCGCCAGAGAAGATGCTGGAAACATTCCAGGGCTGCCTTCCGGATCTTGGCAACCTCCTGAAAAAACGAAGGAAAATAAAACTTTCTTTCTCCCCCTTTCTTTGTGTGAAGCCCCTTCTCGGGGCTTGGGAAGAGGGGGAAATCTACACCCTCCCCAAAATGGACCAGGGGCCAAGACTCACCTGGTGGAAGAGAGGGCGGCATCCGGCAGCCAGGGGAGCCTTCGTAGGGCCCTGGTCTTCCTTGTGCAGCAGGGGCCCCAGCTGGCCAGCCAGGCCCAGGAACTCCAGCACCACGTCGATGTGGGGGGATTGCAGCCCCCCGAGGACCCCGTGCAGGAGCTCCTGGAGGCTCATGGTCTGCAACGAGAGAAAGGAGAGCCATGCCTAAGAGGTCCCCTGCAGAGAACGCCTAGACACAGGCCTCCCCCTTGTTTGGGCAAGGGACCTCCTAGGACCTTCTGTATCACAGTGGTTCTTCCTACAACCGCAAGAGCAAGGTCTGCTGGATCTAGGCTCAGCTGGCCCTCTGTGTGGTGTGTGGAGCCGGGGCTGTGCCTGACTTACCTCCCTGTAGGTCTTGCACAGAAGGAGAAGGCCCTGCCTGCTCTGATGTTGTACGGCCAGGCTGTGATGTTGGAGCCAGGTCGTGAGCAGTGCCCAGGTCTTCTCCGGGGAGTGTGGGCACCTGCCAATGTGCAGCAGCTGGAAGAGAAAAGGAGAAGTGTGAAGAGCTGGAGCCAGGAAGGGAAGCACTGCCTCTCCTCTCCTCGACTCCCCCGCCCTATCCTAAGGCCCCCTTCCAGCCTAAAACCCAGGTTGACCAACCCTCCTCACCTGAATATAGAAGGCCACCACTCCGGCCGAATGCTCCAGCGGCGCTTCTGTTTCCCAAGTGGAACACAGGTGCTGGAGCAGGGAGGAGGAGGACTTGAGGAGGCTCCTGGAAGACAAGAGGGACCCCGTGATGGAACCCAGCCAGAGAGACCAGGCTGTGCCTTCTCCCCGAACCCCTTCCAGCCCTTGGCTCCTTATCGCAACTGGAGGGCCATTCCCTCAGGGCAGATGCTGACACCCAGGACACCCTCTTCAGCAGCACGATGATGATCTTCACCAGTCCTCTGCAGGAAAATGAAAGAAAAAAGTTTACTTCCCAGTGGAGGGTTTGAGTCCCCTATCTGGCCACCCAAAAGGCCTGGGAGCCCCACAGAGCCTTCTCCCCCCTCCTTACTCTGGAGGAACGTAGGTGCTGCTCCAGTTCCTGCTGGGCGCCTCCAACCCAGGCCTTGTGACCTCGATGTAGTTGGTCACCAAGGCGAGCAGAAGCTCCAGGGACCAAGCCTCCAGGCGAGTGCTGTCCTTGATGTATCTCACGATCTTGCCGATAGCCTGCGGAGAGAAAGAATGAGGGTTACATGCCAGGAGGGCTCCTGCTGAAGGCCAGGAAAGAGGGCCCCCTCTCCTTCCCCAGCCCCCCAAAGACAGGGTGCGGAAGGGGATGTCCTTACTGTGGCCGCATCCAAAGTGGGGCTGCCCTGTTCCTTGCCCTCCTTGGCCAGCCAAGGGCCCTCCTTCACCTTGGCCAGGAACAGGTCGAGCGCCGCCTCCGTGGAGCAGTAAGGTGAATTGAGAACGGCGCACATAAATTCACCACATTCCCTGCGAATGAAGAGAGGGAAGAGGGAGCCAGGGTCAGGGTCAGCCTTGTCTCCAACCCCATGGGGACAGGGGAGTGGCACCCCCAGGCCCAGCTCTCTTACCTCCCGTTGGACTCCAGATAGTGGTCCGTGGTCATCTTGAGATGTTTGCATGCCACATAATCCACAGCCGGCATGGCCTCTGCAGAGGAGGGACTGCGGAGCAGCTGGCACAGACGGTGCAGGTGTTCTTGCGCCTGTAAGGAAAGAAAGAAGGGAAACAGTGGCACTCGGGAGACATGGAAAGTCTCCTGGGACCAAAAGTGGAAGGAGAGGGATGGTGAGTGAAGATGTGTAGGATGCCTGTTGGGAGGCATGGGACATTGGGGTCCCAACATACCTTTCTTGTGGCTAAAGAGAAGTCTACCTGAAGGCCGGACATCTCTAGGAAGATGTCACCTGGAAGGTCTATGCAGGAGACCCCTCTCTGCGTCCTGAGGAAGGCGTTGGGCGATGCCTCCTCGGTGGTTGTCCCAGGACTTGTGGGGGGAACTCTGGGCCTTACCTGCTCTACGTCCATGGAGGACCATCTCCGAGGCTTCAGGGCCAGATCTTCCCCTTCCTCGTGGCCCAGGGAGCTGGAAGAGAGGCATAAGGAGGCATAAGGAGGTGAGGCCTGGTAGGCCAGGGACTGAGTACAAGGAGGGGTGCACGGTCATCCCTCCCGGCAAAGAGCAACGCACCTGCTTGAACTTGGGAGAGGGTCCCACACCTCATCCTCCAGGCTGGGGATATCAGCTAAAGTTGCCTCTTCAGGGTCCTGTAAGAGACAATTAGATAGAGAAGTGAAATAGGGGCAAAGGGGAAGGAATGGGAAGACAGCTCAGGGGAGGAAGACTAGAGTAGGAGGAAGAAGTTTAAAGGAGGGGCAGGGAGAGGAAAAGAGGAGGGGATGCAGAGGAAGGAGCCCCCCCTTCCTTTTCCCGCTTCCTTCCCTTCCTTCCGTTCGATGTCTTCTCAGGGGGCTCATCGACACTGCAAGGAGAGAGAGAGGCAACAAGACAAGATCAGAAGACATCCTCTCCTCTCTCTCAGCTGGAACCCCCCCCCCCCCCACCAAGCCCCCTAGAATAAGGCTACAGTCGGAGGCCCCCTTGGCCTCAATTGAGGGAGGGAGGGAGGGAGGGAGGGAGGGGATGTCTGCCTGCCATGTGGCCCTGAACCTGGGAAGGGATGTACCTCTCATTTTCGAGGTCCTGGGCCGCCCCCTCCTGCACGAACAGCTCCGAAGGAATACCAACCTTTTTGGAGCCCTGTTGAGGGGGAAGAAGAGGGAAGTGAGGGCTGTGCTCTTTGCCAAGCCTCCCTCGCTCTTTCTCCCTGAGAATTGGACTGAAACCCCCAGCCTTCCTCCCCAGTGACACACTGCCTGGGGCTGTTGGGACTTGCACTCCAACTACAGTTGAGCACTGTAGGAGGCCTCTTTAGCAAAGGGCAATCTAGAATTCAAGGGGTCTTGGGATGGCCCTGAGTCTGAATCCATTTCCAAAGGACGAGGAGAGGCAATCTCCCCCTTTTCCAGCCTCTTTCTTTCACTCACCAACTCCCTGGGTAGTTCTTTCTGTGGAGGAGTTGGGATTGTCTCCGAGATGAAGCTGCTAGAAAGACATGGGAAGAATGCAACGTCCTGGGAGGGCCCCCTCCAGATCTCTGGGCGCCAACCCCCCAACCCCAGCATGCCCTCACCCCAAAAACATGGACAGGAGGTACCTCTCTGAAGTCTTGGAGATGGCCAGGCTCCCCCTCGCCACCACCAGGCTGCTAGCCTCCAAGGGGGGGGTCCTCTCTCTCCAGAAACTGCAGAGAAAAGAAGGGGGTCTCAAGATGTTATTGGAGAAGGGCTTTTTCTTCTGCCACAATCTCTCTCCTTCCATCCCATTCTTTCTCTCAGGGCTGGAATCCCCAGACAGTGCTGGACTTCAACCCCCAACATTCCTCCGCATTGACCATGTTGCCAGAGGCTGCTGGGATTTGCAGTCAAACAACTCCTAAGGGCTCCAGGATTCCCACCCGTCTTCAGAGAAGGCCCACCTGGGGACCAAAACCGAATAGCCTTACTTTCTTGGATACCGACCACTGCCTTGGCCCAGCTTCTGTGAGAGACAGGGAGCAAATCGGATGGAGGAACCCAAGAAGAAAAGTGGTCCATCTTCTTTTTGACTTTACCCAAGTCAAAAAAGAAGCACAATTAAAGCTCTGGCAGGCCATGCAAAAAGAATCTGCGAACCCCACCTCCTCCAACGTGAACCATCTAAACTGGGTTCAACAGGTCTATGGCTACTCCACCACCAACATCAAAAGAGCTCCAAGACTGAGAACGAGCCACGAGAGTAAAGACAAAGATCCACCCAGAGGAAACGTGTTCTTACCAAACATCAAAGGAACCACTGACTACAGAGAGAGAAGCTGATGAACAAACACAACCTACAAACTATCTACAGACCCACTAAGGAAATCCAACAAATGCTACGTTCAGCAGAGGACAAGAGGGATCCTCTCACCTCTGCAGGAACTGCCGTATACCATGCAGCTGTGGACAAATCTACATAGAGACCACCAAATGAAGCATTGCCCAGACACAAATCAAGGAACATGAAAGGCACTGCAGACTAATTCAGCAGAGCACCTGATGAACCAACCTGGGCACAGCATATTATTTGAGAACACAAAAATGCTGGACCACTCTGACAACCACCATGTCAGACTACAGAGAAGCCATTGAAATCCACACGCATGTCGACAATTTCAACAGAAAGGAGGAAACCATGCAAATGAACAATATCTGGCTACCAGTATTTAAAAAACTGTAAAATCAGGACAGTAAGTAAAGAACAACACTCCAAAAACAGGGGAATTCCAGACAGGAAACAATCAGAGCCAGCTAAGCACCTCCTAACAAAGGATTCCCCCAGGCAGGAAACAGCCAAGCCTTGAGCTGCAAGGTAATTCAATGCCAATCGAGGTGATAATTTTCAACATTCACACTTGTCTCAAACAGACAAGAGTTCTTTCTCCCACACGAGACATTTCACGGACATATAAACCACTTGCCTTGTTTCCAACAGACCTCACAATCTCTGAGGATGCTTGCCACAGATGTGGGCAAAACATCAGGAGATAATGCTTCTGGAACACGGCCATACAGTCCGGAAAACTCCAATCAACCCACTTCTTCAATGGCTTTGCCCAGAACTAGACACAGGGTTATTCCAGGTGAAGAGGTCTGACCAAAGCAGAAGGGAGTGGGACTAGGACATCCCTCCATCTCAACACTGGGCTTCCATTGATGCAGCCTAGAACAGCCTGGACTTGGAAAGCTGCTGCAATATACTCTTGACTCATGTTCACTTTGCAGCCTGTGCCGTCCGATGGAATTAGCACTGAACTGGTTTTTAATTTTAAATATTTATGACTGTTTTATAGTATGATGTTTTTGTTTAAAATATATTTTTATATTTTTATAATTTTATGTCTAATTGCACTGTTCAACCTATGCTGGAACCCGCCCTGAGTCCCCTTGGGGAGATATAGCGGTATACAAATAAAAGATTATTATTATTATTATTATTATTATTAAATATTTTATTTCTCAATATTATTCACACATTAATAGAAGTAGTTTCATCGTGCCAGCATTCTTGCAAAAACATATCAGAAAGGCAAATGTCGCTTTTTCACCTGATGACTTCAACCAGCATTATAAATATTTGCCCAAACCAAAAGGCATTTCAAAATCCCCCCCCCCACTACCCCCGTTTTGTACTTTGGCTATAACCCCCCCCCCCCCTCCTGCTGAGGGGAGCGGGTAAGCATACATGTAAGACGTCTACTGACATTGTTCTGTAGGGATATATGTGGATTAACTTTGTTATACTTGCTCCCCCCCCCCCCTTTCCCCTGTCCTCCCCTTCTCCTTTCACAATGTTATTTGTACAACTTGCAAAATCCTAATGAAAAATTATTCAAAAAAAAATGAGAAGGTTCCTGAAGTCAATCTCCAGAGGAGACTATATGTGGCATCTTAGTTACTTAGATCTGGACCTAGGCAATAATCCACCCTTTGAAATTATATCTGGAAACATATTGGTAGCTAATTTGAGTCTTATCACATAAAAATAATATGATGACTTGGGCTAGGTTTCATCAGTAGTTTGGCTGCTGTATTCCAAACGAGGTGGTGTTTCTCACTCACTCTTCCTAGTCCAGATCCATAGCTAATATCCTGATCCCACTATGCTGTTAACAGCACTATATTCTATTTCTGCTACAATGAAATTCTAGGATTTGCAATTTATGGAGAGGAGGAGCTGTGCACTCTTATTCAGGGAGTTCTTAGGCCTCACTAAACTATGAAGCCCAGGATGCTATCATGGCAATTAAAATAGAATACAGCACTAGAGCAGTGCAGTGTGATAAAGGAACCACTTAGATGTCACTACAACATGGATAATGATAGAACAGCCAGATTCCTTTCTGCGGAACCGAATTGACCTATGAACCCACTCATAGGTGATTAGAAGGTGACCCAGATGACTCTCCCTGCCTTTTGTCCAGCCAGAATGTGTGAATGAGACCCCTCCAGACACGTGTGAGCTAAGCAAGCTCACATGCCCAGTGGGGAGGGAGCAGAGGCAACAAAGGACCCCAATTTATGTGTAAGACCTTGCTGCAGATTATCTTGAAGGGACAGTGCATCCTGCTTGGTTGGGCTTCAGGAGATATCTGTGGGATGGGACTCTGCCAGGCTGGCAATATGGTGGCTCCACAGAAGCCAGTTGCCACAGTGGTGAGAAGAAGTAAGGGTCTATCCCTTTCCCCCCATCCCTCCAGCACAAACCCCATCTTCATGGCAACACACACTCACCACTCTTTTCTTCTCTCTAGTTAAAAGGACTATGGTCTAGAACAGCAAAATTGATAGGTATTTCCCTCAAAGTGAGTGATGGGAGGGCGAGAATGCATTGATATGTTGAGGGAGGTTTTCTCCTCACGTGTTCAGTTGGGGAGGTGACCCCCAATACCTACGATACCACTGCATATGCAAAGCCATTCTTTTGCTGGGGAAGGAAATAAACCTTGAAGATGACAATATAATACAGCTATGATGGCACACCAGGAAGATCTAATGAGAAACTAAATGTGTCTGGCTATTTTCCCAGTGACCATCGGTATGCCCTAAATTACTTTAATGCCCCCAAAAATGATACTCTACAGACAAGACTAAATTAACCAAATTGAGTTTACTGAATAAACAGGGTGAAATAAAACAAGGTATACTGAGGTATCTGAGGTAACAAATTTGATAGAGTTAGAACAGTGAAATATAAACTCTGAGGTAACAAACTATAAACTCTGGGGCAAATATATTCTAATCTAAAATCTATAAACTTTGGCAAATGTAACTATTCTATTACATGTATATGAACTATCTATCTATAAGGCAAATATAACTATTCTATGGCAAATATGTGATAAGGATGGCCTGTTCAAATTGCTAGGCCAGACCAGACACTATCTGGCTAACTAACTTCAAGCTATGACCAACAAAGAATGCCATAAGAAGTTCTATCACCAGCCCATTCTGGCTCTGGGTCAGAATGGGCTGCACCAACTGAGCTCGGCCTCTAGGGGGAACCTAAGCTTCTCCCCTAAACTTGGCAAAATGGAACAGTCCAACAGGCAAACAGGGAAATAAACAGGCCGAGACTTCACAACAGCCTCCATGTCCATTTAAGATTAAGATGAGATGGTTTTTAAAAGAAAGTAGCAATAAACTATTGTGCCACATACTAAGCGATTCAGGAGGGTGTCATTGGATGCTTTGGACAATTTGTTGAATTCCGAAAGTGCACAAAACCATCATTGCAGCATAACTGTGTTAGAAGGTCTTTGAACTCCACTAAAATTCAGTTGGATCTATTCACACTGTCCTAATGTGGATCACAGGAATAATATTCCTGACTCTGTTTTATTTATTATGCTTGTTTTTTCCATAGGAGAAGACACTCTAAGGGCATACATTTACGAAAGTAAGTCGTTCATGTTTCAAAAGTTAGGGTTTAATGCAAGCTCTGAAGTAAATCAGTTGAAGACCACTGTTTCAACTAAGTTCATTGTCTGGCTTATTTACACATTTCAATAATATTTCAAGAAATATGGGGTTCTGAAACAACACAATCTTTTTGCAGTGTGGGATTTTTAAAAACCCTCATGGGTAAAAAAAAGCCATACTATACATATTTTATCACTTAAAAAGATGAACTGTGAATATATTAGGAATTTGTGTCCTGGGAATTGACTTGTCCATGTCTGTCAAGGTGAATGTTGTCACTCAGAGACAGGATACCGAGGGAGGTATCTTTAGGCACAGTAGCCTCTGAAGATGCCCTGTTGGAGACTCCTATCTTAAAGGCCTTCTAAATCAAATATTAATCTATTTCGATACAACAAATAAGTCAAACCTTCACTCCTGATGAGGTTTTGGATTTTAAAGATTCTGACTGTTTACAAAGATCTGGAGTTTAATTTTACCGGTGAGACACCTGCTTGTGCTTGTGCTCTGTGCTGAGAACATTTTATGCTGGGTTTGTATGGTGACATAAATGTAATATTTTCAAAAACATGAAGTATTACCACTAATACCAAATATCTAGCTCTGTGATACCTTTTTCCTTACATGGGTTCATAACATCTGATCCTGAGCTCTCAATTCTCTTTATTAGTACCTGTAATGTACAGTTTGGAAAGTATACATCAGGAAGTTGAAGAGAACTGTGTACAGTTCTCATTCCTATCTGCAAATCTCCGAGGTGTATTTCTAACTGGCTTTGTGGCTGTAATGAGGAACAAGGACCTTCTACAAAAGCTAGTGTTCCAGGTAAAGATATTCTCGTGGTGCGTTAGGCTCTTCCTTTGGGGCTAAGGGTTTCCTCATCATTTGTTTCCAGCTGATTGTCCCTCCCTTCACAAATCCTTGGCCATATTGTCTTTGTGGATCTCTCCCATTAGTGTATTTCCAGCCCAATGTCATATTTGGAGGCATTCAAGATTAATCTCCGCTTCCCATTGTCAAGTGTAGCTCCAACCAAAAATATATCTTCTTTAGCTTTGGAAAAAAAAGCAGGTTAACATTGTCACCCCTGTGGTGTTTGTTTTGTTGTTTGTGCCCCTGTTCAGAAGATCTTGCTTCACTTTCTGTCCCTGCGATAACTGGATTTTGAAAAATGTGGCTTGTCTTGGAAACAAGGATTGGTGATGAAGCTTCAATGGAGAGACCTTTTCCCCTTGATGACTCTTCCAAGAGTGCATTTCCCTTCCTGGGGGTAGATTTCTCTCACGTCCGTTTGTTACAACCTTGTTCTTACTTGAGTGTGCTTGTAACTCGGGGACTGCCGTCACCCATTGACTGGAAAATGTGTAAAAGTTATTTACAAATTCCTTTCTCCTTTGAGAGAAAGAGTGAGAAAGTCACCTTGCCAAAAAAAAAAAAAAATTCATTACATTATTTTGTATTTCAGGACAAAAAGTTAACTTGCAACCCCCACCCCGCTTAAAAAAAAACATTTTTACCTAAAACATTTTCATTTAGAAACCAATGCACTTTAACACAAAATGCACAAATACAGTGTTCTTTGCATTAAGCTAATTGTGTTTTTTCCTTGCAAAATCCAAGGTACCTTTGGTGAAAAATTAAAATCTCCAAATATAAAGAATAATAGAAAATGTGCAAAACAAATGAGCATTACTGTATTATTATTATTATTATTATTATTATTACAGTCTTTTTAAAATTGCTGCCTTTCCCCTAATCCTGGGACTCGGGGATAAAATGCAAGTGTTAAGAACCATTGAAAGCATGCCATGAAAAAGAGTAAGAGCAGTGGAATGAAAGCATTTGCAACTCTTTTGTTCTTGCAATGGAGGATGAAATATGTGCAAATTTTCTTCTTTCCACCACAGCAGTCATTGTTGCTCTTTCACAGAATATTATTCCATGGAAGCCCCTTCACACATCCTTCAAAGGAATCTTATCGGCAGGAATGTTTAGGAGATTATCTGATGTATAATCTTTTTGGCAGGAAAATTAAAACTAGCCAGTGGCTATCTATATCATGTTTGCATCAGTTCTCTCACATGAGAACTGATTTAAAGGACAGAACCAAACCAAATTCATCCTCAAAATTACTCAACACTCCTTCATGCTCTTGATTCAAATTTCATCACATAGCAACCCTTGCTTTCATTTGTGTGCCACTAAATCCCTGCATTTAGGTCCATGTAACTGGTTGGCATTAACATTATCTTTTTCTTTATGTTATTAGCTGGAGGAGGCGCTTGAAGCCCCTGGCCAATGCAAGCTGAAGGTAGACGAGCCAGAATTGCAAGATCTGGTGGAAAATTTACAAGATCGCAGTGGAGTCATCATCCCTGAACTTGCAAAGGCAGTTGTTTATTTTCTAGAAGCCTTAGATGGTAAGGATCACAACTTCCAAAATACAGTGACCATTTGAATGTATGTCACTAAAGGACATTTCAGCCCATGAGCCTCTGCTGATTCAGTTGTACACATGTTGATCTTGCAGATAAGGGCAGCATTTCAAATCTCAAACTGCTTGAAATTTCCCACAGCTCTCTTGAAGGGCACCTAGATCTCTTCAGTAATAATACATCATGGACAAATAACTCATGGCATATTCTCCTAGAGTTTCTCACAGATTTGCCCAGTTACTACTGTGAGAGGACAACAACTCAGTGAAAAAGAGCCTTCTCTTCATTTGCATGTCCCAGAATGCTAGAGAAAACTATGGCTCTTTCTTATCATATTGCTGATCAGAATAATCTTGCCATCTCCCTGCTTCAGCCATTTTGCGCTAGTATGGAACCCTTTCCTTCCATTGATTGTTTTGCTCTCTTTCTCAGAACTGGAAGAAGAACAATTGATGCTCTTGGAAGAATCTGTGGAAAAGAAGATTGTGCCCAAGCAGCTGGAACTGGTAAGTGAGAACTCTAATCACACATTCCCTATATGTTTTGCCAGACATGTTAATAGATAGTAGATACTCCTTTTACAAAACTGAAATAAGTGTGAATTCTATGGAATCCTAGGATTTGCAGACAGTTTTAAGTTTTAATGCAGCAGCAACAAACAAAAAACCCCCAAAGAATTCCATATGATGCATCCATGCCAATTAAAGTGGATCGATGGCACTATAACTGTGTGGTGCAAAAGGGCATGAGTTTATAGGAGCGGTATATATACCTCTGCCTTTCTAAAATGTAAAATGTAATTTGCTTGCTAGCTTCTCAGCACTGGCAGAGCTAACTATGGCAAAAGAGTTCCATAATCAAATTGTAATACATGGCTGTACACTATAGTTTTTCCATAGAAAAACAACAATGATTTTTTTATTTAAATGAATATTTTGATTTGTGTGGTTTGATTTTGCTTCTTTTATGTTTCCAAAGATCGATATCATTTTAGGCAATATTCTAAGCAACGATGAAAAGAAATTTACTGTAGACGTCCAGCTCTTATCTGAAGAAGAGATGCTTATAATGGGAGCAATGATTGAATTGAGTGGAGTGACCATTCAGAAAACCGAAGCTCATCTTACAGGAACAGGAGAGCCTGCAGCTTTGGTGCCCTTGTTTGTGGTTCTTTATGTGCTCTCTCTTCTAACTAAGCAAGAAGACGACTGAATTCATCATGATATCTGCATGACTAAGCTGTACACATTTATCTGGGAAAGTCTCATTTATTTCCAAGCTTGAAAATATATATTTTGGGTTCAACTCCCACAATCATGGGTTGGGCAAATTGCAGTTCAGAAAAGTAACTTTTTCCAGACTTTCCTCAGTGCAGCTTAGTTCTGAGCAAAACCGTTATAGGGTTATATTGTAGTGCAGATAGGTATATACGGCCTTGCTCTTAAATCTTCTTTGCACTGTATAGCCTTCTTTTCAGTCACATTTCTCTCTATGAATGAAAATTAGTAGTAATAAAATAATTTATTTTCTTTGCAAAAGACCTTAGGTTGCATGCCTCATACATCCCTTACTGTGCTGTTACAGCTGTACCAGAAGCTCCCACTTTATTTGCCTTGTATTAAGTGTTTGCTTGCAGCCAAGGCTTGGGATTTTGCAGAAGGGTGGCTTCCTGTTAAAGTTTGTGGTTATAGGACAGGCCACCTGTCCATCATCATTAGGTTCCTTAGTTCCGCCCCCTTTTGGGTTTTCAGAAGAGAAGGGAGCCATTTTTAATCAGTCACACACAAGGAAGCTAGTCTATAGGACACAGACAGCTCGTCCCGTAGGAAAAGCTTCATTCCTGAAGATCATCTGGGGATCATCCGGTGATCATCTGGGGATTATTCAGGGGAACAGGAACAGAAGGAAAGGATCCCAAAGGCTCTGGCTGAGAGCTCACAGCCTCTCAGCCTCACAGCACCAGAGGGGAAAACAGTCCTGAAGTTCCCACAGGACAGCATTACAAAACCACTGAATTCCAGCTGAAGTATCTTCAAGCCTTGGCTGGTAGGTTTACTCGATGTCCAGACGCAGTTAGGATCGGTAGTAAGACCCAGACCAGCGAGGCCCAGATAATAGACAGCCTGGGAGAGATTATAAAGGGTTCTTCCTCATGCTGAGAAAGTACAGTTAATCCAAGTCAGTGCCAGTCTCTTAAAGACTAGAATAAGAAAACCTTGAAGTGTTGTTTGAAGATTTGTTATTTGTTCCTTAATAAAGTCTTTGTTGTACCATTAAAGACTGTAAAGACCATCACTTCAGGAAATCCCTAAGAATCTCTCTTTGAGGCACCCCAGATTCCCACTGGGTTTAAAGTATACGTCCTATAGAATAAAGACAATTTGTTCAGACCCAGTGCACGACAGAACACTTACCATTTGCAATATTCCTTGTTCTGGTAGAAATTATATCTCCTGATGGTGGTAGCCATCATGACCATCTATCTCAAATAGCCACTGCAAATTATGGCTAATTTTCATCTGAAGTAGAACCATCCAGTCTCAATTAAATGGGATGGATAGATAGCTAGATTGTAGATGGTCATATGCTTGTTTTACCATGTTTCTCACACCAGAAACGACTTGCAGTTTCTCAAGTCGCTCCTGACACGACAGAAAAAACCATGTTGTAAACATGAAAACACCATACAAGTCCTGCATGTATGACATGCTTCTTTTTTCAATATCCTGACTACTTTAAAATTACCCTTTTTCTTTTATTCTAAGACAATAACAACAACAACAATAATAATAATTTTATTTTTATACCCCACCTCCATCTCCCCTAAGGGAATGGGGCGGCTTACAAAGGGACACGCCCAGAGAGCACAAAGTTAAAAACATAGCACAATAAGATGCCATCAAAATAAAACCAAATAAAAACATATGGCAATAAAACATAACATAAAAACAGTACCATACAGAACGATAAAAGTGCTGAGTTCAGAGGGCTCTGGGTTTGTGCAAATTCCTAGACAGAGCTAAGGGAAAATGCAAAATTCAGAAAAGCAGGGCTGGGAGGATAATGTTCATGGGCATTAAAATGTCAGGATTGTAGAGCGGAGGGCCATGTTAAAGTGCAGAACTTAGGTAACATTGGGCCAATTTTTTGGAACTGCCTAGTCACACTATTCCTCCTTGCAAACATCTCTACAAACGGGGTGCATCTTTATATACATAAATTTGTTTGTATATATGAATAAAGCTTTTTTCTCTGTTGCTGTTACTGAAATTGGTGTGCATCTTACAATCAATGCTATTTTAGAATCAAAACAGAGGTGTTTTGGTGGTAATCGGGCCTTATATAGCCTCAGGATGGTGGGCAGGGTTATCACCAAAACATTTTAGATTGTAGACAGTTCCAAACAATGAACTGTGTGATTCACGGAGACCACGAAGAAAATGTGTGTGTGTGTGTTTGTTGTTCATTCGTTCATTCGTTTCCAACTCTTCGTGACTTCATAGACCAGCCCACGCCAGAGCTCCCTGTTGGCCGTCACCACCCCCAGCTCCTTCAAGGTCAATCCAGTCACTTCAAGGATGCCATTCATCCACCTTGCCCTTGGTCGGCCCCTCTTCCTTTTTCCTTCCATTTTCCCCAGCATCGTTGTCTTCTCTAAGCTTTCCTTTCTTCTCAAGATGTGGCCAAAGTACTTCATCTCTGCCTCTACTATCCTTCCCTCCAATGAGCAGTTGGGCTTTAAGATATATATGGATGGAGCTACACTTAAAAAAGGTATACAAATTAAACTTAAGAACAGACCTATAGAACCTGTCTTGTTCATAACTTAGAGATTGCCTTTATTGAGACAGACACAGTGCTGTCAAATTGTATTAATGAGACAATGTAGACACAACCTGAGTTGGTCACGGTGTGCCTAAAAAGCCAATAGTTTTCCCGAAAAGGGGATGAATTTGAAGCTGAAAATGAAACTAAATTCAGAGTCTTGAGGTTCACTGCTGTTTCCTCTTCTTAATTAGCCCAAACACCTTCAGAGTTTTTTTTTGTTTTTGTTTTTCAATATCACTTGAGGAAGGGAGAAGATCAACTGGGCGATCTCCATTGAAGCTGCGGAGATTTCCTGGAGCATATGGGCTTGAGTCAAACAGCTGAGCTGGGGGTGTATGCTCGTGTGGAGGGACTTGGGGGCTATGGAGTGTGGGCTGCTGCTGGTTCTTGGGAGGCACAAGGGAGGTCATGGGGATAGAGGCCATTTCCAATTCATCTGGACTTCCATCCTTGGGAAACTGCAATTCCCACAGATCAAGCTATGTTTTCTTTTAATTAGGGATGGGATTGGGGGTCTTCAATAACAAAGAGAAACATCTTCAGGAGAAGCAGGCAGTTGGGGTTCAATGTGTTGAGCTTTGGCTTCTTTCACTTTCCTTCCTGGAATAAACACTGGCACTGCAGCACATGGCAAGGGCCCCCTGGAGGGCAAGAGGAGGAACTGACTCACTCACCTGGGGAAAGGCACCTGAACACCAGGGAACCCTGGGAGATGTAGTTTGACAGGCCTTCTGCCTTCTTTGCCCAAAAGTGCCAGAAACAGAGAGGCAGCATGGTGAATTGGTTCAAGCTCTGGACTCAGGATTAGTTTGACCACACGCCGACATTTGTGGTCCAGTGCGATGGAATCCTGGGAGTTGTCGTTTAGTTTGCAAAGCATTTCACTTTCTCAGCATTCTTTGACACAGAAGGCTGCAGACCTTGCAAAACTGCAATTCCCAGAATTCCATAGCATTGAGCTATGACATTTGCAGAGCAAATACACCCTTAAGAGAGAGAAATGTATTTTGTTTGTAAGGACTAAAGGTTCATCTACACTGTAGAATTAATGCAGTTTGACACCACTTTGATTGCCACGGTTCAATGCTATGGAATCCAGAGATCGATAAAGTGGAGAGGCACCAGAACGTTTTGACACTGTAGGTATTCTAAAATACCACCCAGTTTTTAGACTTATTATTATTATTATTATTATTATTATTATTATTATTTCTACCTGGCTTTATCCATCTAAAAAAAGCTGCATTCATTTTACAGTGTAGATGCATTCTTCAAATCCTTGAATGATTATTGACAGTGCCGGCTAATGTCATCCCGCTTGCATGTTTTGCCATAGGAAGTTACTTTGGAAGAGTCTTTAGTAACAGTCACAAGACCAACTCCCTGGAAGTAAACAATTCATAAAATAGTTGCATTTAAGTGTTACTTTTTTACATTACAGCTATTGAAAGTAATGTATGTTTGTTAACATAGTCACTTGAGCTGCAGCATGCGCTGGAGCTTGACCCGTGCCATCTTTCTTCTGCATTATTTGACAGTACAATACAATAAAAGGCCACCCGGACTCTTCCATATATATCTCCATAAGTTAAAAGACTGTCTTTTACTTCAATAGGGAGTTAATTCTACAGCACAGATGCACTTTAAGACTCAGGCTCCATCTTCACCAACTCTCTCAATGAAACTACAACTCCCAGGATTCCATAGCCTTGAGCCAAAGTCATTCACATGGGCTCAAAGGGCATTTGTTCTATAGTGTGGAGTCACCTTAAGACCAGAAAAGCCACATATTCATTGCTCTGTCCTTTTGGGGCATTTGCTCAAAGAGACTGGGATTAGCCGGCTCCTTGCATCCTGTGCGTTCTTCCCTGGGATGTCTAGTTTGGCTCTGAAAAGAAGAATCTGTAAACAATATTTGACCCTTTGGGTGGCCCCTCCTTCTCTGGACCCTTCCACCTGTCCCTTTCCTTCTTGGATTGTGGTCTCCAGAAAGGTACACAGGATGATCTCAGGTGAGAACAGAAACGGGACTGTGGCTCCCCTTCATCACGTCACGAGAGTCCTGCTGATGCAGCCTAGACTCGCATTGGACTTTTTCGCCGCAGCTTCACACCTTAGACTCATTTTCCATTTGTAGACCACTAAGAACAGGGTTCGCTACTATCTACACTTTTGCATTTCCACAAGGAGAGGATTCCCCCAGCGAAACATTATAAAACACACGCACAAACAGTTCTTCTTAACGATACTTAACAAACTTTATTGGCACAGCCATGTCATCCTGGTCATAACATGATCTCAATGTGACACAGTTTAATAACACACACACATTTGCACCAACTACAATCCCTTCCACACTGTCCCATATCCCAGGATCCTATACCAAATAATCTGCTTATCCCAGATTATCTGGGAGTGCAGGCTCATATAATCCTGTTTAAAACATATAATCTGGGATCAGATCCTGGGGAATAGGGCAGTGTGGATCCATTTTACATGATAGCATTGTTGTCTTCTCTCACTTCTTCCTCTTAGGCCCCACCTACACTGCCATATAATCCATTATGAACTGCATTTAATCCAAATTCTAAAACTGGATTATACGGCAGTGAAAAATGAGGCCTTTGGCTCCATCTAAACTGTACATTGCATGCATTTTGAACTGGATTATATGTTCAGTACAGACAACTATGGATGAGTCTACACTCACCCTACAATGCAGATCAACCTGCATGAAAGGGTCAGTGTGGATGGGGCCTGAGTTGTAAGTCCTGGGCAGTTGAGGTCTCCCTCCCCAAAGGAATCCAAGGAAAGCGCCACATTCAAAAGAAACGGATACATTTATTCTAAGCAAAGATCTTTTAACACTAGACAGCAGACATGATATAAATGGTTACAGAAAGTAAACAAAACAGACTATAGAATAATATTAAGTCACAATTGATGTCAGGGTTGCCCAACATGACAAGCCTGGTTACAAAGCCGATACAACACAGACTATATGCCATGGCTCCATCTACACTGTCATAGAATCCAGTTTGAACCGCAGTTAATATGTATTTAGAAACTGAATTCTATGCCAGTGTCAATGGAGCCTAGAACCTTATCTACATTATCATTTCATGTAGTATGAACTCAGGCTGGATCGGCACTGCCCCATATCCCAGTTTCTGGTCCCAGACTATCTGCTTCTCCCAGGTTATCTGGCAGTGTAGACTCATATAATCCAGTTTAAAGCAGATAATCTGGGATGAGATTTTGGGCTATAAGGCAGTGTAGATCCAGCCTACATGGGAACATTGTCATCTTCTCTCACTTCCTCTTCTTAGGACCCATAAGGGTCCTTCTACACTTCCCTATAATCCAATAATAATTCCCTATAATCCATTCTAATTCCCTATAATATCAAGGCAAATAGTCCACATTTTCTGCTTTGAATTGGATTATCTGAATCAATCAACACTGCAAAATAATCCAGTTGAAAGCAGAGAACCTGGATTTTATAAAGCTGTGTAGAAGGGACCCTACACTGCCATATAATCCAGGTTGAACCACAGTTCTGAAAATTCTGAAAATGGATTGTGTGGCAGTGTAGATGGGGCCTATAGCCTTACCTACACTGTCATTTCATGCAGGTAGAACTGTATAATATGGTCAGTGCAGACTCAGGCTGGATCTACCCTACACTACTGGATTATATGAGTCTGGCAGTACAGACTCATATAATCCAATTCAAATCAGATAATCTGGGATCAGATCCTGGGAGAGAGGGAAATATAGATCCAGCCTCATATGCAGCTCAACCTGCATGGACGGGTCAGTGTGGATGGGGCCTGAGTTGCAGGTCCTGGGCAGTTTGGGTCTCCCTCCCAAAAGGAATCTAAAGAAAGTGCCAGATTAAAAAGAAAAGGGTACATTTATTCTAATAAGACATTAAAGAATACAATATTAGACTACACAAATCCATAAGATAAAACTACAACACACAGACTAGGGGGCCTCTCTCACTGCGCTGTCCAAGGGCGTCTCTTCTCCTCCAGCGGCTGGGCTGTGAGTCCTGGGATTTGCAGAGGAGGGAGGGGGGCCTTGGAGACCCTCCTCTGCCAGAGAGGCCTGGGCCTCCCTCCCCTGCAAGCCCCGGATCCACAGGAGGCAGCCAGAGCAGCCAAAGGAGAAGAGCAGCGCTTCCACAGGGCAGGGGGATCCTCTCCTACACAAGAAAGACAATCATATTACATGGTAAATAACAACAAACATACACTTTAAACTTTTACAAGAAAGCGAAATATCCAAACACAGTTATCGAAGTCCTGTCTTCTCTCTTCTTCTTCTTACAGGCGCCAGTCAGGGTCCCTCAAAGTCAAGCATCCCTCGATGGTTGGGGTCCCTCGATGGCCAGGGTCCTTCGCTTATCAAGGTCCCCCAATGTCAAGCGTCCCACGATGGTCAGAGTCCCTCGCTGATCAGGGTCCCTCGATGTTCATGTCCCTCGATGGGTCACTGTCCCTTGGCGTCCTCCGTCTGGAAAGGCCCTGTAAGAACCACAAGCAGTGTCAGTGGGGAGTGCTTCCCCTCCTCTTCCTGCTTCTCCTCCATGGCCAACACCAGCCAGGCCTCCTTCCACGTGAGTCCAGGTGAAGTGGGGTGGGTGGGGGGCCCAAGGTGAACCCAAGGGGCATCAAGGCCCATCGGGAGACATAGCTCCAGAAGAGGGGGGATGGCCTCCTGCTTGACGGGTTTGTCCAGGAAAGTCACAGCCACTAATGGGCCAGCCTTCCTCAGTGGCTACACTGGAAAATACAAATGCAATTCCAATGCAGCCCTTGGGGAAAGCTGGCCCATCAGTGGCTGTCACTTGCCTGGACAAACCTGTGAGCAAGGACAACCCCGAAGTAGTCACTCAAAGTCTAAAGCAGTGTTTCTCAGAGAGTTCCAGACAGCAGTTTAACCCAGTAACAATGACATTTTAAAAAAGCGAATGTTCCCCTGTTCTAGTCCACCGCCACCACCACCACCCCCAAAAAGTGTGTGCTTTCCTGGAGGGGAGAGTCCACATGCCCTGCCAGGATTTCCCACAGGAAACCAGGACAAAGAAAAAAGAAACCTTTAAATATCCCTTTAAAAGGAAAATAACTCACCCTGCCACCATTTACCCTTCTCTGGAGTTCTCCTGGGTCATGCCAATGGTGCACCAGGGGGAGGGGGGCAGGACAGGAGCAATTTTCCTCCTCCTCCCTTCATGCATCATTGGTACGACCCAGGAGAACTCCAGAGAAATGGGGAGCAGATTTTTTTTCCTTTTAGAAAGGCAGTTTTAAGAGCTTTGGGGAAGGGGTGTCTTACATTTCTGGGGCTCCAGGAGCCCAAGAAATCCAAGGTAGATTGTATAGAGGGGAACTGGAAGTCGCGCGGCGCAATCTCCGGTCCCATCTACACAGCTCCCTCACCGGGAAAGACACAGGTCTTTTGAAAGACCCATGTCTTTCCAGCAGTTAAATTACCTTGAACAAAGCAGAGTTCTCCTGCTTTGTGACGAATGCATTCGCGTTTACGTGGGCCGTCATCTGGACGCCTCTCAGAAAAACGCAGGAGGGCGCACGTTTTGTGTCCTATCTGGATAGCCTTTCAAATTGTGCTTCTCAACGTGTGTTGGAAGTCAGTCCAACACACGTTCCAACATGTGTTGGAAGTTTGCTGAAATCCCAGTCAGCTTGCTAGCGATTAGGATGATATGAGTCAAAGCCCAAGAGCGCTTCCAGAGAGCTCTTTATCCCAGGAGCATCTGCGATTAAAATATGTGGATATTCCTGGGGGCCTGTCTACACCCATCCCTGAAAGCACATGCTTTCTGGGGTGGGTGTCCAGGTGTTCTTCCGGGACTGGCCCGGCAGAACATCTGCAGACCCTAGCCTCCTACCCCACAGCCCCCAAAACCCTTTTAAAAGTAAAATAAACTTACTTAAATTTATTTTACTTTTAAAAAGGGGTTGGGGCTGTGGGGGAGGAGGATGGGATTCCCATAGTTTTCCGGACTAATTTAGTCCGGAAAAATGACTGTAGTCCAGACACCAGAAGTAGTGGGTTTATCCTACAGCTTCCAAGAGGCACAAAATAAATCCACTAACTAATTAATTTTCCACACACCAAGGTTTCCCTGGCTTGTGGCAAATTAATTGAGGGTTGACCAGAATGTCATCTGTACAGCTTCCCCCTTTTTGCAGAAGTTTCTACAATAAAGGGCCTGTCTGGAGGCAAGGTTGCCTCTGAAGACCTGATGCAGTCACCCCATATGTTACCTGTGGCTGGATGTGTGTTTCTAAATAATGCAGTCTGAACTTATAGATATTCCCCAGGAAAGGAGGGGGCTGTGACCCTGTGACCCATGACTTGACCTTTGCCCTCTTGACCCTTCTGATTGGGTGGGGAGAGGGGGCATTGGGGTGTTTGGGGGGAGGGGCTCAGGAGAAGGGAGGCCTGGCTGTGCCTGGAGGGAAGGGGGAGGAGGGGCGGCACCCATGGGTTGGGCAAGGGGAGGGAAGTGCCCTTGTGGGGATGCCACCTTGGAGGGAGGGAGGAAGCGGTAGTGGCATCCCAGGCCGAGGGGGAGGGGTCAGGGTGGGGGAGTCCGGAGGTCAAAGGAGGCGGAGCCCAACCCAAGGGTTGGAATGAAGACCCAGGGAGCAGGTGGTGGCCCCTTCCCTCCAGGTCTCCCAATCCCCCACAGAACAGAACAGAGCTCAACAGAGGGGCCTGAGGGGGCCCAAGCAGTCTTCCTTCTCTGCTCTGCTCCAAGGGCCTCTGGTGGCAATGGGGCCCAGAGCGGGGGCGGTCCTTCTGCAAAGGGGCGGGGATTCCCTGGGCCAGGGCAGGGCAGACTCCCGCCTCCTTAACGCTACTTCCCTTTGGGGCTGCGGCACAGCTGGAGCGTAGCGGAGGTCTTCCTGTAACAAGCCGGGAGATCGTGATGTTCCTGCAAAGGACAGAGAAAGGAGGACTGGTTGAAGGAGACTCCTTTCTTTCTTCCTCAATTCCTCCCTCCTTCTCTCCTTCTCTCCTTCCTTGCTTACCTGTCCATCAGGCGGGTGGGCCCTTGGCGTACTCTGGGGGGTACCTTTCTCGCCCGCAGCCTGCCACCAAGCGCCGAAAAGCAGCTCGCAGCCCGTGTCGGGAGTGGAGGGCGGAGGCCCTGGCGAGGATGGCCTTGGTCTGCCAGCCAACTCTCCTGACTTCAGGGTCATGGTCAGCGAGGAGATCGGTCAGCCCTGGAAGGAAGGGAGGGAGGGAGGTCAGCAGGTGAGGGACGGAACACGGACTCCCCAGGACCCTCTCTTCCAAGGCCCAGTCCCTCTTGGGCTGACTTACAGGCCTCGTAGGTGCAGGTGTTCCTCTCAGTGCAGATGTTACTGTTCTTGTGAAGCACGTGACCTGGAGAGAAGGAAGGCGGCAGAGAAGAGAGGGACCATCTCCCTGAGCAAAGAGCATTCTGGAGCTCCCTGAACCCAATGCTACACCCAAGGGAGGGGGTGCCCCAGAGGAGGACAGGGAGGGGGCTTTGCAGGCAGAAGGAAGGGAGAGAAGGGGAGGAAGAGGTCCCTGATCTTTGCTCTCCCCCCAATAAGGCTCTGGGTTCCCAGAATGAGCTCGAAGGGCCCAGGGTGGAAGGAGAGGGGTCCTCTGGGGAAGAGGGCACTCCTACTGCCCCAGAAAGTGAGCTGGAAGCCAGGAATAGGCACTGATCACCCACCCCCCCGATCTCTTACCGAGCAACATGGCCGCTGCCTTCTTTGCCGAGGGAAGCTTGCTCTTGAAAAAAGGCAGGCAGCCATACACCTGCTCCTCCAACTCACTCCTGGAGCTGCAGTGCTGGATCTGGAGGAGAGAGAGAGATGAGGTCAAAAAAAGGGTTCCCTATGCCTGCCGGGCATAAGGCCCCCCTGACTCCCAGGCTTCAGGACGGGCACTGACCAGGCGCTTGGAGATTTTGTGGAGCAGCTCCTGCAGGCTGAAGGTCTCTCCCCCCAGAACGCTGTCCTTCAGGTGCCATCGCAGGACCTCCGCCGTCTCCCTGAGGGTCTCCCTCGCAGTCTTCAAAGAGGAGGAGGAGGAAGAGGGAAGGAGTCAGGCTCACTTGGCGGGCAAGTGACCCCTTCCTCTCCCCCTTGACCCCTGTCCTGAGCCCCAAGTGCTGGGCCTCCCTCCCACCTTGGCCACCTCCTTGTCCTCATCCTCCACGTGAACCAGCACCGTAAGGAGGTCGTGGATGGTCTTGCGCTCCTGATGTTGATGTTCCGGGCGCCAGAGAAGCTGCTGAAAGCATTCCAGGGCTGCCTTCCTGATCTTGGCCGCCTCCTGAAAAAACAAAGGAAAAGGAGACTTTCTTTCTCCCCCTTTCTTTGTGTGAAGCCCCTTCTCGGGGCTTGGGGAGAGGGGGAAGTCTACACCCCCCCCCCCCAAAATGGACCAGGGGCCAAGACTCACGTGGTGGAAGAGAGGGCGGCATCCGGCAGCCAGGTGAGCCTTCGCAGGGCCCTGGTCTTCCTTGTGCAGCAGGGCCCCCAGCTGGCCAGCCAGGCCCAGGAACTCCAGCACGACGTTGATGTGGGGGGATTGCAGCCCCCCAAGGACCCCGTCCAGGAGCTCCTGGAGCCTCATGGTCTGCAAAGAGAGAGAAAGGAAGGCCATGCCTAAGAGGTCCCCTGCAGAGAACGCGTAGACACAGTCCTCCCCCCTGGATGGGGAAGGGACCTCCCAGGACCTTCTTCCAACAACTGCAAGAGCAAGGCCTGCTGGATCTAGACTCAGCTGGCCTTCTGTGTGGTGTGTGGAGCCGGGGCTGTGCCTGACTTACCTCCCTGTATGTCTTGCACAGAAGGAGAAGGCCCTGCCTGCTCTGATGTTGTACGGCCAGGCTGTGATGTTGGAGCCAGGCCGTCAGCAGTGCCCAGGTCTTCTCTGGGGAGTGTGGGCGCTGGCCAGTGTGCAGCAGCTGAAATAGAAGAGGAGAAGTGTGAAGAGCTGGAGCCAGGAAGGGAAGCACTGCCTCTCCTCTTCTCAACTCCCCCGCCCTATCCTAAGGCCCCCTTCCAGCCCAAAACTCATTCTGACCAACCCTCCTCACCTGGATATAGAAGGCCACCACTCCGGCCGAATGCTCCAGCGGCGCTTCTGTTTCCCAAGTGGAACACAGGTGCTGGAGCAGGGAGGAGGAGGACTTGAGGAAGCTCCTGGAAGACAAAAGGGACCCCGTGAGGGAAGCCAGCCAGAGAGACCAGGCTGTGCATCCTCCCCGAACCTCCTCCGGCCCTTGGCTCCTTACCGCAACTGGAGGGCCATTCCCTCAGGGCAGATGCTGAGGTCTTCTAGCATCTCCTTGGAGGTCTCCTTGAAAGACACCCGGGCCACCCTCTTCAGCAGCACTATGATTATCTTCGCCAGTTCTCTGCAAGAAAATGAAAGAAAAAAGTTTACTTCCCAGTGGAGGATTTGAGTCCCCCATCTGGCCCCCCAAAAGGCCTGGGAGCCCCACTGAGCCTCCCCCGCTCCTTACTCTGGAGGAACGTAGATGCTGCTCTGGTCCCTGCTGGGCGCCTCCAACCCAGGCCTTGTGACCTCGATGTAGTTGGTCACCAAGGCGAGCAGAAGCTCCAGGAACCACCCCTGCAGGCGACTGCTGTCCTTGATGTATCTCACGATCTTCCCGATGGCCCGCGTCGCTCTTGCCTGCGGAGGGAAAGGAGGAGGATTAAATGCCAGGAGGGCTCCTGCTGACGGCCAGGAAAGAGGGCCCCCTCTCCCTCCCAAGGCCCTCAAAGACAGGGTGCAGGAGGGGATGTCCTTACTGTGGCCGCATCCAAAGTGGAACTCCCCTGTTCTTTGCCCTCCTCGGCCAGCCAAGGGCCCTCCTTCACCTTGGCCAGGAACAGGTCGAGCGCCGCCTCCGCAGAGCAGTAAGGTGAATTGAGAACGGCGCACATCAATTCACCACACTCCCTGTGAATGAAGAGAGGGAAGAGGGAGCCAGGGTCAGGGTCAGGCTTGTCTCCAGCCCCATGGGGACAGGGGAGTGGCACCCCAGGCCCAGCTCTCTTACCTCCCACTGGACTCCAGATAGTGGTCTGTGGCCATCTTGAGATGTTTGCGGGCCACGTAATCCACAGCCCGCATAGCCTCTGCAGAGGAGGGACTGCAGAGGAGCTGGCACAGACGGTGAAGGTGTTCTTGCGCCTGTAAGGAAGAAAGAAGGGAAACAGTGGCACTCGGGAAACATGGAAAGTCTCCTGGGTCAAAAATGGAGGGAGGGGAATGTGTAGATGTGTAGGATGCCTGTTGGAAGGAATGGGGCATTGGGGTCCCAACATACCTTTCTTGTGGCTAAAGAGCAGCCTACCAGAACATCTCTAGGACACACCTGCCACCTGGAAGGTCTATGCAGGAGGCCCCTCTCTGCGTCCTGAGGAAGGCGTTGGACGATGCCTCCTCGGTGGTGGTCCCAGGCCTTGTGGGGGGAACTCTGGGCCTTACCTGCTCTAGGTCCATGGAGGACCATCTCCGAGGCTTCAGGGCCAGATCTTCCCCTTCCTCATGGCCCAGGGAGCTGGAAGAGAGGCATAAGGAGGTGAGGTCTGGTAGGCCAGGGACTGAGGACAAGGAGGGGCGCAATGGTCATCCCTCCTGGCAAAGAGCAACGCACCTGCTTGAACTGGGGAGAGGGTCCCACACCTCATCCTCCAGGCTGGGGATATCAGCTAACGTTGCCTCTTCGGGGTCCTGTAAAAGACAATTAGATAGAGAAGTGAAATTGGGGCAAAGGGGAAGGAATGGGAAGACAGCTCAGGGGAGGAAGACTAGAGTAGGAGGAAGAAGCTTAAAGGAGGGGCAGGGAGAGGAAAAGAGGAGGGGATGAAGAGGAAGGAGCCCCCCCCCTTCGCCCGCCCCCTCCCCGCTCCCTTTCCTTCCTTACCCTTGATGTCTTCTCAGGGGGCTCATCGACACTGCAAGGAGAGAGAGAGACAAGGCAAGATCAGAAGACATCCTCTCCTCTCTCTCAGCTGGAACCCCCCCCCCCAAGCCCCCTAGAATAAGGCTGCACGCTGAAGACCCCCCTGGACACAATTGAGGGAGGGAGTGAGGGAGGGAGGGGATCTCTGACTGCGATGTGGCCCTGAACCTGGAAGAGATGTACCTCTCATTCTCAAGGTCCTGGGCCGCCCCCTCCTGCACCAACAGCTCCGAAGGAACACCAACTTCTTTGGAGCCCTGTTGAGGGGGAAGAAGAGGGAAGTGAGGGCTGTGCTCTTTGACAAGCCCCCCCCCCCCTTTCTCCCAAAGAGAATTGGACTGAAACCCCCAGCCTTCCTCCCCAGTGACACACTGCCTGGGGCTGTTTGGACTTGCACTCCAACAACAGTTGAGCACTGAAGGAGGCCTCTTCAGCAAAGAGCCACCTAGAACTCAAGGGGTCTTGGGATGGCCCTGAGCCCGAATCCATTTCCCAAAGGACGAATAGAGGCAATCCCCCCCTTTCCAGCCTCTTTTTTTCACTCACCAACTCCCTGGGTAGTTCTTTCTGTGGAGGAGTTGGGATTCTCTCCGATATGAAGCTGCTAGAAAGGCAAGGGGCAGAAGAGGAACTCAGCTTCTCCCTTCTATTCCCTCCAAGAGAGGCAAGCCCCATCCCAAGGATCTTGCCAGCCCATGGGAAGAAGGCAACATCCTGGGAGGGCCCCCTCCAGATATCCGGGCCCAAACCCCCCCAGACCCCAGCATGCCCTCTCCCCAAGAACATGGACAGGAGGTACCTCTCTGAAGTCTCGCAGATGGCCACCAGGCTGCTAGACTCCAAGGGGAGGTCCTCTCTCCCCAGAAACTGCAGAGAAAGGAAGGGGGGGGGGTCTCAAGACTTTACTGAAGAAGGGCTTTTCCTTCTGCCACAATCTTTCTGCTGGGATTTGCAGTCAAACAACTCCTGAGGGCTCCAGGATTCCCACCCCTCTTCAGAGAAGGCCCACCTGGGGACCACAACGGAATAGCCCTAAGTTCTTAACAGCAATGCATCAGGGCCATTACTCGACATCTTCAGTATTTCTCTTGGTTCTATAGGAAGCTGCTAGTTAGTAGAAAGCAGGAATCTTTCTCAGTCTTATTTGCAGATACCTCTGATTAAGATTGGGACTTAATACTGTATGTAGGAGCATGATGTCCCATATTCATATCCCAGACAAGCCCTGTACATTTTGGCCAGTGTGCTACAGTGGTCTGAGCTTTGGACCGCAATCGTAGACGCCAGGATTTGAATCTCCACTTTCCCATCAAAATCCACTTTCTTGGTCGCAGAGGAAGGCAAAAACAATCTCCTCTGAACAAATCTGGCCAAGAAAACCTCACGATAGGTTTGTCTCAAGGCTGCTTTAATTCTGAAAGGACTTTCAAAACACCACAGGCTCACCGGATATATGACCGCCTGGAATGCAACCTCTTACGAGAGAGAATTCACACCATCCGCAAAGAACTCGCAAACATAGATAAGGAACTGTTGCACCTCCATATCAACATCCGCCAGAAGATGAATTCTCAGGACTGGGACAAAATAGATAACCTCACTTGCAGAAAAATGGAGAAAAACATGGTTGTCCACACCAACAGACAAAAACAAAAATTCCACAAACGCCAAAAGCAACACCCGAAACCAGAAGTGGATACATCGCGGACCATCATCAACCTGACAGACAGACAATTCTCTGAAGACCAAGTATCCATACTAGCGAAAGGTGGAAATTTTGCTGTAACTGCCACCAGTATCCCAGTAAAAAACATCATTGCCAATGTCGAATCAGCAATTTATCGCCTCCCTGAGGAAGAAGCAAGAGGGGAAACAGCAAGGATCCTGAAAAAGGCAAAACTTCCCTCCAGTAACATAACAAGGGAGGAAAGACAAGCCATCAGAGACCTCAACTCAGATCCTGATAACATCATTCTCCCAGTAGACAAGGGGAATGCTATACAGAACAATACAAGGAGAAGATCAGAAAACTCTTGGATCCTATTATATACAGAAAACTTAAAAAAAGACCCAACTTCCAAAATAACCAGAAAAATCAACATAGAATCAAAGAATCAAAGAGTTAGAAGAGACCTCATGGGCCATCCAGTCCAACCCCCTGCCAAGAAGCAGGAATATTGCATTCAAATCACCCCTGACAGATGGCCAGCCAGCCTCTGCTTAAAAGCTTCCAACTCCTCAATAAACTTCGGCATACGACAACGGCTATGTAAATCGGAAGCCCTTCCACCTAGGCTTTATGGACTCCCAAAAATCCATGAGGACTCCACCCCACTCAGACCCATCGTGAGTGCCATTGGATCCCCCACATACGACTTAGCAAAATTTCTTGTAGCACAGTTACAAAGCCATATTGGGCTCACTACACTCTACATCAAGGACTCAGCCCACTTCATAGAAAAAATCAGCAATCTCAAGCTAAATACCAACGATAAACTGATCAGCTTTGATGTGGTGTCTCTATTTACCATGGTCCTGGTAGCAGACACCATGGCACCAATCAACCAGAAGTTCCCAGAAAACATCACAGCTCTGTTTCACCATTGCCTCACCACCAGCTACTTTCAGTGGGACAATGAATTCTACGAACAAAAAGATGGAGTAGCTATGGGGAGCCCCCTCAACCCGGTCATAGCTAATTTCTACATGGAACACTTTGAAAAACAAGCCCTGGAAACAGCAACAAAAAAGCCCACGATATGGTTCAGATATGTGGATGACACTTTCACGATTTGGAGCCATGGAGAAGAAGAACTAAACAGGTTCCTGGACCGTCTTAACAGCATCCACCCAAACATCCAATTCACCAAGGAAAAAGAAAATGAAGAAAAACTGCCTTTTCTAGATGTCCTAGTCATCCGCAAACCAGATCAACAATTGGGTTACACGGCTTACAGAAAACCTACACACAGAGAGAGATCGATATCTACATAAAAACTCCAACCATCACCCAAGTCAAAAAAGAAGCACCATTAAAGCCTTGGCAGAATGTGCGAACCCCACCTCCTCTAAGATGAACTGAACCACCTAAATTGGGCTCTACAGGCCAATGGATACTACACCTCAGACATCAGAATTGCTGCAAGACCGAGAACAAGCCACGAGAGTAAAGACAAAGATTCACCCAGAGGAAAAGTGTTCTTGCAATACATCAAGGGAACCACTGACCGCATTGGGAAACTGATGAGGAAACACAATATACAAACTATCTACAGACCCACCAAGAAAATCCAACAAATGCTACGTTCGGCAATGGACAAAAGGGATCCTCTCACTTCTGCAGGAGTCTACCGAATACCATGCAGTTGTGGACAAGTCTACATAGGGACCACCAAACGCAGCATTGCCCGGACACGAATCAAGGAACATGAAAGGCACTGCAGACTACTTCAACCGGAGAAGTCAGCCATAGCAGAGCACCTGATGAACCAACCTGGGCACAGCATATTATTTGAGAACACAGAAATGCTGGACCACTCTAACAACCACCATGTCAGACTACTCAGAGAAGCCATTGAAATCCTCAAGCATGTGGACAATTTCAACAGAAAGGAGGAAACCATAAAAATGGACAAAATCTGGCTACGTGTATTAAAAAAACTCTAAAATTGCAACAGCAAAAAACAGAGAGGAAACAATCAAGGACATCTAATCACCTCTCAACAAAACATTCTCCCAGGCACTGCCAGGCCATCAAATGCTAATCAAGGTTGTCAGTTGGAACATTCACACCTAGCTTCAACGGACAAGAGTTCTTTGTCCCACCCTGGTCATTCCACAGATATATAAACCCATTTTCCTAGTTCCAACAGACCCCATTACCTCTGAGGATGCTTGCCATAGATGCAGGCGAAACTTCAGGAGATAATGCCTCTAGAACATGACCATATAGCCCAAAAAAAAACCCTACAACAACCCAGAATAGCCCTACTTTCTTGGATACCGACCACTGCCTTGGCCCAGCTTCTGTGAGAGACAAGGAGCGAACGAGATGGAGGAACCCAAGGGGAAATGGTGGCCATCTTCTTTTACCCAAGTCAGAAAAGAAGCACAATTAGAGCCTGGCAAAGCATGCAAAAAGAATCTGCAAACCCCACCTCCTCCAAGGTGAATTGAACCATCTAAACTGGGCTCAACGGGCCTATGGCTACTTCACCACTGACATCAGAAGAGCTGCAAGACCGAGAACGAGCCACGAGAGTAAAGACAAAGATCCACCCAGAGGAAACGTGTTCTTACCATACATCAAGGGAACCACTGACCACAGAGAAAGAAGCTGATGAACAAACACAACCTACAAACTATCTCTAGATCCACTAAGAAAATCCAACAAATGCTACGTTCAGCAAAGGATAAGAGAGATCCTCTCACCTCTGCAGGAGCTGCCGTATGCCATGCAGCTGTGGACAAGTCTACACAAATCAAGGAACATGAAAGGCACTGCAGACTAATTCAACCCAAGACTTCAGCAGAGCACCTGATGAACCAACCTGGACACAGCATATTATTTGAGAACACAGAAATGCTGGACCACTCTCACAACCACCATGTCAGACTACACAGAGAAGCCATTGAAATCCCCAACCATGTGGGCAATTTCAACAGAAAGGAGGGAACCATGAAAATGGACAAAACCTGGCTACCAGTATTTAAAAAACTGTAAAATCAGGACAGTAAGTAAAGAACAACACTCAAAAGACAGGGGAATTCCAGACTGGAAACAATCAGGGCCAGCTAAGCACATCCCAACAAAGGAATCCCCCTGGCAGGAAACAGCCAAGCCTTGAGCTGCAAGGTTATTCAATGCTAATCGAGGTGATCATTTTCAACATTCACGCTTGCCTCAAACAGACAGGAAACAATCAGGGCCAGCTAAGCACCTTCCAACAAAGGATTCCCCAAGGATGCTTGCCATAGATAGGGCAAAACGTCAGGAGAGAATGCTTCTGGAACATGGACATACAGTCCGGAAAACTCAAAGCAACCCACTTCTTCAGTGGCTTTGCCCAGAACTAGACACAGGGTTATTCCAGGTGAAGAGGTCTGACCAAAGCAGAAGGGAGTGGGACTAGGACGTCCCTCCATCTCAACCCTGGGCTTCCATTGATGCAGCCTAGAACAGCCTGGACTTGGAAAGCTGCTGCAATAGACTTGACTCAGGTTCAATCTGCAGTCAGTTAAGACAACTAATTCCGTTTCATATGGACTGTGGTCAAGTCAGAGGTCACCCATCCCATATCGAGGAATTTCATCTTTATTGCTATAGCCCCCGGTGCCGCAGTGGGTTAAACCGCTGTGCCGGCAGGACTGAAGACCAACAGGCCACAGGTTCGAATCCGGGGAGAGGCGGATGAGTTCCCTCTATCAGCTCCAGCTCCTCATCTGGGGACACGAGAGAAGCCTCCCACAAGGATGATAAAACATCAAATCATTCGGGCATCCCCTGGGCAACGTCCTTGCAGACAGCCAATTCTTTCACACCAGAAGCGACTTGCAATTTCTCAGGTCGCTCCTGACACGACAAAAAAAAATCTTCATTGCCCAAGTCTAGTACCCTACAGTTCTCCCAGTTGAAACCCATTTTGTTAATATTGGCCCACCTTTTAAATCTCTGATGTTCCTTTTGGTCACTTTTTCATATGATTTTTTTAAATTTCATGAATCGGCCATGTAATTATTTATTTATCTATTTATTTAAGATGTTTCTACCCGGCCTTTTTCCGCAATCGGACCCAAGGTGAATTACAGCATATAAAACATACAATACAGAATTCAAAACATAGTTAAAATCCAATAGAATCATAGAATCATAGAGTTGGAAGTCGTGGGCCATCCAGTCCAACCCCCTTCCAAGAAGCAGGACAATTGCGTTCAAAGCACCCCCAACAGATGGCCATCCAGCCTCTGTTTAAAAGCCTCCAAAGAAGGAGCCTCCACCACACTCCGGGGCAGAGAGTTCCACTGCTGAACGGCTCTCACAGTCAGGAGGTTCTTCCTAATGTTCAGGTAGAATCTCCTTTCTTGTAGTTTGAAGCCTCTGTTCCGCATCCTAGTCTCCAGGACAGTAGAAAACAAGCTTGCTCCCTCCTCCCTATGACTTCCTCTCACATATTTATACATGGCTATCATGTCTCCTCTCAGCCTTCTCTTCTTCAGGCTAAACATGTCCAGCTCTTTAAGCCGCTCCTCATAGGGCTTGTTCTCCAGACCCCTGATCATTTTAGTCGCCCTCCTCTGGACACATTCCAGCTTGTCAATATCTCTCTTCAATTGTGGTGCCCAGAATTGGACACAATATTCCAGGTGTGGTCTAACCAAGGCAGAAAAGAGGGGTGGCATGACTTCCCTGGATCTAGACACTAGACTCCTATTGATGCAGGACAAAATCCCATTGGTTTTTTTTGCCGCCGCATCACCTTGTTGGCTTATGTTTAACTTGTTGTCCATAAGGACCCAAAGATCTTTTTCACACGTACTGCTCTCGAGCCAGGCGTCCCCCATTCTGTATCTTTGCATTTTATTTCATTCTATCAATCATATCCTACCCAAAGAAAGACTCTGTGTCTGTGGCGCCACCAATGCCGGTTGACAATCTGAACCACATATTACATAACTACTGTTTGTATGAAAAAGAAAGGAAACAACATTTATGGCCTTTCGTTTGTCATAAAACGAGCTGGGATGCAACGGCCAAAACCACATTTATACTAGCTGGTTATAACCCTGTTTTAACAACAAAAGTTGCCCTTTATTTGTATAACGCATCTAAAAGGTGTACCGTATATACTCGAATATAAGCCGAGTTTTTCAGCCCTATTTTTGGGCTCAAAAAGTCCCCTTCGGCTTATATTTGAATCAAGCCGAGCAGCGGAGCCTGGGGGCTTCAAAGCTGGCTGGCCTTCGCTTCCATGAGGAGGTGGACGAATGGCGGCTGCAGGGGCAGCGGAGCCCGCAGGAGAGCCTTGCGCTTCCTTTTTCAGCCTCGGGCCAGAGAAGAGGCTGGCAAGCGCACCCACCACCGCTTCCGGCGAGGCTACCTTGGGCCTCCATTTGTAAGGAAGGAGGCAGCCTCGTTGGAAGGGGCGGTGGCAGCAGGTGCACTCGCCAGCCAGGTGCCCTCGCCAAAAGTGAGGTCGCGTGGAGCTGGTTGCGGAGGGCAGCAGAAACCAGTGCAGGCCTTTGCAGCCAGCGCAGGCTTCCACAGGTCTTCGCAGACACAGAAGGTAAGGAGGCAGACAGGCTGCTGCAAGTGGAGGTCCTTCTCTGCTCCGTCGGCTGTGTCCTCCGCTCGCTCCTGCAGAGGCGTGCGCAGTGAGAGGAGGATGCAGCCGACGCCGCGGAGAAGGACCTCCGCTTGCAGCAGCCTGCCTGTCTGCCTGAGTTCTGTGGCTGTGGAGGCCTGCGGAAGCCAGCACAGGCCTCCATAGCCAGCTCCATTCAGCTTTCACTCGGCCTCACTGCCTGCCCGCCTGCCTGCTTTCTGAGACCAGGAGGTGTCCTACTAAGATCGTGCTTTTGCTGCATGAAGGAGGTTGGATTAGATAGCCTTTAGAGCTCCCTTCCAAATCTATTATTTTTATTCATATTAATATTAAGACTGGATGGCCATCTGTTGGGGGTGCTTTATTGTGCTTTCCCTGCATGAAGGCAGAATGAAGGGGGTTGGACTAGATGGCCTTTAGAGCTCCCTTCCAACTCTATTATTACTATTCTTATTAATATTAATATTAATATTAAGGCTGAATGGCCATCTGTTGGGGGTGCTTTGATTGTGCCTTCCCTGCATGAAGGCAGAATGTAGGAGGTTGGACTAGATGGCTCTTTAGAGTCCCCTTCCAATTCTAGGATTCTATGAAAGGAGTCTTAGAACCACGAACTGAACATGAGACAATAGTGTGATGCTGCAGCTGAAAAGGCCAGTGCCATTCTAGGCTGCATCAATAGGAACCTGCGAGAAGGCAAAAGGGAACTGATATGACATTTTACCTCGGATGGTTTTTAAATTGCTTTTAATGATAATTAATGCAACTGTTTGTTTTAACTCATTCTACCATGTTTAATATTGCCTTTTGTTTAAATTTTTTATAGTTTTTTGTTTATATAGGCATTTAATGTTTGCCTATTACTATGTTGGAAGCCAGCCTGAGTCCCCATTATTATAAAGTTACTGTTGATACCATATTGCTTTTGTTGACCCCCCCCCCCCTTTTCCATCTACATGGCTTGTTTACTGTTTTACTTTGAAATATGGCAAATATTCAAAACCATTTAACCTGCTGATGTCTCAATTAATGTAATTTTAATAATAATGTATCTATTTTTTATTTTGAAATTTACCAGTAGCGGCTGCATTTCCCACCCTCGGCTTATACTCGAGTCAATAAGTTTTCCCTTTTTTTGGGATAAAATTAGGTGCCTCGGCTTATATTCGGGTCGGCTTATACTCGAGTATATACGGCTAAAAGGAGTATATTGATCAAATTAGTACACAGTATAAGGGGGATGAGGACATTTGATGTATAAACTTAAGGTATATTTGGTTACAAGTCGGCCACCCACACTTTTTCCCTCTGTACTTGTATATTTATATTTTTACTCAGACTAGATGTATACTGTATGCTGTGTTTACATCGTGTGTTTTGATGAATCGACTGATCAATAAAAATTGTTTTGGATAGATAGATAGATAGATAGATAGATAGATAGAAGTAACACCTTAAAAATGGTCCCACATCTACAGAACTTATCTTGTTTATAACTTGGGGACTTCCTGTATTTCTAAGAGGCTGCTTTCCTTACCTCAAATGCTGGCAGTACTTGGATGAAGCATGTCCGGAGGGAGGGCTCCTCCGCGCAGGTTCCTTGTGGCTCTGAAGAGCTGAAAGGGGCAAGAGAAAGCCACAAAGTGTGAGAGACTGGGGCAGCCCATCCCATCCACGGGTCCTGCAAGCCCCCCATCCCCTCCCTCCCTCCCTCCAACAGGGACCAGGTTGATGGTCCAGGAAGTCCATGGGGCACCATGAAGGCATCCCTCTTCTCCACTCCGAGGGACTCTAGCAAGGGATTGACCCTTGGAACTGGCTGCCACTGGGAGAGAGGGAGGGAGAGGGAGAGTGCTAGCAACTGGGGTCTGCGTGCAGACTGAGTGGCAGGGGTTTGGGATTGGGATGAGGATTTGTGTGTGGCTGGTGACTGGCTGGCCCTTTCCACACTCACACTCAGTTCAGCCAATGAGCGCCTATATGCAAATCTCCACTCTGCATAGAAACCACTCCATTCCAAGGGCCCCTCCCACTATCTCCTCCACCAGCCAATCAGCACCCACATGCAAATACCCTCTCCCCTCACAACCCACTTCTGCAACCTAATTTGCATACACATCCCTCCCTCCCTGAGGCCCCTCCCTCCTGCCCCTCCCACAGCTAAGCCCCTCCCACAGGCTCTTAATTAATGCCTTGACTCACACTGGCTCCTAAACTGTTGCATGGAGCAATAGGGGTTCCACAAAAAATCTTAAAATCATATTTAAAGGGATTTTAAAATCAATCTACACACAACTCAATATTGGATTTCTCTAATGAGAAGGAATGGGGAGCGCAGGTTATCTCCAAAACCTTTTTCTTCTTATTCACACCACCAAACACGGTGTGGCAGTTGAATACCACCCTAGATTTATGTCTGCAGCTGTCAGACATCAAACCCTCTTTCAAAACTAAAACGATGGTTTGTGGTTATACTTTAAATATTTTCTCTTCATGTCCAAACATATTGAATTATACAGAAAACTCAGGTAATAGAAATAGAAAAAAGGAAGAACTTTGTGAATTCCTAATGCTTGGTTTAAAAGATACAGAAAGCGTTAGGGTTCTGCAGGAAAGAAATGTCTTCTAAAGGGTTCCATAGGAGCCCCCAGTGGCGCAAATGGGTTAAACCCTTGTGCCGGGAGGACTGAAGACCGACAGGTCAGAGGTTTGAATCTGGGGAGAGCATGGATGAGCTCCCTCTGTCAGCTCCAGCTCCCCATGTGGGGACATGAGAGAAGCCTCCCAGAAGGATAGTAAAACATCAAAACATCCGGGTGCCCTCTGGACAATGTCCTTGCAGACGGTCAATTCTCTCACACCAGAAGTTTTTCAAATCGCTCCTGACACCAAAAAAGAAGGCGTGTGTGGGTTCCATGACCGAAAAGGCTTCGGAATCACTGGCCCAAACTGGCCTCAAATGAGAGAGGCCAGTGATTCCCAAACCGGAATCACTGGCCTCTCTCATATAAAAAATTCTAAGATGCCATCAATTATAAGACCCACACTAATTTCAGCATTGCCTCTCTCATATAAAAAATTCTAAGATGCCATCAATTATAAGACTCACACTAATTTCAGCATTGCCCAAAAGTTATATATAATAAAGCATAACCATAAAATAAGCCCCAGCATGATATTTCAATATGTTGTAAATAAGAACTACCCCAAAATAAGTCCCAGTTAAGGTCATCAGCTAGATTGAGGCATTTACTAATAATACATCCATTACAAGACAGGACAGACATAATTTATTTATTTTATTTCATATACTTGTACCCTGCCCTTCTCACGCCAGAGGGGAGACTTAGGGCGGCCTCACAGCAAACACCATTTGGTGCCATCATAATGATAAGAACAATCAACAAATTGATTAAAACAAAACATTTAATAAGCAGTTGTTAAAACACGCCAATTAAAATCCGGATCCGGGTCAATTCATTGTCACTTCGAAATTGCTTATGTCTTCTTTATACAAGCCACTATTCAATGGTCAAATGCAAGGTCCCACAGCCAAGTCTTGAGTTTCCTTCTAAAGGGCAGGAGGGAGGTGGCCAATCCGATGTCTTTGGGGAGGGAATTCCACAGACGGGGAGCCACTGTTGAGAAGGCCCTGTTTCTCGTCTCCACCAATCGTGTTTGCGATAGCTGTGGGATCAACAGCAGGGCCTCTCCAGATGATCTGAAACTTCGTGATGATTCGTAGTAGGAGATATGTTCAAACATGTAGTCTGGGCCAGAACCAGCACTTTAAAACCAGCACGTTAAAACCAGAAAAGAAACTCAAGACTTGGCTGCGGGACCTTGCATTTGACCATTGAATAGTGGCTTGTATAAAGAAGACATAAGCAATTTCAAAGTGACAATGAATTGACCCGGATCCGGATTTTAATTGGCGTGTTTTAACAACTGCTTATTAAATGTTTTGTGGATTACTGCAATGCGCTCTACGTGGGGCTGCCCTTGAAGACGGCTCGGAAACTACAATTGGTCCAGCGGGCAGCAGCCAGGATGCTAACTGGAGCTCATTATCAAGAGAGGTCAACCCTCTTGTTCAAGGAGCTCCACTGGCTGCCATTTATTTTCCGAGCCCAATTCAAGGTGCAGGTGCTCACCTACAAAGCCCTGAACGGTTTGGGACCACCCTACCTGCGTGACCGCATCTCCATCTACGAACCCACACGCTCGCTCCGGTCATCTGGGGAGGCCCTGCTCGTGATCCCACCTACGTCGCAAGCGCGCTTGGTGGGGACGCGGGACAGGGCCTTCTCTGTGGTGGCCCCCCGACTTTGGAATGCCCTCCCAAAAGAGCTTCGTCAGGCCCCTACTCTGGCAGTTTTCAGAAGGAACCTAAAAACTTGGTTGTTCCGATGTGCCTTCGCAGATTAGGAATCCCCATCCCAAGTCCTAGATGCACTTTAGCACAACTAATGTTGCTGCACACCGCACTTTTAATCCTACGTTCCTCCTGCCATCTCAGCACTTTTAACCCTGTACCCCATTGCGTTGGCCGAACCAGTTTTAATAGTGTCTTGATGTATTGTCATTGTGGTTATTTTGCTTAATTGTTTGATTTGCTTTGTTTATTGCTGTGTTATGTTTTCTATTGTATTGTGTTTTGTGGCTTCGGCCCGTGTAAGCCGCATCGAGTTCTTCGGGAGATGCTAGCGGGGTACAAATAAAGTTAATAATAATAATAATAATAATAATAATAATTGTGCTCGGTAGCAGATCGGCAACCAGTAGAGCTGGCGTAACAAAGGAGTTGTATGCTCCCTATATGCTGCTACGATGAGCAACCTGGCTGCTGACCGTTGGACTAACTGAAGCTTCCGGGCAGTCTTCAAAGGAATGAATGATAAAATATTAATTTTAATATATAATTAAATATTTATAAATAATAATATTGACATTGTAATATGACAATGTAACAGAAGATGAAATGACTATATTTGAATAGGTGTAGATTTTTGTACACAAGAAAAGAAGACACCCCCTGCAAATAAGTTTAATGTGTCTTTTGTTTTTTTTGTTTTTTTGTTTTTTTTTCCAATATACTTCATTTTATTACTATTAGTTTAATGTGTCTTTTGGAGCAAAAATTAATATCTGGGGAAATTTGGAACATACACAATTAAATCGCTGCTGAAAAAGCCCTCCCTCAATCCCCTGGGCCTTAACCATCGCAGACCAGTTTTTCTGTTCATAGAAACATAGCTACTTCTGGAGGGACAATGAATTCTATGAACAGAAAGATGGATTAGCCATGGGGAGACCTCTCATCCCAGTCATAGAAAAATTCTACAAAGAACACTTCGAAAAACAAGCCCTGGAAACAGCCACAAAAAGTTCAGATATGTGGATGACACCTTCACCATTTTGAGCCATGGAGGAGAAGAAGTAAACAAGTTCCTGGACGACCTCAACAGCATACACACAAACATCCAATTCACCATGGAAAAAGAAAATGAAGGAAAACTGCCATTTCTAGTTGTACGAGTCCTCCGCAAACCCAATCAACCATTGGCTGGATTTAAAATAAATAGAAATAAAACACAAATTATTACTAAGAATATTTGTAAAGAAAGAAAAGAGAAACTCCAGGGAAAAAAAACAGGAATTAAAGTAGTCACAAAGGTAAAATATTTAGGCGTAATAATATAGACTAAGAATTTCTACATTGAATGTAACATGAGAACATTCACACGATTAATTAGAGACTGTTTATAATTGGAAGATAATTTTTCAATACTTTGTTAACATAGTAAAACTAGAGCTTCCAAAATCACAATTAAATAATGTCAGGCACAGTGACACAAAATAACACTTCCTATATTATCGAAAGATCTTCTTTCATAAACAACATCAGAAACAGTGACACATGGTTTATCAATATTTCTTCAACACAATGAACTTAGAGCTTCCAAAATAACAGTTAAACAATATCCGTCACAGTAGCACAAAATAACACTTTCTATGTTGTCGAAAGATCTTCTTCCATAAACAACATCAATGACAGTGACACACAACTTGTTTCCCTTGTTTTGCAATGTCTTCATCAGGTGTTATGATGTTGTAATTCAATTGTAATAGGTAGCTATCATTTCTGTTTTGATTTCCTATCAGCATTTATAGTCTTTGGATTCAATTCCTGTAAACAGCCTTGGCTGTGAGTTAGGAGTTCTGAATTGAGCATTTGGCGTGGGCAGAGTTAGAAGGGGGCGGGGGAGGGATGGTTTTGACAGGGGGAAGAGGGTGGGTGGGGTTAGAAGGGGGCGAGGCTTGGCAGCGGCGTGGGCGGGGTTAGAAGCGGGTGGGGGAGGGATGGTTTTGACGGGGAAGAGGGTGGGTGGGGTTAGAAGGGGGCGAGGCTTGGCGGCGGTGTGGGCGGGGTTAGAAGCGGGTGGGGGAGGGATGGTTTTGACAGGGGGAAGAGGGTGGGTGGGGTTAGAAGGGGGCGAGGCTTGGCGGCGGCGTGGGCGGGGTTAGAAGCGGGTGGGGGAGGGATGGTTTTGACGGGGAAGAGGGTGGGTGGGGTTAGAAGGGGGCGAGGCTTGGCGGCGGTGTGGGCGGGGTTAGAAGCGGGTGGGGGAGGGATGGTTTTGACAGGGGGAAGAGGGTGGGTGGGGTTAGAAGGGGGCGAGGCTTGGCGGCGGCGTGGGCGGGGTTAGAAGCGGGTGGGGGAGGGATGGTTTTGACAGGGGGAAGAGGGTGGGTGGGGTTAGAAGGGGGCGAGGCTTGGCGGCGGCGTGGGCGGGGTTAGAAGCGGGTGGGGGAGGGATGGTTTTGACGGGGAAGAGGGTGGGTGGGGTTAGAAGGGGGCGAGGCTTGGCGGCGGTGTGGGCAGGGTTAGAAGGGGGCAGGTGGGAGGGATGGTTTTGACAGGGGGAAGAGGGTGGGCAGGGTTAGAAGGGGGCGAGGCTTGGCGGCGGTGTGGGTGGGGTTAGAAGGGGGCGGGGGGAGGGTTGGTTTTGACTGGGGGAAGAGGGTGGGTGGGGTTAGAAGGGGGTGAGGCTTTGCGGCGGTGTGGGCGGGGTTAGAAGGGGGCGGGGGGAAGGATGGTTTTGAC
Source organism: Anolis sagrei (assembly GCF_037176765.1). Lineage (NCBI taxonomy): Eukaryota > Metazoa > Chordata > Lepidosauria > Squamata > Anolidae > Anolis > Anolis sagrei. The sequence continues at coordinate 41,662,602 of NC_090026.1, read as the reverse complement.
TGGGGGAGGGTGGGCGGGGTTAGAAGGGGGCGAGGCTTGGTGGTGGCGTGGGTGGGGTTAGAAGGGGGCAGGGGAGGGATGGTTTTGACAGGGGGAAGAGGGTGGGCGGGGTTAGAAGGGGGCGAGGCTTGGCGGCGGGGTGGGCGGGATTAGAAGGGGGTAGGTGGGAGGGATGGTTTTGACTGGGGGAAGAGGGTGGGCGGGGTTAGAAGGGGCAAGCCTTGGCGGCGGTGTGGGCGAGGTTAGAAGGGGCGGGAGAGGGATGATTTTCACTGGGGGAAGTGGGTGGGTGGGGTTAGAAGGGGGCGAGGCTTGGCGGCGGCATGAGCGGGGTTAGAAGGGGGCGAGGGGAGGGATGGTTTTGACGGGGAAGAGGGTGGGCAGGGTTAGAAGGGGGCGAGGCTTGGCAGCGGCGTGGGCGGGGTTAGCAGGGTAAGAGGAAGGAGGGCAAGTTGCGTTGCGTGTGTGAGCGGGAAGGGGGCGGGGGGAAGTTGTGTTGCATGTGTGGGCGGGAAGGGGGCGGCGGGGAGGTGCGTGGTGCGTGTGTGTGTTTGTGTCTGTGCGTGTTGGCGGCGGAAGCGTGCCGGGCTTGGAGGCGGCGGTTGCGTGTTTGTGGTGACGTGTTTGTGCCGGGCGGGGCGAGGGAGGGCCGTCCGTCTCGGGAGCGGAGCACGGCCAGAAGGGAGGGAGGGAAGTGCGGAGGGTGCGTTGGCCATTCGGCCATGTGTGTGCGCGCGCTGGGGACTTTGCGCCAGTGCGCATGCTCAGTTGTTTTGCCGTTTTATCTGTGTGTTGTTGTGTTGTTTTTAATTTTGAGTAGATTAGTTTGTACCGAGTGGGTTGTCCTAGGGGTATGGCAATTTTGGGTCAGTTTCGTTGGGGTTTTTTAGAGTTTTGCTGTCCCGTTGGACTCACCTAACAGATTTATATATATAGATCTATGCTGGAAATGTGAAGAACAACAAGGCTCATTTTTCCACATGTGGTGGTCATGCAGAATTGGGAAATCTTATTGGAGGGAAATACATGCAATAATTGAAAAGAAATTTAGAAATAAAGATTGAACTAAAACCGGAACTTTTTCTATTAGGAATTACAGAGATAGATCTGGAAACTAACAAAGAGAAACTTCTCAACTACTCAAAAACGGCAGCCCAAATTTGTTATGTGAGATACTGGAGAACTAAGGAGATCCCTACACAAGAACAATGGCTACTGAAGATAGTTTACATCATGAACATGGACAGATTGACCCACCTGATGAAGGCGAATCAAAAGATGATGAAAACAAGAACAGATTGGACCCCGCTAAAAAAACTATTTAACCCAAAAAAATTACAAATGGTTAATTAAAACACAATAATAGGCTAAAATACAACAAAACTACAACTGAACAAGATACAACTGAATAAGATGCAAACGGGTTTGCCTCTCAATATTCGAACTACCCACATAAAGAGATTAGAATGCCAAAGATGAAGACGACTGGAAGCCAACACTCTGTCTTTCCTTTCTCCCCACCTCCACCTCCCCAGCCTTTCCTAAATACCCACTCCCCTACCTACCATGACCCAACTCCTTCCCAACCTCTCCCTACCACTCCTTACCCCACTTTCTTTACCCAAACTCCTACTTTTTTTTAACCCTCACTGTAAAAAAAACCTTCAATTAAAAAAAAGAATGATTCTAGCCAAAGTATGGAGAACTAAGGAAATACCCACAGTGGAGCAGTGGGTGATAAATAAATATGGACATGGATAAATAAATATGGACATAATACATATGGACATACTGACTCAAAAACGTTCGCACAACACAACAAAACCTCAAAGAACTGATTGGAAAATATTTCTGGAATTCGTAAGATAAGAAAACAGATAAATAGTGTATATATCAGAAATTTGTAATCAAAACTCAAAGGAAGTATCAACACGAAACTGACGACAAAAATAAGCAAAGACAGGAGATATATATAGACAGCTGGGTCACCCTGGGGGATCCTGGAAGCACTTTACCCACCCCCTTCACCCTTTCCTTCTTCCCTCCCTTTTGTTTTTTTTTCTTTTCCCCTCCCCTTTTCCCTCTCTTTACCTCCTATATCTACTTCATTTCCTTACTTTCCTACTTTACTTCACAGAAACATATTGTTCCCACTCTTTTTATGTAAATAACAAGAAAACAATAAAAATATTACAAAAAATATTAGTCACACAGTTTACAAAAAACATACACACACGGATAGATACCAACATACTGTAAAAGCTCCAACCATCACCCAGGTCAAAAAAGAAGCTCCATTAAAGCCCTGACAGATCGTGCAGAAATCTGCAAATCTTACCTCCTCCAATGTGAACTGAACCACCTAAACTGGGCTCAACAGGCCTATGGCTACTCCACCACAGAGATCAGAAGAGCCACAAGACCAAGAACAAGCACCGAGAGTAAAGACAAAGATCCACCCAGAGGAAAAGTGTTCCTGCCATACATCAAGGGAGCCACTGACCACAGAGAGAGAATCTGATGAACAAATACAACCTACAAACTATCTACAGACCCACAAAGAAAATCCAACAAATGCTACATCCAGCAAAGGACAAGAGGGATCCTCTCACCTCTGCAGGAGTCTACCGTATACCATGCAGCTGTGGGACCACCAAACGCAGTATTGCCCAGGCATGAATCAAGAAACATGAAAGGCACTGCAGACTAATTCAACGAGAGAAGCCATAGCAGAGCCCCGATGAACCACTGAACTCTTCCAGTATTTTCTGTTGGTCATGGAAGTTCTGTCTTCCAAGTTTGGTTCAATTCCATCACTGGTGCAATTCAGAATTCTCTTTCGTTTTAGGTGAACTATAATCCCAGCAACCACAAACCCCAAATGACAAAATCAATCCCCCACAACCCCCCACTAGTATTCAAATTTGGACGTATAGGGTATTTGTGCCAAATTTGGTCCAGTGCATGAAAATACATCCCGCACATCAGATATTTACATTACAATTCATAACAGTAGCAAACTTACAGTTATGAAGTAGCAACAAAAATAACTTTATGGTTGGGGGTCACCACAACATGAGGAACTGTAATAAGGGGTCACTGCATTAGGAAAGTTGAGAACCACTGGTTTAACCCATTGCGCCACAACAGCCCATTAATCATTGAATTAATAAACACCTACGGAAGGGTGAGAACCACTGCACTAGAGAATGAATCCATTTTAAATCCAGCCCCTCCCTAAACTACAAACCCCAGAATTCTGCAGGGGGCAGCAACAGGATTTAAAGTGGATTCATTCTCTAGTGTGATGAGGTCCCTGGACACAGCCTATTATTTGAGAACACAGAAATGCTGAACCACTCTAACAACCACCATGTCAGACTACACCACTGATTCCCAAACTCTGATCTTCCAGGTATTTTGGACTTCAGCCTCCAGAATCCCTGGTCATTGGTCAAGGCAGCTGAGACTTCTGGGAGTTGAAGTCCAAAATACCCGGAAAACTGGAGTTTGGGAAACACTGGACTATACAGAGAAGCCACTGAAATCTACAAGCATGTGGACAATTTCAACAGAAAGGGGGAAACCATGAAAATGAACAAAATCTGGCTACTAGTATTGAAAAACTCTAAAATCAGGACAGTAAATAAGGAAAACCATCAGGGTCAATTAACGCTTCCCAACAAAGGATTTCCCCGGCAAGAAGCAGCCAGACTTTGAAGCTGCAAGGATATTCAATGCTAATGCAGGTGGCCAATTGCAACAATAACACTTGCCATAAGCAGAGAAGAGTTCTTTCTCCCACCCTGGGCATTCCAGAGATATATAAACCTCACTTGCCTCGTTTCCAGCAGACCTCACAACCTCTGAAGGTGCCTGCCATAAATGTGGGCGAAACGTCAGGAGATAATGTTTCTGGGACATGGCCATACAGCCTGGAAAACTCACAGCAACCCAGTGATTTCGGTCATGAAAGCCTACGATAACATTTTAAATACATAAACTAATAAGAATAATTAGGAGGAGCCCTTATTGATAAGATATGGAAGAGAAGACAGGAAGAACATGGGACAACATAAGAAAAAATGACTACCAGCTTTAACGTCAGATTTCAAGGCTACGCTCTATTTTGTTAGTGACGTTATATGAAATTTTGAATACTTTAGACAGTGTGTGTAATACTAATTGAGATGAAGAAAGAGATGTAATAATTGTAACAAATGCAAGGCTTCTCTTCTCCCCCAACCCTGTCGCTCTCTCTCGGTGACATATGGTAATATTAGACAACCTTTGTAAAGATCTAATTTAGCAACAAGAACTCCACAAATCCTCTTTTTTTTGTTTTGTTTCTCTTTTCGGTACTGTTCCATTACCCAGGTGGAGCCCCCGGTGGGGCAGTGAGTTAAAGCGCTGAGCTGCTGAACTTGCTGACTAAAAGGTCGCAGGTTTGAATCCAGGGAGCAGCGTGAGCTCCCGCTGTTAGCCCCAGCTTCTGCCAACCTAGCAGTTTGAAAACATGTGAGTAAATCAATAGGTACCACTCCGGTGGGAAGGTAATGGCGCTCCAAGCAATTATGCCAGCCACATGACCTTGGAGGTTTTTATTTATTGTGTCAGTATCAACCAGACAATTGTATTACATTTTAACAAATTGGGGACATGAGAGAAGCCTCCTCGCAGGATTGCAAGACATCCGGGCGTCCCCTGGGCAACGTCTTCATAGACGGCTGATTCTCTCACTCCAGAAGCAACCAGAAGCGACCTTGGAGGTGTCTATGGACAACTCTTTGTCTTAGAAATGGAGATGAGCACCAATCCCCAGAGTCAGACACGACTGGACTTAATGTCAGGGGAAAACCTTTACCTTTTACCTCCATTACCTGGACGGAGGCCAAAGGGGGCCTAGACAGAGAGGGATAGTCCATTTTAGGGGTTGGGGGAGTTGAAGGAGGAAAACCATTTTCCCCGTTTTCACTGGTTATCACCCCTCTCCATGTCCCATTTAATCAACGAGGGCTATTTCCATGATGGCGGCATGGGGGGGGGGGGGACAGAAAAACAGGGGAAATTCTTTTACTTCTTCAAATACCCCCCTCCCCACAGACTATCCTTCTCTGTCTAGTGTCCCCTTTTGGCTTCCGCCCAGATAATGGAACAGAACCTTCCATTAGCCCAGAAAAACCTACAACAACCCAGAACCTTCTTTACTTATTGTTTGAAAAAATGGAACTTGAACATCTATATTTAAAAAAATGTAATGTTCATTCGTGGGATTAACGTAACTCAAAAACCACTGGTTAATTGCCGCCAAATTTGACCACAAGACATCTACTAACCCAAGGAGTGACCATCACTCAAAAAATTGATTTTGTCATTTGGGAGTTGTTTTTGCTGGGATTTATAGTTAACCTACAACCAAAGAGCATTCTGAACTTCACCAATGATGGAATTGAACCAAACTTGGCACACAGAACTCGCATGACCAACAGAAAACACTAGAAGGGTTTGGTTGGCATTGACCTTGAGTTTGGGAGTTGTGGTTCACCTACATCCAGAGAGCACTGTGGACTCAAACTATGATGGATCTGGACCAAACTTGGCACAAATATTCAATTTGCCCAAATATGAACACATATAGAGTTTGGGGGAAATAGACCTTGACATTTGGAAGTTGTAGTTACTGGGATTTATAGTTCTCCTACAATGAAAGAGCACTCTGAACCCCACAAATGAGAGAATTGGGGCAAACCTCCCACAAAGAGCCCCCATGACCAACAGAAAATACTTAAGGTCACCCAGTCCAACCCCCTTCACCAGGGCAAGAAAACATAATCAAAGCCCTCCTGACAAAGAGCCATCCCCCTGTAGCTATAGATAGATATATATGATTCACACACACACACACACACACACACACAGATAGTATCATAGATTTGAAAGGGACCCCTAAAGAAGGACAATAATATGTTGAATGTTCCTGAATAGGCAAACCAGACAATCTCGATATCAATACTGACAAAGAAACAGCAAGAAATACTGCTTACTCAAAGCAGAAAGAAATTACATATATTAGAAACCAACACTTTCTCATTACTTTATTTTCCAGATCACCAGACTGGGCCACAGCAACGCATGGCAGGGAACAGATAGTCTATAGAAATAAAAATGTAATCTTCGTTTGTGGGATTAACATAACTCAAAAACCACTGGACAAATTGATACCAAATTTGGACACAATACACCTATCAGGCCAACAAGTGACCATCACTCATAAAAACACTGAAAAACACAGTAGAAGAGACTTTAAAAGCAAAAAAAAAAAAAGAATTACAATGCATGCGCAAAACCACATATTTACACAAACACACATATATACACATAGTTATTTGTTTGTTTGTTTGTTTGTTTACAATATTTATAGCCCGCCTTTCTCAGCTATACGGCGACTCAAGGCGGGTTACAGATTGGCATAGTCCTTCATATAAGTGCAATTAAAAACAATCAACATGAAAATATAAAACATATATAAAAACCATGAAAACATATAATCATCAGTGTCATCCTGTTAAAAAGGTTATCCAGTAACATTGTCTGGCCATTCCATGTTCATCATTCATAGTGCCGTGTTATCTATTCCGCTGCATTCTCAGGAGGGAATGTCAGGAGGGAAGTGGCCGATCTAATACCCCTGGGGAGGGGGTTCCATAGTCGGGGGGCCACTACTGAGAAGGCCCTTTCCTTAGTCTCCACCAATTGCGCTTGAGAGGCAGGCGGGGTCGAGAGCAGGGCTTCCCCAGACAATCTTAAGCTCCTAGATGGTTCATAGGAGGAGATATGTTTGGATGGGTAAGCTGGGCCGGAATCGTTTAGGGCTTTATAGGCTAAAGCCAGCACTTTGAATTGTGCTCAGTAGCAAATTGGCAACCAGTGGAGCTGACGCAACAGAGGAGTAGTGTGCTCCCTGAGTGCCGCTCCTGTTAGTAACCTGGCTGCCGCCCGTTGGACCATGTGAAGCTTCCAAAAGGTCTTCAAAGACAACCCCACATAGAGCGAGTTGCAGTAATCTATTCGGGATGTAACAAGAGTGTGGACCACCGTGGCCAAGTCAGACTTCACAAGGTACGGGCGCAGCTGGCACACAAGTTTTAACTGTGCAAATGCTCCCCTGGTCACCGCTGAAACCTGCGGTTCCAAGCGATGAGCGATGAGTCCAGGATTACACCCAAGCTGCGAACCTGTGTCTTCAGGGTGAGTGTAACACCGTCCACACAGGCTTAACTCTATGCCCTGTTTGGCCTTTCGACTGACCAGGAGGACCTCTGTCTTGTCTGAATTCCAATTTCAATTTGTTCGCCCTCATCCAGATCTTCACAAATATATACACTCACAAAACACATTTGCACAGACACATGCGTGGCAGGGGACGGCTAGTGCTCAATACAAATTTATGGGGGGAAAGCCAAAATGCTAAGTTTGGGAGCCAAAAAGCGGGGTGCGACTATTGCATAGTGACAACTATTATGTGCGGAAATACATCTCCCAAGGGCTCCTCCCTCTGCCCACCAACCAATCGCCTCCTACATACAAATTCACTTAAACTCAGAGAACCCACTTACCACAATTTGCATATAACCTCTCTCTTTCAGGGGCCCCTCCCTCCTCTCCCTCCCCCAGCCAATCACCTCCCACATGCAAATTCCCTTAAACTCACAATCCCCTCTTGCCACAATTTGCATATGCCCTCCTCCCAGGGGCCCCTCCCTCCTGCCTCTCTCCCTCCCCAGCCAATCACCTCCCACATGCAAACTGTATTAACTCACAATCCCCACATGTCACACTTTGCATATATCCTTCCCAGTAGCCCCTCCTTCCTCCCCCTCCCTGGCCAATCACCTCTCACATGCAAGTGTCCCTCACAATCCCCTCCTCCCACCCCTCCCTTGGGGCTTGGACCCCCAAAGGCACCCCCTGACAGTTGAATTGGGACCCAAAGGAGCAAGCAGCCCCCCATCTCCTCTGGGGACCCCTCCTTTCTTGGGCCAGGGCTTCCCTTTGGGGGGGCGGAGGGGAAGGGGCCCCAGGGGCTTACCTTGGAAGAGCCACAGGAACCTCCTCTGTGTTTTCGGGGCCCACGTGGCGGAAATGTGGGCGCCTTGTCCAGGCATTCTGCAGAAGTGGAGGGAGGCAATGAAGGGGGCCCTCCCTGGCAGAGCAGGGCTGGCCCCGGGGCCCCAAAGGGAGCGGGAGGGGAGGGTTCCCCGAGGGAGCGTGGCCCTTACCCTGAGCCATGTCACCAGGGCCGTCCCAAGGGGAGCGCGCGGAGGGGCCTGGGTCGGAGGGGCATCTGTGGGGGGCGGCTCCGGCCGGACCTGCCTGGAGAGCCCTCTGCCCATGATGGCGCCCAGGAAGGCAATGGCAGGGCCAACCGACTCCTGGCCCTTTGGAACCCTGGGTCTCCATGGCAACCAGGTAAACACCTCCGGGCTTGGAACCTGGGCAGGAATGGAACCTTTTCAAAGGAAAACAACCCACAGCCAGGAAATGCTCTTGGGAGGGAGGGAGGGAGAGTGGCCCTGTGCGCCTGCCCTTTTCCTGCCCCTTCCCCTTGCAGGGTGGATTCAGGGGCCACAGGGCCCCCAGGAGCCCCACGCGGAGACCCCCTTGGCTCCTCTTCTGGGAGGAAAGGTCTCTCCCTCCGGCTCTGAAGGCTCCCTGGTTGTTCCCAAGGCCAGAGGCTGCCAAGGGGGTTTATCTTCAGGTGTTGATGTCATTGTGATACACCATGAACTTAGGCCCCATACACAAGACCATAACTTCTGAGGGGTCGATCACAACTCCCATTGTCCTCACCCAGCATGCCTTTTTGGATGATGGGAGTCACAGTCCAACAAATCTGGACGTGAGAAAGAAGGGCGATTTAGGCCTTGCTTTTGAAAAGAGCCGGGTTCCTGAGCAAACTGAACTGAGATCCCAAAAGAAAAAAAACACAAAACACCCCAAGGAGGTTTAAAGAGGCAAAAGTGTGACTCCTGGGGGGGGGGGGGGGGGATACGATTGCTAACGATAAAATAATGACTGGGTTAATTTCTAAATGCCGCCACAACCCTCAGTGCTTCATTTTAATAATAATAATTTTTAGATAAACAGGTTTTTGACACTTCACAGTATACAGCTTCCACTTTCCTGTCAACCTGATCCCTTTGCGATTTTTCCTGATGGAAACTTCAGGCCTGAGATTCTTTGAGGGTCAGCCTCAATGGGACCTTCTTGGCCGAAGTCAGGAGGCGGCTCATTCCCAAAGGGAGACGGAGAAGAGCAAAATGGTGCTTGAGAGGCAAAGGACGCCTTTCGAACTGGGAGGAAAGTCTCTTGGGATGCCTGTGCCGTCACACCCAGACCCTATAAAAATAAACCTAAGATGTGCTTCTCTCTTTGTCTGGGCGGACCGCGGGGGTCTTTCTTTAGAAGCTTGAGATTCCCAGCAACTGAGGCTACTACAGGCTTTGAACATCAAAACAATATTTATTTTTCAAAGTCCTTGCAGACTTGGCACAGCTTGTTAAAGTTACAAACATAACTGTCAATTGGTGAAACAATACAGATGATCTTTCTTTCCTTTCCTTCAGTTACTGAGGTAAAGTTTTCCCAAATGGCAGAAGAAAATCCTGGGATCTTTTCACCCTTACTCTGAGCTGCTATGGTTTAGAAACAACAGGTTTTTTCCCTATCTATAGCTCAAGGTTAGCTTTGGAGATGAAGTAATGCTCAATAATACTCAATGACTCAATATCTAGCTATAACTCAATTGCTCAATTACTCAGTTACTATTCTATCTATTTCAAGTAGCTTCCTTATCTATATAACTCAACTAGCTGTCCCCTGGCCCGCGTTGTTGTGGCCCAGTCTGTTGATGTGGAGAATAAAGTAATCAGAAAGTGTTGGATTCTAATATATGTAATTTCTGTATGCTTGTGGGTAAACAGTATTCCGTGCTGTTTCTTTATCAGTGTTGATATGGAGAGTGTCTGGTAGGCCCACCCTGGAACATGCAACATATCATAATCCTTCTTTAGGGGTCACTTTCAAATCTATGATACTATATCTGTGTGTGTGAATCATATCTATCTATCTATCTATCTATCTATATCTATCTATGGCTGGATGGCTCCTTCTCCTGCAACTGGTAGTAGATACGTTGCTGTGACGCTGAGCCTCAACAATGGCTCTCTGTCAGGAGGGCTTTGATTATGTTTTCTTGCCCTGATGGTGTTGGACTGGATGGCCTTAAGTATTTTCTCTTGGTCATGGGGGTTCTGTGTGGGAAGTTTGCTCCAGTTCTATCATTCGTAGGGTTCATTCAGAATGGTCTTTGATTGTAGATGAACTATAAATCCCAGTAACTACAACTCCCAAATGCCAAGGTCTATTTCCCTCAAACCCCATCTGTGTTCCTATTTGGGCATATGGAATATTCATGCCAAGTTTGGTCCAGATCCGTCATTGTTTGAGTCCACAATGCTCTCTGGATGTAGGTGAACTACAACTCCCAAACTCAAGGTCAATGCCCACCAAACACTGGTAGTATTTTCTGTTAGTCATGGGAGGCCTGTGTGCCAAGTTTGGTTCAATTCCTTCATTGGTGGAGTTCAGAATGCTCTTTGATTATGGGTGAACTATAAATCCCAGCAACTACAACTCCCAAATGACAAAATCATAAATTTTTGAGTGATGGTCACTCCTTATGTAGTGAGACGTTATGTTGCCAAATTTCGTGTGATTTCGTTCATTGGTTCTTTTGTTTTTAAGCCACTCATTGTGCACAGAGCATTTTTATATATAGAGATACCTATTCTATCTATCTCTATAGTATTCAATAGTTCTTATAATGGTTTTTTCAGAGTTACCTGCCTGACCAACAGCACATCGGAAGCTTTCTTTCTCTACTGAAGGAGGCAGGGGAAATAGCAAAATGGAGATCTCAACCCAGGAAAAAGGGCGGTCTCTAAACCCAAAGAGATACTTTCTGAACCAATAGCTGCAGAAGGGGCCTGCAGGCTGGCTTTCCAGCCTCTAATGCTGTTAACTTTCAGAGTGCAACTGAGATTGTAGCAACCCTGGGGAAATGCAAAGGAACACTATCCCATGCAACTAAAAGGTAATGCAAACTATGCTCCTGGAAGACGGAACAATGCCGACCGTTGTCTGAGACTGACTTTACAGCACAGAATGGGGCCTGTTTGAGGACTGGGCTGTGAGAACGCCTTCAAGGCCATGGAGGACAATGTGGGCAGGAAAGGCCTCCATTCCTCCCTATTCGGGGCCCTGGGCAGGCCCTCCTCAGACCTGGAGGATCCTGGGATTGTTCTCCATTTTCCCCTGAAAGCAGCAGCCATTTTGTGCTACAGGAAGGAAGCAAGCAAGCAAGAAATAGGGAAAGATGTGCCTCTGGCTTTCCTTTCAGGAGAAGAAGAGGGGCAGGAGGAGGGTCTCCATGTTTCAGAGGGGAGAGTATCTGGGGGTTCTTCCACACATAATAATAACAACAACACTTTATTTATATTCTGTCCTTCTCACCCCGAAGGGGACTCAGGGCGGATCACAGTACACATACATGGCAAACATTCAATGCCGTTTTGTGTTGACAATACACAATCCACAATACTGTCTGAGGCTGTCTCTACAGCACAGAATGGAGCCTGTTTGATTCCCCTTTACTTCCCATGGCTCAATGCAATAGGATCCTGGGAGATCTAATTTGTCAAAGTACCAACACTCTTTGCGGGGCCCTGACGAAACTACAACTCCCAGGGTTCCGAAGCACTGAGCCACGGCAGTTGAAGTGGTGCCAAAGGGCATTAACTGTCCAGTGTAGATGCACCCTTAGTCACAATGTTGTTAGTCATAATGAGAGAGACATGATTTAGAAAATTGAATTCCCAATCATTATATGTTTCAAAAGCTCTGTCTATAGAGAAAAACCTTGCTCGTTAGAAACTGCTGATGCATAGAAAATGTTAGCAAAGAGAAAGAGTGATTGATCTCTGTGTTCTTTGTTCAGTAAAAGATACAAGCAGTAAGTTACTCCCTCCCTCCCTTGATTTTCCCAGCCGTAGAAGAAATGCAACTTGCACATAGATAAGCCGACCTGGCGTTCAACAACTCAGGGTCAGAGATTTCAACAGAACCATTGTTATAGGCTTTTGCTGTCAGTAACATAGAAGAACCAATAAGATTCCTAATTGTCTGACATAACCAATGAGATGATTGATTTCTATGTACCAATCAAACTGTTTTAATGAGAGTCATAAATAATCAATGCAACCAACTTTAGGTTGGACAAACCCCTTTATTGCATACCCATATGCATGTTTGTCACTATTGCTTCAGCTGCGCAATAAATAGCATTTTGCAGTTTTAAAGATTCAACTTTCGTGGTGTCCTTCCTCGCCCTCCTTGGGAAGGGGCAATCTGCTCTTGGATTTTGGATTTGTGGATTATCTTTTTGGTTTTTGCCCCTACAATATGATTTATTCTGGAGAAGTCTGCATCCATCTGTTTAGGATCCTTCTTCAAGAATCGCCATGAATGTTCCCCTCATGCTCATTTCTGTCCCATACCCACGTCTTATTCCTGGGACTCAGGCACCTCAAAGCATTGGGTGGAAATAGGAGGAGTTTGCTTCACGCTCAAAAAAGGGTGTTTCGAGTCACAGTTTTCATATATTCCTGACCAAAGTCTGAAAAAACACTCATTTGAGGGGTGGGCAGGAAATGCCTCCATTCCTCCCTATTCAGGGCCCTGGGGCTCCTGGCAGGCCCTCCTCAGACCTGGAGGATTCTGGGATTGTTCCCCATTTTCCCCTGAAAGCAGAAGCCATTTTGTCCTGCAGGAAGGAAGGAAGCAAGCAAGCAAGCCATTGGGAAAGATGTGCCTTTGGCCTTCCTTTCAGGGGAAGAAGAGGGGCAGGAGGAGGGTCTCCATGTTTCAGAGGGGAAAGAGTATCTTGGGGTCCTTTCACACATAATAATAATAATAATAATAATAATAATAATAAGAACAACAGCAACAGCAACAACAACACTTTATTTATATTCTGCCCTTCTCACCCTGAAGGGGACTCAGGGCGGATCACAGTACACATACATGGCAAACATTTAATGCCGTTTGTATAGACAATACACAATACACAATACTGTCTGAGGCTGTCTCTACAGCACAGAATGGAGCCTGTTCGATTCAATGCAATAGGATCCTGGGAGATCTAACTTGTCAAGGTATCAACACTCTTTGCAGGGCCCTAACGAAACTACAACTCCCAGGGTTCCAAAGCACTGAGCCACGGCAGTTGAAGTGGTGCCAAAGGGCATTAACTGTCCAGTGTAGATGCACCCTTAGTCACGATGTTGTTAGTCATATGATTTATTCTAGAGAAGTCTGCATCCATCTGTTTAGGATCCTTCTTCAAGAATCGCCATGAATGTTCCCCTCATGCTCATTTCTGTCCCATACCCACATCTTATTCCTGGGACTCAGGCACCTCAAAGCATTGGGTGGAAATAGGAGGAGTTTGCTTCACGCTCAAAAAAGGGTGTTTCGAGTCACAGTTTTCATATATTCCTGACCAAAGTCTGAAAAAACACTCATTTGAGGGGTGGGCAGGAAATGCCTCCATTCCTCCCTATTCAGGGCCCTGGGGCTCCTGGCAGGCCCTCCTCAGACCTGGAGGATTCTGGGATTGTTCCCCATTTTCCCTGAAAGCAGAAGCCATTTTGTCCTGCAGGAAGGAAGGAAGCAAGCAAGCCATTGCGAAAGAGCTGCCTCTGGCCTTCCTTTCAGGGGAAGAAGTGGGGCAGGAGGAGGGTCTCCATGTTTTAGAGGAGAAAGAGCCCTTCCCCTCTGAAACATCTATGGGCCCTTCCACACAGCCCTATATCTCAGAATATCAAGGCAAAAAATCCCACAATATCTACTTCAAACCTCTGATATTGCAGAACCACAGGTGTCCCAGTTTTCATGCATAACCACAGATCTTTCATAACTGCAAATCTACAACTATGCTTCCTATTTAAAACCTACCTGGGAGAAATCATTAACTGCAGGTTCTTGCAGAACAGTTAGACATTTCCAGTCAACAAGAGGTAAATATTGTGACTTGTTTACAATTTGTCTAGAGCAGGGGTCCTCAAACTTTTTGAACAGAGGGCCAGGTCACAGTCCCTCAAACTGTTGGAGGGCCGGATTATAATTTGAAAATAACATGAATTCCTATGCATACTCCACATATCTTATTTGTAGTGCAAAAAACACTTTAAAACAGTACAATGATTAAAATGAAGAACAATTTTAACAAATAAAAACTTCGTAGTATTTCAGTAGGAAGTGTGGGCCTGCTTTTGGCTGATGGGATAGGATTGTTGTTGTTGCATGCTTTCAAGTCATTTCAGACTTAGGTTGATCCTGAGCGAGGGCCGGGTAAATAACCTTGGAGGGCCGTATCCAGCCCCCGGGCCTTAGTTTGAGGACCCCTGGTCTAGAGGACTTATTTTTCATTATTAGTTCCCCATAGTTGAAAATCACTTCTGCAAAAGGGGAAACAATTTAACGTCAACCTTATCAGTTTTATTTTCATCACAAGCAAGGAAAGCAAAATAAAAAATGCTGCCATTCCTCTTTATTAATTAATGGCCTCTCGACATAAGGAGAGGGAAGCAGCAGGAAAAAAAAAGCAGAGTTTGCTGGGAAAGAGACTGGGGGCCCTTCCACACAGCCATAGAACCCAGGATATCAAGGCAGAAAATCCCTTCTTCTTCTTCAGAAGAAATTACAGATAACTATACATAATAGATTGTCTCTATAGCTGGGTTTAAAGAAATGCTTATTGGTACTAGCAAACACATTCTGTAAAGATTTACAACCAGCAAAGATAGGAATATTTTTTTTTCTTTTTTGGTCTAATTGCTTACATAATTTAAATTAAAAAGTGGGATAATGTTTGCTAACTATACATGAAAAAGGAGAAGGTGGGATGGTCTGGAATTAACAATAGGGATGTAGATTGGGTTAAGGATCAGGGATTAATTGATAGGGATTATTATTATTATTATTATTATTATTATTTTAAAAAAAGAAAATTAAGCCAGGAAGGGTGAGTTATGTGAGATTGTTATCTGACGGATAGGAGGAGTGGATGCAGGGGCCTCTGTCCATCGTTATTCTCTGGATGGGTGCAAGGATTCATTTCCTAGCAACCTCCTCAAGGAGGAGGGGGTCATGGGTTCCAGAGGAGGGGTTGTTTTGGGGTAGGGATCTGGGTTCTGTAGGGATATGGGATAATATAATGGGAGGGCCTGCGACAGAAAGTTGTGAAGGTAAACAACTGATCTATGATGGAGGAAATTAAATTTTTGTCGGTCAACATAAATGGCCTATCTTCTCCGGTGAAAAAATATAAACTGGCTAGAATGTTAACTGAACAGCATGCTGATATATGCTTAATCCAGGAGACTCATAAGAAAAAAGATAAGGAAAAATTGTTAAACTTAAAGAATTGGGACTTACAATTTGAATCAAGAGGATCAAATAAATCCAGAGGAGTAGCAATCATAATAAAGAATACTAACAGTTTTGTACTAGAGAAAAGGATATCAGATAAGGAAGGGAGATTTATAATGATAATGGGAAAATTAAACAATAGTGATATCTCTATTGCAAGTGTATATGCGCCAAACAAAAAACAAATAAGTTTCATAAATAAAACATTTGCCAAAATTGAAAAACATGCAAAGGGCGAAGTAGTCATTGGGGGAGATTTAAATACGGAGTTATACATGAATAGAAGAAGCTTAGGGGTTAGTCCCCCAAAGTTAGAATGTAAAGTCAATTTTAAAAAATGGAATCTAATCGAGGCCCATAACAGAATAGGTGAAGAGAGTATGGCACCAACTTTCTATTCACACAGACACTCTAAATTCACAACTATAGACTACTTCATAGTTGGAATTAATAACTCTAGAGAAATTAAAGAGATAAAAGTAGGGAAACAATGGCCAGGAGACCATGCTCCGATTTCGCTTAAATTGGGAGAACCTGTAAGGAGACTCACAAAGAAATGGAGATTTAATCCAAAAGTAACTTTCAAAGAAAAGGACAAACAAGATATTAAAAATCAGATAAAAGAATTTTTTTTAATAAACAGACAACCAGAATTAAAAGAAGAGTTAATATGGGATGCTTTTAAAGCTACTATTAGGGGTACATGTATCACTAAAGAAATTGGGATTAATAAGAAAGAAAAATCCACTCTTGAAAAAACTAGAGGTGAGGTAGAGAACTTCCTCCAACAATTTCAAAATCACCCAACAGCAGAAAATAAGACAAGATGGATAGAGAAAAAACAATATTTGGAGAATTTAGAAAAAATTGACGCCACCAAAAAACATCTGTGGATCAAAAATGATTACCAATTCAACTCCATCAATAACTCAAAAAGTTTGGCCAGATTCCTAAAAAAAAGACAAGCTAGAAAGAGAATACTAAAATTAAAAGATTATAGGGGTAAATTAAAATCAACAGATAATGAAATTAGAGAAATTATGGCAAGTTTTTATGAGAAACTTTACGATGATAAAAATACAATAGAACAAGAAGTATATTTACATGAAAACATAGACTATCACTCACAAATAGAATTAAACAACACAATATCAAATTCAGAAATTGAAACAGTAATAGACAGTTTAAAAGTGAACTCAGCCCCCGGGCCAGATGGCTTTACCACAAATTTTTACAAAATTTTTAAAGGGGAAATTACTCCAAATTTGGTCATACTTTTCAATAAAATCATGGAAGGAGGTAAAGTTCCAGACTCCTGGAAGTACTGTGAGATAATAACAATTCCAAAACCAAATAAAGACGAGACAGATCCTAATGCATATAGACCTATCTCCCTTAGTAATGTAGATTATAAGATCTTTACAAAAATCATAGCAAATAGAATAAGAGAAAAAATCCCAAAAATAATCCATGAAGATCAACATGGATTTATAAAAAATAGGAAAATAGCAGACCCTATCAGGATCATTCTAAATACTCTAAGTCATGCTACAGTTAATAGATCCAAACTGCTTATAGTAAAGCTTGACTTTCAAAAAGCATTTGACTCAATAAACCATAAATACCTGAATAAAATATGTGAGGCAAGTGGAATGGGGGAAAAATTATGCAAAGTAATAAAAGAGATATACAGCAGAAATAAGGCAGTCATAAATGTAAATGGGGTTGATTCGAGACAAATTAGTATAAAGAGTGGAACTAAACAAGGATGCCCACTCTCTCCACTATTATTTGCATTGGCCATTGAACCTTTAGCAAATTTAATTAGACAGGACCAAACAATCAAAGGATACAAGGCGGGCAAAGAAGAAATAAAAATAAACCTTTATGCGGATGATGTTATAATAATTTTAAGCGAGGTGAAAGAGTCGCTAAGTTCATTGGTCAAATTAATAAAGGAATTTGGGGAAATCTCAGGGCTTGCAACAAATTTAGGTAAAACAGAAATTCTCCATAAGAATTTAACATCGAAAGAACTAAAAATCGCCCAAAATATTATAGGAGTGAAACTGGGAAAGAAGTCATTAAAATACTTAGGAGTAGAAATTCCAAAGAATTTAAATAATATTATCCAATCAAACTTTAACCATTTATGGAAATCTACAAGCAAAGCACTTAAAACCTGGGGGAAGAATTTTCGGGACATCACTTCTAGACTTAAAATTTATAAAATGAAGATTCTACCCAAATTCTTATATTTATTTCAAAGTCTGCCAGTAAACATCTCGGCAAAACTCTTTAAGAAGTGGGACAATTCCATCAAGAAATGGGTAGTGGGAGGGAATAAAAATAGAATTTCTAATTTTATATTCTATGGCACGCAAGAAATGGGGGGATGGGGAGCTCCATCCCTGGAGCTGTATTATGAGACATGCCATATCGCTAAATTAATAGAATTGGAATTGGAAGGGGGGAGAAAATGGGTGAAATTAGAGAAAGAATTAAACGATTGGAAAAAGGGCT
This sequence comes from Anolis sagrei, assembly GCF_037176765.1. Taxonomy (NCBI): domain Eukaryota; kingdom Metazoa; phylum Chordata; class Lepidosauria; order Squamata; family Anolidae; genus Anolis; species Anolis sagrei. Next base: position 41,644,527 of record NC_090026.1, on the reverse strand, counting down.
CATTTATGGGAGAAAAAATTGATAAAAAAGAGCTTAATAAATTAAGAGAGGGCCCCCTCCTCTCAACATTGTATGTTTGGAAGAAATGGCAAAATAAATTACAAATAAATAAAATAGACCCCTTTCCACTAGAAACCCTAGAAAATAAAGATAAAACATTTAGGAATTTAATCAGGTCCCTGAAAGAGAATGGAATAAAGAAGGTAGGAGACCTCTTGAAACCTAATGGAGATATTAAGAAATGGGATGAGATAAAGGATAAATGTGGTTCAAAGTATTGGATAGCTTGGTTGGGCTTGTCGAAAAGAGTACAAGAAATAAAAAAGAAAGAAACATCAGAAGCTCCATTGGATAGAATAATAGGTTGGAAAATAGAAAAAGAGAAAGGCATTATAGGGGAAATATACAAGGAACTAATAGCCTTATCCTACAACACAAAACATACTTTAGTAGAGGCCTGGAAACAGGATATAAATTTTAATGAAAACTTAGTAAACTCCTGGATCAATAAAACTCAAAAAATTAAACATCTAAGAATCAAAGAAACACAAAAGAAAATAATTTCAAAATGGTATAGGACCCCCTCTCAATTGGCTCACATTATGAAAAACACTTCTAACAAATGCTGGCATAAATGTGGGGAGACTGGTACTTTCTCACACATGTGGTGGGACTGCTCTGAAATCCAAAAATTCTATAATACTGTTAGAGAAGTAATAGAGGAAATAATAGGGCAAAAACTACATTGGGATAAAGCTCGATTTCTGTCCCTCAACATAGAGGTAAAGGAGGGAAACAACGAATGGTCAGAGATATTGAAATTGATGATAGCTGCTACACATGCCACAATCACCAGAGGTTGGAAAGATAAAACAAGGTGGGACATGAAAACTTGGTGGTCTTATCTTTCTGAATATTTAATTAGTGATTTCATTTATGAAAAGAAAAATAAATATTTGAATATTCAGTCAAGACAAGATTGGTTTAGAAAATGGTCTTGTTTAATCGAAAAAACGGAAGGAAAAGATAGGTACAGAACTTTAAATCAGGCCTTCCAGACAATTAAATCAATGAGTTGATTCAAGTAACCCAGATGGGGGTGGGAGGGAGGTGAGGAGAGGGTGGTAAGGGTGGGTGGGTGGGGAGGGGTTTTTAAAAGGGTGATTAATCAAGATTTATGGTTAAGGGAAGCACAATTGGAACCTGTATCCTAGACATAAAAATTGTAATCAGTTTTTGATATTGTCTTTTGATGCTAAGGTTCATATTGTATTGTTTTGTTATCCAAAATAAAAATTAAAAAAAAAAAGGCAGAAAATCCCACAATATCTGCTTTGAACTGGGGTATCTGAGTCTGTTCTGTTGCGCGCTGGGCCTGTAAATAATTATCTTTAAATAGGACGTGTGACTTGAGCCCAGCAGGAAGCCAGGGGCCCCCGAAGAGGTTCTCAGAGGTTTTCCACCACAAATGATCTTTAGATGGCTTGTGAAGTATAACAAAGTCCTTTATTAATGAACAATCACACAGAAACTTCTCTTGTCTTCAGAAAGTTAAACAAATGATTTCAGGCTTCTCCCACGCTGTCTGTAATCTAATTCTTACTGATGTGGGTTCTGCTACCGGGTTGATTTGCGTCTCGAATGCCGAGTGGGCCTACCAGTAAGGCAGTAGAATCTCCTGTTGGAGTTCTTTGGTCTTTGGGGCTGTTTCCCTGGAAATATTTGGAGATCTTTGAATGCTCTTAAGACTGTTTCCCCCCGGAAAGTCTTAAGGGTTGAAGCTTTTGTACAGGGGAAGCTTGTACACATCCTGTACATTAGCTTTCCTTACTGAGACTGACTAAAAAATGGCTCCCTTCCCTTCCCAATTGCCCTGAGCAAGGGGCGGAACCAAAACTTAACGATGATGGACAGGTGATTTGCCCTATCACTGCAACCAAAGGAACCTTTCTGCAGAACCCCTGAAACTTTGAACTGCAAGCAAACACTCAATACAAAGCAAATAAAGTGGGAGCTCCTGGTACAGCCGTACCAGCACAGAGTCCACACTGCCATATATTCCAGTTCGAAGCAGAAAATGTGGGATTTTATTCAGCTGTGTTGAAGGGGCCTGAGGAAGCACAGGATTCTGGGAAATGTAGTTTGGGAAGGCAAGGAGCCCAATGCCTGACAATTCAAAAGGCCCTGCCCTAAACTACATTTCCCAGAATTCTGCTCAGCATCAGAAAGCCCCAATCAGGATAGGGGAGAGATCTGTCTCTCCTTAGCAGCAGCCAGATAGAGTTCCAAAAATTTTTTGCATCTGCAAAGAGGACAGACTGATACTTCTAGTAAGTACATCTTTGTTCTGGGCTGGGAAGAAACCCTTAAGTGGAAGTTGTGTTGGTTAATATGAGAGACATTCAATAAAATAGCTGTTGTGGCTTAAAAAAAACTTTTTACATTCCCTAAAATCAGAAGATGTATAAATATTTCTTAAAGTTGGAGGGAATAATCCCCTGTTATCTTGTGTCATTGTGTAGAAAATTCAAGGCGATAACTGCCAATTGTTTTTTTTTAATGTTTTTTTAAAATTGAAAATTTCCCAAAACTCTGTAGATAAGTGAAACATTCTGAAACTTGATGGGCTAACAGTAGTAAATGTGTTCTACCATTGTAGCAAGTTTCACCCCAATAGCTGTAAAAATGAGGGAGAAAGGAGCCCCTGAAGCTTGTCCATTTGCACAATTACTATAACGAAAAAGTAACAAAATTTTCTTACTCTCGTTATGGCAACGAATTTTTTACTAATGATATTTTAGAAACACTTTAGAAATGAAATGCTGGTACCTCCAATTTTATAATGACTTTTGAAATATTTTATTTATTGATCACACATGCCTAATTTCCAGCTATACGAACAGAGCTGGATACTTCCCTAGCAGCGAGTTAAATTGCCCTGGGGAAGGGATGCGCTACTGGAGATCAAATGTGGGGTTTATTTATTATTTATTTATTTACAGTTCTTATATTCCGCCCTTCTCACCTCGCAGGGGACTCAAGGGCGGATTACAGTAAACACATATATGGCAAACATTCAATGCCAGTTTGACAAATAACGTTTAACAGACAAATACTACTTTTTTTCTCTGGCCGCCAGGGGAGCTGCTGCTTTTCATCGTCCATCAACGACACCGATGAAGTTCTTCCGCATTCCACATTCCCCGGAGTCCTCTTTCTTTATGGCCTCATAAATTAGTTAAATTTAGCCTCCCACTCAAGGTGGTACCTTATTTTCCTACTTGACAGATGCAACTGTCTTTCGGGTTTCCTTTAGACTATTTTGTACTACAATATAGTATAGTAATGTCACGGCAACATGAATACAAAGAATTACCCATCTATTCCACTACTGAACAGCTCTTACAGTCAAGAAGTTCTCTCTGGACACATTTCTGCTTTGGGATCTTGTGATTTAAATTTTAGGGAGAGGCGTTTGACACACTACAAATACCAGGTTTCCATAAAAAGCGGTCTTGGCTGTTAAAGTAGAATCTCAATGGTACGACTGCATCCTGATAAAAAGCTTCTAGAAATTTAAAATAACTTATAAAGCAGGAAGGTATCATTAATAACTGCTAACAGGAAACACATGGAATTTAAAGAATGGGAGGAGATTTTCCAAATGTGTGTTTTTTTCTTGCTCTTTCTTTTATTTGTTTATTATTGGTTTATATTTAGCCGTTACCTGGAGGAGGAGTGCATACAGCCTCACAAATGTTGTTGGACTGAAAATCCCAGCATGCCTCCCCTTTGCCTGAATTGGGTTGGGTGGTTGGGAAATAGAGTCAACAATATCTGAAGGTTTTTGTGATTCCTACCTTTACCCAGATTCAGGCATGTAGCTGGGGGAAGGGGGGGCTGGGGGGACTTCAGCCCCCCCCCCCCTGAAATTCTGATGGTGGTCCGCGAGAAGGCCTTACTGGTACATTATTTAAACTGTTATGTTTATTCATATCATGATCTAATCACCATGCTCAATATATCCCATATGCATGGGGGTATTGGGGTAACAATACAAAAGGTTTGCTAGGGTAGACCCTCTTTCACTCAGACTCAGCCCCCCCCCCCCCCCCCGAAACAAAATCCTGGCTACGGGCCTGCCCATATGTATTCATAGTTGAAATCATGGTAGAATGTTTCTTGTACTACATTCTCACTGGCCAAGTGCAAACAAGAATGGGGCTTTCCTATCCATTTTCTTCAATAGATTAGCACCAACAAAAATGGGTGATGATGCTTTGTCTCTGAATGCCTGCCTTGACCTTTTCTCTTGTATCAAAATCTTAGGAATCTGGGAACAGAGGATGGGTTAGAGATGTCACTGCCTTGGTCCCTAGTCATTGCTGTCACCTTTGGACCAAGGCAGTGACATCCTCTGTTCAGATGTAAGCCAACGCCTTATATCAAGAAATAGTTTTCTAAGATCTACAGAGATACTTGCAGGAACACCTCACCAAGTGAGAGTGAAGTCGAACATGACCCCACCCCCAATAAAAGATAGTAACTTATAGTTTTGCTAAGGACAAGGACACCAGACTGGATAATAAGGGTTAAGCCTTGGTCAATTTGCCAAGACACTAACAACAACAAGGACCCTTCCCATGTTAGGTAGTGTGTACATTTAATCAAGGTTTTATGCCCTAGGTTTCATATATAGCAGAAGGTAGCACATTTATTACTGAGAAACCACCTCCCTTTACACTTTTGTGCTCTCTTGAACTTCTATGGGACTCTGGTGGGAGGGATAAGTGGGTATGTTTTCTATAACATGATTTCTATATTTCTGTATTCCTCCCTGCGTATCTGACCTTTTCCTGACCCTTTTGCCCAATTCCCCTTTATTGAAAAATGTATAAAAATTCAAGGCAGCCACCCCTGCGTGACCCTGGAAAGAAGGAAATCTCCAGTTGAAAAAGACCCTTATCAAAAGACACTATTTGCATGGACAATAACAAAGGACCATGACCTCTGGCCTCGAAGTTGGCTCCCCAGAGGAAGCAGTCACTTGGCATTTATGATCATATCTCAATAGGACAAAGGAAGCCTTCGGAAAGCCACACCTTGTCCTAATCTGTTACTGATTCAACTTTTATCCACTGAAACCACAGCCAAAATTCCCTCATTGTTCCTGTCTCTCAGCACTGGAAAAATCTGGATTACAGTAGGCTTGCCAGACAATCAACATTTATTGCAGCCACTCAATGACAATAGGAATGGCTGGCTCGCAGGCCCCAGGACTCGCTGGCCACTTGGACATTTCCTACCTCCATAATCCTCTCAAGAATCCATTGTTTCCCTCTCATCCAGCCTCCCTCTCTCCTGATTCATCAGGACGCCGAGGTGGCAGAAGCCCAGCGATTGGCCCAGTCGCTCAGGAGGTGGCCAAGCCTCCTCCCAGCTGTAGAGCATCAGCCAATCATCATCAAGCTGGCAGAGGGGCGGAGAATGGGGGATTCAAACCTGTCGGCTCCGTTTTATGTATTAAAAGCCCTTTATTTTTGTACACTGTATGCTCAGCTTAGTGAAATATTGCTGCTTTGCATCCTTTTCATCCTTTTCAGCTAACTCTAAAATCATCTCGGTGGCGCTTCCTTCAACTTTGGTGAGATTTCTTTTGGGAACTTAGGAAAAACCTTTTAAATTGGGCTTCTCTTTGCTCACCATTGTAGCGAGCCCTCTTTGGTGGGTCCGCAGTGTCTCTCCTTCAGGGCCAGACCCTTTTAAATTCCTCCATGATTTCAAGAGTCCAAAAGTGGCAGGCTAAAACCTGGATTTACAAGGCCTGCTGCCTTCTGTGCTAAAGAATGCAAAGAAAGCATTCTCTCTATAATAGGGAAGATGTATGCCAAGCTTCTCCTGTCTAGGCTAGAGTCATGGGTCAACCAAAACAACATAATTGGCATACCTACAAATATTTAATAAAAAATAAAACAACAAATGGGAGCTGAAAACCCTGGAAGAAGTAAGAGAATTTGATGAAAAAAATGAGCTGGTTCCATTATCTACAAACAAATGAATGCTTCAAAGAGGCCCAAAAGATAGGCTTCAACTCCCAGGAAACAAGTTAGGATATTGTAATACAAAAGGAGAAAAAGGTGATCAAAGTACTCTACCAAAGATTACCAGAGTGGGACACGGTGAAGGAACTAATAAAAGAAAATATGGTCAAATGGGCAGTAGACATTGGGCATACCATTATTTTAAAGGAATGGGAGCACGTCTGGAAGATCAAATTAAGATATGCAAGAGCCACCAACATAATTGAAAAGTGGTACAAAATATTCTACCGCTGGAATTTAACACCTCTACAATTATCCAAATTCTATAAAACATACAACAATCAATGTTGGAAATGTGGGAGGGAATTGGGTACTATCTCCCACTTATGGTGGAGTTGTAAAATAATAAAGAAATATTGGGCATTAATTCGCAAACATACTAAAAAAATAATCAGTGTTAAATATGGCATGAAACCAGAATACTATCTATTGAACATAACCAATTTTGAATTGGGGAAAAATGAAGATAAGATTTTATTTTATTTGTCTGCAGCTGCGAGAATTACAGTAGCCCAGAAATGGAAAGAAGAGATCCCTCCCTAATTGAAGACTGGCTATCCAAGATAATGGAATATATGAATATGGTCAAATTATCACAATTATTGGAAAATATAGATAAAAGGAATCAAACCAATTGGGAACCACTTAGAAGATATTTGCAGGAAGAAATGAAACTCCACATTTAAATATTTAAAGAAAAAGGGAACCAGAAGTAACTAGTTAGCAAACTCACTGAAGAAAAAAACTCAATTTATTTGGAAGATTATCTCTCTGTGGATTGAACTGGAAGCACCTCCAACCCTCCCCACCTCTCCGTCTCATCCCAACCCACTCTCCCGCCACATCCCTCCCCCCATTCACCCCACCTCTATACCCCCCCTCCAATTTCCCACTTTTCTTTCAACCCAATTTATTGTAATTTGAAAACAGAGGATAATAAAGATGATTAATTTAAAAAGATTGGCCCCAAGCAAGCAGGATTTTCCAAGGGGAAATCAACATTAGATCAGGTCCACATCTTGGCTCTCCTTGACTACAAATACTCTAAAAATTGTCCTAACAAACTAAACGTAGCATTCTTGGACCTCAAGGGGCATTTGACTCTGTGAATAGAAAAAAGCTTTGGGAGAAACTAGCAGCCCTTAATATTGACCCAAGATTTCTCTTTTTTATTAAGAAACTGCACAACCAAAACCTATGCCAGGTAAAAAACCACAAGAGATTCTTGTCGAACTAGATCCAGGTCCAAAAGGGAGTCAAACAAGGGTACGTACTAGCCCCACTTCTATTCAACATCTTCTTGCATGATGTCCCTATAGCCCTGGCCCAAGTGGATGGGCATAGCCCCAAGATTGGCCCAAAACATGTTTCCCTCTTGCTATCTGCGGATGATGCAGCCCTACTATCTCTCTCCCATGTGGGTTTCCAAAGACTACTGCACAAATTTGTTGACTTCTGTGAGACGAATGATCTGCAGGTGAATTATGATCAAACCAAGATCCTGGTTTTTGGGAAAAGCAATAAAAAACAAGTCTGGAAGATAAAGGGCCATTATATCGAGCAAGTAAAACATTTCAGATACCTAGGACTTTGGTTCAGTAACAACCTGTCATGGTCCACTCACTTAAAATATACACTGGCCTGGGCCTTGGGCCTGGGCCCAATCAAGTGACAGTGCTATCAGGAGGTTTTTCCATTCCAGGGGCAACCAATATATCCCCCCAGCCCTGCAAGTTTTTCAAGCAGAGGCGATGTCACAACTACTCTATGGGGTGTCCATTTGGTTACTCCCTAAGAACAGTGCCATCAGATCCTTCCACTCGAAATTCCTCTACGAATTATTTGGTGTCCCAAACTGTGTCCCGTATGCAGTTCTATGCCTAGAATCTGGCCAGTGCTCTATAGAGGCCACTATCTGGCTAAACTTCATCAAATTTTGGTTATCTATCCACTACCAAAGCCCAAACAGCTTTCTGACCCAACTCACCTTGAGCAAACTCCATCACTCCAAATGCTGCTCAACAGTTCTAGCAAAGATCAGTGAATTGGGCTATAATAGCCACTTCTTGAACTTGCTAACTTTCATTGAGATCTTTACCCTTCTTAAAAGGAGGTTGCTAGAAAGGGATTCTAACCTATTGTTGTGCTTGGGCAATAAATCCTGTTCACCTATGAACATGGCAATTCCATTCATACAGGGAAATCCAGCCTTTTCTGTTGCAGCACTCACCAACCCCTCTTCCATGAGAGCCTACATGCTGGTTAGATTTAATATTATGCCATCTCCGCTCCATAGAGGAAGACTTCACAGTCTACCGAGCAATAAGAGCCTTTGTCCCTGTAGCACAGGACAGCTGGATTCTATCTTGCTTCTTCTTCTGCACTGCCCACTTGACCGGGAACCAAGATCTAGCTTACTACCACAAGTTATAGATCCCTTGAAAGACCACCGTGACCCAAAGTAATGATGCTTCTAAATTGTCACGATTTTAACGGCTGCCTTTCAGTGGCAAGATTCCTGAACGAAGTCTGTAAACTGAATGTGCAGCAAATGTGAAGTTCCCTTTTCTATGGTTTGTACTGTATTTTATCCCTTTTTGCTAAGTACTATATGCCAATAAAGGCTGATTGGATTGGATTGGATTGGAAATGCTTAAGAGGCATTTCAGGAGCCTTGGGGCGGAAGGAGATTTGGGGGAGTCATTCACACCCAGATTTTATTTCTGACACCTCTTTCCTGATCGAGGCCACCCCAGGGGCTTCGCCGCCTGAGGCCGAGGGGCAAACACCTCTCTTCCTTAAGGGCATTGAGTTTGTTCAGTCTGTTCCACTTCCTATTAATCTCACATCGTAATGAGTGAAGAAGATCTCAGGGCCCGTCTACATTGGTTTAGCACCACTCGAACTGTGGCGGCTCAGTGTTGTGGAATCATGTGGACTTTAGTTTGACAAAGCCCTGAGCCTCCTGCACCAAAATGTGTTGATGCCTCGTCAAACCACAGATCCCAGCATCCTGTAGAATGGAGCCATAGCAGTTTAACTGGGGTAGAACTGCATTTATTCCACAGTGCAGATGCATCAAACTGCACAAATTTTACAGTGTAGATCAGTGGTTCTCAACCTTACTAATGCCGTGACCCCTTAATGCAGTTCCATATGTTGTGGTGACCCCCAACCATAATATTGTTTTCGTTGCTACTTGAAACCTGTCATTTTATTACTGTTATAAATCGTAATGTAAATATCCAATATGCAGGATGTATTTTCATTCACTGGACTAAATTGAGCAGAAATACCCAATATGCCCAAATGTGAATGTTAGTGGGGTTGGGAGGGAGGGAGGATTGATTTTGTAATTTGGGAGTTGTAGTTGCTGGGATTTATAGTTCACTTATAATCAAAGAGCATTCTGAACTTCAGTATATATATATATTTCTATAAGTAAAATGACTGTTGTTTACTTCAACAGCGAGTTAATTCTATAGCACAAATGCACTGTAGACCACATCGGCACTGACCTTCTCGGTCAAACTATAACTGCCAGGATTCCATAGCCTTGAGCCAAAGCCATTCACATGGGCTCAAAAGGCCTTCGTTCGACAGTGAGGAGTCACCCTATGACTAGGGAAGGCACATCTTCATTGCTCTGCCCTTTTGGGGTGTTTGCTCAAAGAGACTGGCATTGGCCGGCTCCAAGCATCCTGTGCATTCTTCCCTGGGATGTCTAGTTTGGCTCTGAAAAGAACAATCTGCAAACAATCTTTGACCCTTTGGGTGGCCCTTCCTTCCCTGGACCCTTCTGCCTTTCCCTCTCCTTCTTGGATTGTGGTCTCCAGAAACGGGCACAGAATGGGACTGTCACTCCCCTCCATCGAGACAAGCGATTCCTTCTGATGCCGTCTAGAATCACATTGGCCTTTTTAGTCACAGCTTCACACCTTGGGCACATTTTCCATTTTGCAGACTACTAAGAACAGGGTTCGCTACTATCCACACTTTTGCATTTCCACAAGGAGCAGATCCCCCAGCAAAGCATTTTAAAACACACACACAAACTATTCTTCTTAACAAAATTTAACAAACTTTATTGGCACAGCCATGTCATCCTGGTCACAACATGATCTCAACATGACACAGTTTAATGACACACACATTTGCACAGACTACGATCCCTTCCACACGGTCCCATTTCCCAGGATCCTATACCAAATAATTTGTTTATCCCAGATTATCTGGAAGTGCAGGCTCATATAATCCAGTTTAAAGCAGATAATCTGAGTTTGGATCCTGGGGAATAGGGCAGTGTAGATCCATCTTACATAGTAGCATTGTTGTCTTCTCTCACTTCTTCCTCGTAGGCCCCATCTACACTGCCACATCATCCATTTTGAACTGCAGTTAACCTGAATTCTAAAAATGGATTATACGGCAGTGCAAATGAGGCTTTTGGCTCCATCTATACCGTACATTGTATGCAGTTTGAACTGGATTATATACTCGGTACAGACATATATGGATGAGTCTACATTCACCATACAGTGCAGATCAACCTGCATGGAAGGGTCAGTGTGGATGGGGCTGAGTTGCAGGTCCTGGGCAGTTTGGGTCTCCCTCCCGAAAGGAATCTAAGGAAACACCACATTAAAAAGAAATGGGTACATTTATTCTAGCCAGACATTAAAGGATACAATATTAGACTATACAAATCCACAAGATAAAACTACAATACACAGACTAGGGGGCCTCTCTCACTGCGCTGTCCAAGGGCGTCTCTTCCCCTCCAGCGGCTGGGCTGTGAGTCCTGGGATTTGCAGAGGAGGGAGGGGGGCCTTGGAGACCCTCCTCTGCCAGAGAGGCCTGGGCCTCCCTCCCCTGCAAGCCCCGGATCCACAGGAGGCAGCCAGAGCAGCCAAAGGGGAAGAGCAGCGCTTCCACAGGGCAGTGGGATCCTCTCCTAGACAAGAAAGACAATCAATTACATGGTAAATAACAACAAACATACACTTTAACATTTTACAAGAGAACGAGATATACAAACACATTTATCGAAGTCCTGTCTTCTCTCTTCTTGTTCTTACAGGCGCCAGTCAGGGTCCCTCAAAGTCAAGCGTCCCACGATGGTTAGGATCCCTTGATGGCCAGGGTCCTTCGCTGAACAGGGTCCCTCAATGTCAAGCGTCCCACGATGATCAGAGTCCCTCGCTGATCAGGGTCCCTTGATGTTCATGTCCCTCGATGGGTCACTGTCCCTTGGTGTCCTCCGTCCGGGAAGGCCCTGCAAGAACCACAAGCGGTGTCAGTGGGGAGCATTGTCCCTCCTCCTCCTGCTTCTCCTCCATGGCCCCCATCAGCCAGGCCTCCTTCCACGTGAGTCCAGGTGAGGCGGGGTGGGTGGGGGGCCCAAGGTGAACCCAAGGAGCATCAAGGCCCATCGGGAGACACAGCTCCAGAGGAGGGGGGATGGCCACCTGCTTGACAGGTTTGTCCAGGCAACTGGCAGCCACTAATGGGCCGGCCTTCCTCAAGGGCTACACTGGTAAATACAAATGCAATTCCAATGCGGCTCCTGGGGAAAGCTGGCCCATCAGTGGCTGTCACTTGCCTGGAGGAACCTGTGAACAAGGACAACCCCGAAGTAGTCACTCAAAGTCTAAAGCAGTGTTTCTCAGAGAGTTCCAGACAGCAGTTTAACCCGGAACAATGACATTTTAAAAACGCGAATGTTCCCCTGTTCTAGTTCACCTCCCCACTTCCCCCAAAGTGTGTGCTTTCCTGGAGGGGAGGGTCCACATGCCCTGCCAGGTTTTCCCACAGGAAACCAGGACAAAGAAGAAAACTTCTTTAAATATCCCTTTAAAAGGAAAATAACACGCCCTGCCACCATTTGCCCTTCTCTGGAGTTCTCCTGGGTCATGCCAATGGTGCACCAAGGGGGGGGGGGGCAGGACAGGAGCAATTTTCCTCCCCTTCCCCCTTTGTGCATCATTGGTACGACCCAGGAGAACTCCAGAGAAAGGAAAATGGGGGCAGATTGTTTTCCTTTTAGAAATGCAGTTTTAAGAGGTTTGGGGAGGGTGTGTCTTACATTTCTGGGGCTCCAGGAGCCCAAGAAACCCGAGGTAGATTGTATAGAGGGGAACTGGTTGTCACGCGGCGCAATCCTCAATCCCTTCTACACAGCTCCCTCAGCTGGAAAGACGCAGGTCTTCTGAATGACCCATGTCTTTCCAGCAGTTAAATTACCTCGGCACAAAGCAATCTTCATTTAAACCCGTCTCTTTTGTGGGATGTTGTGTATCTCCAACCCTTTTATTTACAAATATGAAGGTGCTGCCCCCTATACAGTAATCTTTGAACAATCATTCAAAGATTACTGTATAGCTTTGGCAGTGAACTGAGGCTGGTATGGGTCTACACTGAGCATATATATGAGCATATATATTTATATCTAGAAGTTCAAACTGCATTATTTGGCAGCATAGATCCAGCCACAGGTAACATCTAGAGTGATTGGATCAGGTCTTCAGAGGCAGCTTTGGCTCCTTTCTTCCTCCCTTGAGCCCTGACTCTGGATAGAAATACCTGGGGATGTGGTCCCTGGTACCCTTGGCTGAATGGTCCATTCCTTTGGAGAGTATCTTATAGAATCCCAGACGTTTCGTGCAAAGGCATAGGCTTGCACTTCTTGGAGGGCCTTCTTGGAGGGCGTGGAATAAAACCACTTCTTCCGGTGTCTGGACTGCAGTTCTTGGAATCACATTTGTCCAATCAGTGCATCCCACCAAAAAGGCCAATTCCATTAGCGGTGCAACCGCCTTTCACCAAGTGGAGTGTGGCCTCTCGATTTCCCAGGACAGGTGGGGGCTGTGACCCTGTGACTCTCCTCTTGACCCCTGCCCTCTTGACCCTTCTGACTGGGTTGGGAGAGGGGGCATTGGGGGTGTTTGGGGGGAGGGGCTCAGGAGGAGGGAGGCCTGGCTGTGCCTGGAGGGAAGGGGGAGGAGGGGCGGCATCCATGGGTTGGGCAAGGGGAGGTAGGCGCCCTTGTGGGGATGCCACCTTGGAGGGAGGGAGGAAGCAGTAGTGGCATCCCAGGCCGAGAGGGAGAGGTCAGGGTGGGGGAGTCCGAAGGTCAAAGGAGGTGGGGCCCAGCCCAAGGGTTGGAATGAAGGCCCAGGGAGCAGGTGGTGGCCCCTCCCCTCCAGGTCCCCCAGTCCCCCACAGAACAGAACAGAGCTCAACAGAGGGGCCTGAGGGGGCCCAAGCAGTCTTCCTTTTCTGCTCTGCTCCAAGGGCCTCTGGTGGCAATGGGGCCCAGAGTGGGGGCGGGCCTTCTGCAAAGGAGCGGGGATTCCCTGGGCCAGGGCTGGGCAGACTCCCGCCTCCTTAACGCTACTTCCCTTTGGGGCTGCGGCACAGCTGGAGCGAAGTGGAGGTCTTCCTCTGACAACCGGGAAGATCGTGGTGTTCCTGCAAAGGACAGAGAAAGGAGGAGTGGGTGAAGGAGACTCCTTTCTTCTTTCCTCAATTCCTTCCTCCTTCTCTCCTTCCTCCCTTCCTTGCTTACCTGTCCATCAGGCGGGTGGGCCCTTGCCGTACTCTGGGGGGTACCTTTCACGCCCGCAGCCTGCCACCAAGCGCCGAAAAGCAGCTCGCAGCCCGTGTCGGGAGTGGAGGGCGGAGGCCCTGGCGAGGATGGCCTTGGTCTGCCAGCCAACTCTCCTGACTTCAGGGTCATGGTCGGCGAGGAGATCAATCAACCCTGGAAGGAAGGAAGGGAGGGAGGTCAGCAGGTGAGGGACGGCACACGGACTCCCCAGGACCCTCACTTCCAAGGCCCAGTCCCTCTTGGGCTGACATACAAGCCTCGTAGGTGCAGGTGTTCCTCTCAGTGCAAATGTTACTGTTCTTGTGAAGCACGTGACCTGGAGAGAAGGAAGGCGGCAGAGAAGAGAGGGACCATCTCCCTGAGCAAAGACCATTCTGGAGCTCCCTGAACCCAACGCTACACTCAAGGGAGGGGGACGCCCAGGAGGAGGCCGGGGAGGGGGCTTTGCATGCGGAAGGAAGGGAAAAATGGGGAGGAAGAGGAATCTGATCTGTGCTCTCCCCTCAAAAGACTCCAGGTTCCAGAATGAGCTTCAAGAGCCTTCTGCATCTCCCAAGGTGGAGGGAGAGAGGTCTTCTGGGGAAGAGGGCACTCCTGCTGCCCCAGAGACTGAGCTGGAAGCCAGGAATGGGCACAAAGGGGGCCAAGGCCTCCCCCCCCCCCCCGGTCCCTTACCGAGCAACATGGCCGCTGCCTTCTTTGCCGAGGGAAGCTTGCTCTTGAAAAAAGGCAGGCAGCCATACACCTGCTCCTCCAACTCACTCCTGGAGCTGCAGTGCTGGATCTGGAGGAGAGAGAGATGAGGCAAAAAGAGGGGTTCCCTATGCCTGCTGGGCATAAGGCCCCCTGAATCCCCGGCTTCAGTACGGGCGCTGACCAGGCGCTTGGAGATTTTATGGAGCAGCTCCTGCAGGCTGAAGGTGTCTCCCGCCAGAACGCTGTCCTCCAGGTGCCACCGCAGGACCTCCGCCGTCTCCCTGAGGGTCTCCCTCGCACTCTTCAAAGAGGAAGAGGTGGAAGAGGGAAGGAGTCAGGCTCACTTGGAGGGCAAGTGACCTCTTCCTCCCTCACTTGACCCCTGTCCTGAGCCCCAAGGCCTTGAGAGGCCAGCGCTGGGCCTCTCTCCCACTTTGGCCACCTCCACGTCCTCATCCTCCACGTGAACCAGCACCGTAAGGAGGTTGTGGATGGTCGTGCGTTCCTCATGTTGATGTTCCGGGCGCCAGAGAAGATGCTGAAAGCATTCCAGGGCTGCCTTCCGGATCTTGGCCGCCTCCTGAAAAAACGAAGGAAAAGGAGACTTTCTTTCTCCTCCTTTCTTTGTGTGAAGCCCCTTCTTGGGGGTTGGCAAAACGGGGAAGTCTACCCCCCCCCCAAACGGACTGGGGCCAAGACTCACGTGGTGGAAGAGAGGGCAGCATCCAGCAGCCAGGTGAGCCTTCGAAGGGCCCTGGTCTTCTTTGTGCAGCAGGGGCCCCAGCTGGCCAGCCAGGCCCAGGAACTCCAGCACGACGTCAATGTGGGGGAATTGCAGCCCCCCAAGGACCCTGTCCAGGAGCTCCTGGATCCTCATGGTCTGCAAAGAGAGAGAAAGGAGGGCCATGCCTAAGAGGTCCCCTGCGGAGAACGCCTAGACACAGGCCTCCCTGCTGGTTGGGGAAGGGACCTCCCAGGACCTTCTGCATCGTACATTCTTCCAACGACTGCAAGAGCAAGGCCTGCTGGATCTAGGCTCAGCTGGCCCTCTGTGTGGTGTGTGGAGCCGGGGCTGTGCCTGACTTACCTCCCTGTAGGTCTTGCACAGAAGGAGAAGGCCCTGCCTGCTCTGATGTTGTACGGCCAGACTGTGAGGTTGGAGCCAGGCTGTGAGCAGTGCCCAGGTCTTCTCCGGGGAGTGTGGGCGCTGGCCAGTGTGCAGCAGCTGAAAGAGAAGAGGAGAAGGGTGAAGAGCTGGAGCCAGGAAGGGAAGCACTGCCTTTCCTCTCCTCGACCCCCCCCCTTCCCGCCCTATCCTAAGGCCCCCTTCCAGCCCAAAACCCAGGCTGACCAACCCTCCTCACCTGGATATAGAAGGCCACCACTCCGGCCGAATGCTCCAGCGGCGCTTCTGTTTCCCAAGTCGAAGACAGGTGCTGGAGCAGGGAGGAAGAGGACTTGAGGAGGCTCCTGGAAGACAAGAGGGACCCCGTGAGGGAAGCCAGCCAGAGAGACTAGGCTGTGCCTCCTCCCCAAACCTCCTCCGGCCCTTGGCTCCTTACCACAACAGGAGGGCCATTCCCTCAGGGCAGATGCTGAGCTCTTGGAGGTATCCTTGAAGGACACCCGGGCCACCCTCTTCAGCAGCACGATGATAATCTTCGCCAGTTCTCTGCAGGAAAATAAAAGTGGAGGGTTTGAGTCAGGGCCGTAGCCAGAAAAAAATTTCGGGGAGGGTTGACAATTTCGGCGGGGATGTTGAAATTTCGGGGGGGGGGTTGAAAATTTCGGGGAGGGTTGAAAATTTCGGGGTGAGGGGGTTGAAACCCGCCTCCTAGCTCACGCTGAAGCAAAGAGCACAGCAGGGGGCAGAGCAGCCTTCAATAGCCTGTAGCTCCGCCCCTGTCAACCACCTCCACCAAGTCTGGCCTCCTTAATGAGAGCATTCAACACACACACACCCAACATCGGCTATTGCTGCAAGTAATGACAGTGTGAATAAATTGTCAATATTTGCTTGAGATAGTGCTTACAGTTCTGGAGGGACTCTTAATTTTTTGCATCTCATAGACCTAGCATGGGGATTTGTTTAACCAGTTAAAATTCATGAGTAAACCAGGTTTTTTAAAAAAATCTGAAACATTTCGGGGGGGGGAGGGTTTGAACCCCTAAAACCACCCCCTCGCTACAGGCCTGGTTTGAGTCCCCCATCTGGCCTCCCAAAAGGCCTGGGAGCCGCACTGAGCCTCCCCCACTCCTTACTCTGGAGGAACGTATATGCTGCTCTGGTCCCTGCTGGGCGCCTCCAACCCAGGCCTTGTGACCTCAATGTAGTTGGTCACCAAGGCGAGCAGAAGCTCCAGGAACCACCCCTCCAGGCGACTGCTGTCCTTGATATATTTGACGATCTTCCCGATGGCCCGCGTCGCTCTTGCCTGCGAAGAGAAAGAAGGAGGGTGAAATGCTAGGAGGGCTCCTGCTGAAGGTCAGGAAAGAGGGCCCCCTCTCCTTCCCAAGCTCCCCAAAGACAGGGTCCGGGAGGGGATGTCCTTACTGTGGCCGCATCCAAAGTGGGGCTCCCCTGTTCCTTGCACTCCTCGGCCAGCCAAGGGCCCTCCTTCACCTTGGCCAGGAACAGGTCGAGCGCCGCCTTCGCAGAGCAGTAAGGTGAATTGAGAACGGCGCACATCAATTCACCACACTCCCTGTGAATGAAGAGAGGGAAGAGGGAGCCAGGGTCAGGATCAGGCTTGTCTCCAATCCCATGGGGACAGGGGAGTGGCACCCCCAGGCCCAGCTCTCTTACCTCCCATTGGACTCCAGATAGTGGTCCGTGGCCATCTTGAGATGTTTGCGGGCCACGTAATCCACAGCCGGCATAGCCTCTGCAGAGGAGGGACTGCAGAGCAGCTGGCACAGACGGTGAAGGTGTTCTTGCGCCTGTAAGGAAAGAAAGAAGGGAAACAGTGGCATCGGGAAACATGGAAAGTCTCCTGGGTCATAAATGGAGGGAGGGGAATGGTGAGTGAAGATGTGTAGGATGCCTGTTGGGAGGCATGGGGTATTGGGGTCCCAACATACCTTTCTTGTGGCTAAAGAGAAGTCTACCTGAAGGCCGGACATCTCTAGGAAGATGCCACCTGGAAGGTCTATGCAGGAGGCCCCTCTCTGCATCCTGAGGAAGGCGTTGGGCGATGCCTCCTCGGTGGTGGTCCCAGGATTTGTGGGGGGAACTCTGGGCCTTACCTGCTCTACGTCCATGGAGGACCATCTCCGAGGCTTCAGGGCCAGATCTTCCCCTTCCTCATGGCCCAGGGAGCTGGAAGAGAGGAATAAGGAGGCATAAGGAGGTGAGACCTGGTAGGCCAGGAACTGAGTACAAGGGGGGAGGGGGGCGCAATGGTCATCCCTCCCGGCAAAGAGCAATGCACCTGCTTGAACTTGGGAGAGGGTCCCACACCTCATCCTCCAGGCTGGGGATATCAGCTAAAGTTGCCTCTTCAGGGTCCTGTAAGAGACAATTAGATAGAGAAGTGAAATAGGGGCAAAGGGGAAGGAATGGAAAGATAGCTCAGGGGAGGAAGACTAGAGTAGGAGGAAGAAGCTTAAAGGAGGGGCAGGGAGAGGAAAAGAGGAGGGGATGCAGAGGAAGGAGCCCCCCTTCCTTTTCCCGCTTCCTTCCCTTCCTTATCTTCGATGTCTTCTCAGGGGGCTCATCGACACTGCAAGGAGAGAGAGAGACAACAAGACAAGATCAGAAGACATCCTCTCCTCTCTCTCAGCTGGAACCCCCCCTCCCCACCCAGCCCTCTAGAATAAGGCTGCAGGCAGAGGCCCCCTTGGCCTCAATTGAGGGAGGGGATGTCTGCCTGCCATGTGGCCCTAAACCTGGGAATGGATGTACCTCTCATTTTCGAGGTCCTGGGCTGCCCCCTCCTGCACGAACAGCTCCGAAGGAATACCAACCTTTTTGGAGCCCTGTTGAGGGGGAAGAAGAGGGAAGTGAGGGCTGTGCTCTTTGCCAAGCCCCCCTCGCTCTTTCTCCCAGAGAGAATTGGACTGAAACCCCCAGCCTTCCTCCCCAGTGACACTCTGCCTGGGGCTGTTGGGACTTGCACTCCAACTACAGTTGAGCACTGTAGGAGGCCTCTTTAGCAAAGGGCAATCTAGAATTCAAGGGGTCTTGGGATGGCCCTGAGTCTGAATCCATTTCCAAAGGAAGAGGAGAGGCAATCTCCCCCTTTTCCAGCCTCTTTCTTTCACTCACCAACTCCCTGGGTAGTTCTTTCTGTGGAGGAGTTGGGATTCTCTCCGAGATGAAGCTGCTAGAAAGGCATGGGAAGAATGCAACGTCCTGGGAGGGCCCCCTCCAGATCTCTGGGCGCCAACCCCCCAACCCCAGCATGCCCTTACCCCAAAAACATGGACAGGAGGTACCTCTCTGAAGTCTTGGAGATGGCCAGGCTCCCCCTCTCCACCATCAGGCTGCTAGCCTCCAAGGGGGGGTCCTCTCTCTCCAGAAACTGCAGAGAAAAGAAGGGGGTCTCAAGATGTTATTGGAGAAGGGCTTTTTCTTCTGCCACAATCTCTCTCCTTCCATCCCATTCTTTCTCTCAGGGCTGGAATCCCCAGACAGTGCTGGACTTCAACCCCCAACATTCCTCCGCATTGACCATGTTGCCAGAGGCTGCTGGGATTTGCAGTCAAACCACTCCTGAGGGCTCCAGGATTCCCACCCCTCTTCAGAGAAGGCCCACCTGGGGACCAAAACCAAATAGCCTTACTTTCTTGGATACCGACCACTGCCTTGGCCCAGCTTCTGTGAGAGACAGGGAGCAAATCGGATGGAGGAACCCAAGGAGAAAAGTGGTCCATCTTCTTTTTGACTTTACCCAAGTCAAAAAAGAAGCACAATTAAAGCTCTGGCAGGCCATGCAAAAAGAATCTGCGAACCCCACCTCCTCCAACGTGAACCATCTAAACTGGGTTCAACAGGCCTATGGCTACTCCACCACCGACATCAAAAGAGCTCCAAGACTGAGAACGAGCCACGAGAGTAAAGACAAAGATCCACCCAGAGGAAACGTGTTCTTACCAAACATCAAGGGAACCACTGACTACAGAGAGAGAAGCTGATGAGGAAACACAACCTATCTACAGACCCACTAAGGAAATCCAACAAATGCTACGTTCAGCAGAGGACAAGAGGGATCCTCTCACCTCTGCAGGAACTGCCGTATACCATGCAGCTGTGGACAAATCTACATAGAGACCACCAAATGAAGCATTGCCCAGACACAAATCAAGGAACATGAAAGGCACTGCAGACTAATTCAGCAGAGCACCTGATGAACCAACCTGGGCACAGCATATTATTTGAGAACACAAAAATGCTGGACCACTCTGACAACCACCATGTCAGACTACAGAGAAGCCATTGAAATCCACACGCATGTCGACAATTTCAACAGAAAGGAGGAAACCATGCAAATGAACAATATCTGGCTACCAGTATTTAAAAAACTGTAAAATCAGGACAGTAAGTAAAGAACAACACTCCAAAAACAGGGGAATTCCAGACAGGAAACAATCAGAGCCAGCTAAGCACCTCCTAACAAAGGATTCCCCCAGGCAGGAAACAGCCAAGCCTTGAGCTGCAAGGTAATTCAATGCCAATCGAGGTGATAATTTTCAACATTCACACTTGTCTCAAACAGACAAGAGTTCTTTCTCCCACACGAGACATTTCACGGACATATAAACCACTTGCCTTGTTTCCAACAGACCTCACAATCTCTGAGGATGCTTGCCACAGATGTGGGCAAAACATCAGGAGATAATGCTTCTGGAACACGGCCATACAGTCCGGAAAACTCCAATCAACCCACTTCTTCAATGGCTTTGCCCAGAACTAGACACAGGGTTATTCCAGGTGAAGAGGTCTGACCAAAGCAGAAGGGAGTGGGACTAGGACATCCCTCCATCTCAACACTGGGCTTCCATTGATGCAGCCTAGAACAGCCTGGACTTGGAAAGCTGCTGCAATATACTCTTGACTCATGTTCACTTTGCAGCCTGTGCCGTCCGATGGAATTAGCACTGAACTGGTTTTTAATTTTAAATATTTATGACTGTTTTATAGTATGATGTTTTTGTTTAAAATATATTTTTATATTTTTATAATTTTATGTCTAATTGCACTGTTCAACCTATGCTGGAACCCGCCCTGAGTCCCCTTGGGGAGATATAGCGGTATACAAATAAAAGATTATTATTATTATTATTATTATTATTAAATATTTTATTTCTCAATATTATTCACACATTAATAGAAGTAGTTTCATCGTGCCAGCATTCTTGCAAAAACATATCAGAAAGGCAAATGTCGCTTTTTCACCTGATGACTTCAACCAGCATTATAAATATTTGCCCAAACCAAAAGGCATTTCAAAATCCCCCCCCCCACTACCCCCGTTTTGTACTTTGGCTATAACCCCCCCCCCCCCCCTCCTGCTGAGGGGAGCGGGTAAGCATACATGTAAGACGTCTACTGACATTGTTCTGTAGGGATATATGTGGATTAACTTTGTTATACTTGCTCCCCCCCCCCCCCTTTCCCCTGTCCTCCCCTTCTCCTTTCACAATGTTATTTGTACAACTTGCAAAATCCTAATGAAAAATTATTCAAAAAAAAATGAGAAGGTTCCTGAAGTCAATCTCCAGAGGAGACTATATGTGGCATCTTAGTTACTTAGATCTGGACCTAGGCAATAATCCACCCTTTGAAATTATATCTGGAAACATATTGGTAGCTAATTTGAGTCTTATCACATAAAAATAATATGATGACTTGGGCTAGGTTTCATCAGTAGTTTGGCTGCTGTATTCCAAACGAGGTGGTGTTTCTCACTCACTCTTCCTAGTCCAGATCCATAGCTAATATCCTGATCCCACTATGCTGTTAACAGCACTATATTCTATTTCTGCTACAATGAAATTCTAGGATTTGCAATTTATGGAGAGGAGGAGCTGTGCACTCTTATTCAGGGAGTTCTTAGGCCTCACTAAACTATGAAGCCCAGGATGCTATCATGGCAATTAAAATAGAATACAGCACTAGAGCAGTGCAGTGTGATAAAGGAACCACTTAGATGTCACTACAACATGGATAATGATAGAACAGCCAGATTCCTTTCTGCGGAACCGAATTGACCTATGAACCCACTCATAGGTGATTAGAAGGTGACCCAGATGACTCTCCCTGCCTTTTGTCCAGCCAGAATGTGTGAATGAGACCCCTCCAGACACGTGTGAGCTAAGCAAGCTCACATGCCCAGTGGGGAGGGAGCAGAGGCAACAAAGGACCCCAATTTATGTGTAAGACCTTGCTGCAGATTATCTTGAAGGGACAGTGCATCCTGCTTGGTTGGGCTTCAGGAGATATCTGTGGGATGGGACTCTGCCAGGCTGGCAATATGGTGGCTCCACAGAAGCCAGTTGCCACAGTGGTGAGAAGAAGTAAGGGTCTATCCCTTTCCCCCCATCCCTCCAGCACAAACCCCATCTTCATGGCAACACACACTCACCACTCTTTTCTTCTCTCTAGTTAAAAGGACTATGGTCTAGAACAGCAAAATTGATAGGTATTTCCCTCAAAGTGAGTGATGGGAGGGCGAGAATGCATTGATATGTTGAGGGAGGTTTTCTCCTCACGTGTTCAGTTGGGGAGGTGACCCCCAATACCTACGATACCACTGCATGTGCAAAGCCATTCTTTTGCTGGGGAAGGAAATAAACCTTGAAGATGACAATATAATACAGCTATGATGGCACACCAGGAAGATCTAATGAGAAACTAAATGTGTCTGGCTATTTTCCCAGTGACCATCGGTATGCCCTAAATTACTTTAATGCCCCCAAAAATGATACTCTACAGACAAGACTAAATTAACCAAATTGAGTTTACTGAATAAACAGGGTGAAATAAAACAAGGTATACTGAGGTATCTGAGGTAACAAATTTGATAGAGTTAGAACAATGAAATATAAACTCTGAGGTAACAAACTATAAACTCTGGGGCAAATATATTCTAATCTAAAATCTATAAACTTTGGCAAATGTAACTATTCTATTACATGTATATGAACTATCTATCTATAAGGCAAATATAACTATTCTATGGCAAATATGTGATAAGGATGGCCTGTTCAAATTGCTAGGCCAGACCAGACACTATCTGGCTAACTAACTTCAAGCTATGACCAACAAAGAATGCCATAAGAAGTTCTATCACCAGCCCATTCTGGCTCTGGGTCAGAATGGGCTGCACCAACCGAGCTCGGCCTCTAGGGGGAACCTAAGCTTCTCCCCTAAACTTGGCAAAATGGAACAGTCCAACAGGCAAACAGGGAAATAAACAGGCCGAGACTTCACAACAGCCTCCATGTCCATTTAAGATTAAGATGAGATGGTTTTTAAAAGAAAGTAGCAATAAACTATTGTGCCACATACTAAGCGATTCAGGAGGGTGTCATTGGATGCTTTGGACAATTTGTTGAATTCCGAAAGTGCACAACGCCAGTTTGAGACCAACCAAAACTATCATTGCAACATAACCGTGTTAGAAGGTCTTTGAGCTCCACTAAAATTCAGTTGTATCTATTCACACTGTCCTAATGCAGATCACATGAATAATATACCTGACTCTGTTTTATTTATTATGCTTGTTTTTTTCCATAGGAAAAGTTGTTCCAATGTATTTCAGTTGTGAAAGTAAGTCGTTCATGTTTTTAAAAGTTGGGGTTTAATGCAAGCTCTGAAGTAAATCAGTTGAAGACCACTGTTTCAACTTAGTTCATTGGCTTACTTACACATTTCGATAATATTTCAAGAAATATGGGGTTCTGAAATAACACAATCTTTTTGCAGTGTGGGATTTTAAAAAAACCCTCATGGGTAAGAAAAGCCACACTATACATATTTTTATCACTTAAAAAGATGAACTGTGAACATATTAGGAATTTGTGTCCTGGGAATTGACTTGTCCATGCCTGTCAAGGTGAATGTTGTCACTCAGAGACAGGATACCGAGGGAGGTATCTTTAGGCACAGTAGCCTCTGAAGATGCCCTGTTGGAGACTCCTGTCTTAAAGGCCTTCTAAATCAAATATTAATATATTTCGATACAACAAATAAGTCAAACCTTCACTCCTGATGAGGTTTTGGATTTTAAAGATTCTGACTGTTTACAAAGATCTGGAGTTTAATTTTACCAGTGAGACACCTGCTTGTGCTTGTGCTCTGTGCTGAGAACATTTTATGCTGGGTTTGTATGGTGACATAAAAGTAATATTTTCAAAAACATGAAGTATTACCACTAATCCCAAATATCTAGCTCTGTGATACATTTTTCCTTACATCTGATCCCGAGCTCTCAATTCTCTTTATTAGTACCTGTAATGTACAGTGTGGAAAGTATACATCAGGAAGTTGAAGAGAACTGTGTACAGTTCTCATTCCTATCTGCAAATCTGCGAGGTGTATTTCTAACTGGCTTTGTGGCTGTAATGAGGAACAAGGACCTTCTACAAGAGCTAGTGTTCCAGGTAAAGATATTCTCGTTGTGCGTTAGGCTCTTCCTTTGGGGTTAAGGGTTTCCTCATCATTTGTTTCCAGCTCATTGTCCCTCCCTTCACAAATCCTTGGCCATATTGTCTTTGTGGATCTCTCCCATTAGTGTCTTTCCAACCCAGTGTCATATTTGGAGGCATTCAAGATTAATCTCCGCTTCCCATTGTCAAGTGTAGTTCCAACCAAAAATATATCTTCTTTAGCTTTGGGGAAAAAAAACCCAGGTTAACATTGTCACCCCTGTGGTGTTTGTTTTGTTGTTTGTGCCCCTGTTCAGAAGATCTTGCTTCACTTTCTGTCCCTGGGATAACTGGATTTTGAAAAATGTGGCTTGTCATGGAAACAAGGATTGGTGATGAAGCTTCAATGGAGAGACCTTTTCCCCTTGATGACTCTTCCAAGAGTGCATTTCCCTTCCTGGGGGTAGATTTCTCTCACGTCCGTTTGTTACAACCTTGTTCTTGCTTGAGTGTGCTTGTAACTCGGGGACTGCCGTCACCCATTGACTGGAAAATGTGTAAAAGTTATTTACAAATTCCTTTCTCCTTTGAGAGAAAGAGTGAGAAAGTCACCCTGCCAAAAGAAATTCATTACATTGTTTTGTATTTCAGGACAAAAAGTTAACTTGCAACCCCCACCCTGCTTAAAAAAAACCATTTTGACCTAAAACATTTTCATTTAGAAACCAATGCACTTTAACACAAAATGCACAAATACAGTGTTCTTTGCATTAAGGTTATTGTGTTTTTTCCCTGCAAAATCCAAGGTACTTTTGGTGAAAAATTAAAATCTCCAAATATGAAGAAAAATTGAAAAATTGCAAAAAAAAAATGAGTATTACATTATTATTATTATTATTATTATTATTATTATTATTACAGTCTTTTCTAAATTGCTGCCTTTTGCCCAATCCTGGGACTCAGGGCTAACGTTATAATTCTATTAAAATGCAAGTGTTAAGCACCATTGAAAGTATGCCATGAAAAAGAATAAGAGCAGTGGAATGAAAACATTTGCAACTCTTTTGTTCTTGCAATGGAGGATGAAATATGTGCAAATTTTCTTCTTTGCACCACAGCAGTCACTGTTGCCCTTTTACAGAATATTATTCCATGGAAGCCCCTTCACACATCCTTCAAAGGAATCTTATCGGCAGGAATGTTTAGGAGATTATCTGATTTATAATCTTTTTGGCAGGAAAATTAAAACTAGCCAGTGGCTATCTATTTTATGTTTACATCAGTTCTCTCACATGAACTGATTTAAAGGACAGAACCAAACCAAATTCATCCTCAAAATTACTCAACACTCCTTCATGCTCTTGATTCAGATTTCATCACATAGCAACCCTTGCTTTCATTTGTGTGCCCCTAAATCCCTGCATTTAGGTCCATGTAACTGGTTGGCATTGACATTACCTTTTTCTTTACGCTATTAGCTGGAGGAGTCACTTGAAACCTCTGGCCAATGCAAGCTGAAGGCAGGCAAGCCAGAATTGCAAGATCTGGTGGAGAATTTACAAGATCACAGTGGAGTCATCATCCCTGAACTTGCAAAGGCAGTTGTTTATTTTCTAGAAGCCTTGGATGGTAAGGATCACAATGTCCAAAATACAGTGACCATTCGAATGTATGTCACTAAAAGACCTTTCAGCCCATGAGCCTCTTCTGATTCAGTTGTACACATGTTGATCTTGCAGATAAGGGCAGCATTTCAAATCTCAAACTGCTTGAAATTTCCCACAGCTCTCTTGAAGGGCACCTAGATCTCTTCAGTAATAATTAATCATGGACAAATAACTCATGGCCTATTCTCCTAGAGTTTCTCACAGATTTGCCCAGTTACTACTGTGAGAGGACAACTCAGTGAAAAAGAGGCTTCTCTTCATTTGCATGTCCCAGCATGCTAGAGCAAACTATGGCTCTTTCTTATCATATTGCTGATCAGAATAATCTTGTCAGCTCTCTGCTTCAGCCATTCTGCCCTAGTATGGAACCCTTCCCTTCCATTGATTGTTTTGCTCTCTTTCTCAGAACTGCAAGAAGAACAATTGATGCTCTTGGAAGAATCTGTGGAAAAAAAGATTGTGCCCAAGCAGCTGGAACTGGTGAGAACTCTAATCACACATTCCCTACATGTTTTGCCAGACATGTTAATATTTATTTATTTACAGTATTTATATTCTGCCCTTCTCATCCCACAGGGGACTCAGGGCAGATTACAATGTACACATATATGGCTAACATTCAATGCCAAAGACACACAACAGATATAGACAGGCAGTCAGAGGCTATTTAACTTTTCTGGCCGCCAGGGGAGCTGTCGCTTTCATCGTCCATCTACGACACTGATAAAGTACTTCCGCATTCCCCGCATGCTTTTCCTGGAGTACTTTGCTGGTGTCTTTTTTATGGCCTTGTAAATTAGTTAAATTAGCCTCCCCACACATAGGTGGTACCTAATTTTCCTACTTGACAGATGCAACTGTCTTTCGGGGTGCAAAGGTCGACAACAAGCTACACAATTGGTCGGAAGCTCACTCTGACCTGGGCTGGCTTCGAACTCATGACCTTTTGGTTAGAAGTGATCTTAATGCAGCTGACACTCAGACTTAATAGATAGTAGATACTCCTTTTACAAAACTGAAATAAATGTGAATTCTATGGAATCCTAGGATTTGCAGACAGTTTTAAGTTTTAATGCAGCAGCAACTAACAAAAAAAAACCACAGGATTCCATATGATGCATCCATGCCAATTAAAGTGGATCAATGGCACTATAACTGTGTGGTGCAAAAGGGCATGAGTTCATATGAGCCTTCTATATACCTCTGCCTTTCTAAAATGTAAAATGTAATTTGCCTGCTAGCTTCTCAGCACTGGCAGAGCTAACAGTGGCAAAAGAGTTCCATAATCAAGTTGTGATACATGGCTGTGCACTATAGTTTTTCCAAAGATTTTCCAAACAACAATGATTTTTTTATTTACAATGAATATTTTGACTTGTGTGGTTTGATTTTGCTTCTTTTGTGTTTCCAAAGATCGATATCATATTAGGCAATATTCTAAGCAACGATGAAAAGAAATTTACTGTAGATGTCCAGCTCTTATCTGAAGAAGAGATGCTTATAATGGGAGCAATGATTGAAATGAGTGGAGTGACTGTTCAGAAAACTGAAGCTCAACTTACTGGAACAGGAGAGCCTGCAGCTTTGGTGCCCTTGTTTGTGGTCCTTTATGTGCTCTCTCTTCTAACTAAGCAAGAAGACGACTGAATTCATCATGATATCTGCATGACCAAGCTGTACACATTTATCTGGGAAAATCTCATTTATTTCCAAGCTTGAAATATATATATATTGGGTTCAACTCCCACAGTCATGGGTTGGGTAAATTGCAGTTCAGAAAAGTAACTTTTTCCAGACTTTCCTCAGTGCAGCTTAGTTCTGAGCAAAACCGGTATAGGGTTATATTGTAGTGCAGATAGGTATATACGGCCTTGCTCTCAGATCTTCTTTGCACTATATAGCCTCCTTTTCAGTCACATTTCTCTCTTGGAATGAAAATTAGTAGTAATAAAATCATTTATTTTCTTTGCAAAAGACCTTAGGTTACATGCCTCATTCAGCCCTTACCATTTGCAATATTCCTTGTTCTGATAGAAATTATATCTCCTGATGATGGTAGCCATCATGACCATCTATCTCAAATAGCTGCTGCAAATTATGGCTAATTTTCTTCTGAAGTAGAACCATCCAGTCTCAATTAAATGGGATGGATAGATAGCTAGATTGTAGATGGTCATATGCTTGTTTTACCAAGTTTCTCACACCAGAAACGACTTGCAGTTTCTTAAGTCGCTCCTGACACGACAAAAAAAAATGTTGTAAACATGAAAACACCATACAAGTCCTGCATGTATGACATACTTCTTTTTTCAATATCCTGACTACTTTAAAATTACCCTATTTCTTTTATTCTGAGATAATAATAACAACAACAACAATAATAATTTTATTTTTATACCCCGCCTCCATCTCCCCTAAGGGAATGGGGCGGCTTACAAGGGATGAGCCCAGAGAGCACAAAGTTAAAAACATAACACAATAAGATGCCATCAAAATAAAACCAAATCAAAACATATGACAATAAAGCGTAACATAAAAACAGTACCATACAGAACGATAAAAGTGCTGAGTTCAGAGGGCTCTGGGTTTGTGCAAATTCCTAGATAGAGCTAAGGGAAAGTGCAAAATTCAGAAAGACAGGGCTGGGAGGATAATGTTCATGGGCATTAAAATGTCAGGATTGTAGAGCAGAGGGCCATGTCAAAGTGAGGAACTTAGGTAACATTGGGCCATTTTTTTGGAACTGCCTAGTCACACTATTCCTCCTTGTAAACATCTCTACAAACGGGGTGCATCTTTATATACATAAATTTGTTTGTATATATGAATAAAGCTTTTTTCTCTGTTGCTGTTACTGAAATTGGTGTGCATCTTACAATCAATGCTATTTTAGAATCAAAACAGAGGTGTTTTGGTGGTAATCGGGCCTTATATAGCCTCAGGATGGTGGGCAGGGTTATCACCAAAACATTTTAGATTGTAGACAGTTCCAAACAGTGAATTGTGTGATTCACGGAGACCACGAAGAAAATGTGTGTGTGTGTGTTTGTTGTTCATTCGTTCATTAGTTTCCAACTCTTCGTGACTTCATAGACCAGCCCACGCCAGAGCTCCCTGTTGGCCATCACCACCCCCAGCTCCTTCAAGGTCAATCCAGTCACTTCAAGGATGCCATCCATCCATCTTGCCCTTGGTCGGCCCCTCTTCCTTTTTCCTTCCATTTTCCCCAGCACCATTGTCTTCTCTAAGCTTTCCTTTCTTCTCATGATGTGGCCAAAGTACTTCATCTTTGCCTCTCCTATCCTTCCCTCCAATGAGCAGTTGGGCTTTAAGATATATATGGATGGAGATACACTTAAAAAAGGTATACAAATTAAACTTAAGAACAGACCTATAGAACCTGTCTTGTTCATAACTTAGAGATTGCCTTTATTGAGACAGACACAGTGCTGTCAAATTGTATTAATGAGACAATGTACACACAGCCTGAGTTGGTCATGGTGTGCCTAAGAAGCCAATTGTTTTCCCGAAAAGAGGATGAATTTGAAGCTGAAAATGAAACTAAATTCAGAGTCTTGAGGCTCACTGCTGTTTCCTCTTCTTAATTAGCCCAAACACCCTCAGAGATTTTTTGTTTTTGTTTTTCAATATTACTTGAGGAAGGGAGAGGATCAACTGGGAGGTCTCCATTGAAGCTGCGGAGATTTGCTGGAGCATTTGGGCTTGAGTCAAACGGCTGAGCTGGGGGTGTATGCTCATGTGGAGGGACTCAGGGGCTATGGAGTGTGGGTTGCTGCTGGTTCTTGGGATGCACAAGGGAGGTCATGGGGACGGAGGCCATTTCCAATTCATCTGGACTTCCATCCTTGGGAAACTGCAATTCCCACAAATCAAGCTATGTTTTCTTTTAATAAGGGGTAGGATTGGGTGTCTTCAATAACAAAGAGAAACATCTTCAGGAGAAGCAGGCAGTTGGGGTTCAATGTGTTCAGCTTTGGCTTCTTTCACTTTCCTTCCTGGAATAAACACTGGCACTGCAGCACATGGCAAGGGCCCCCTGGAGGGCAAGAGGAGGAACTGACTCACTCACCTGGGGAAAGGCACCTGAACACCAGGGAACCCTGGGAGATGTAGTTTGACAGGCCTTCTGCCTTCTTTGCCCAAAAGTGCCAGAAACAGAGAGGCAGCATGGTGAATTGGTTCAAGCTCTGGACTCAGGATTAGTTTGACCACACGCCGACATTTGTGGTCCAGTGTGATGGAATCCCTGGGAGTTTTTGTTTGCAAAGCATTTCACTTTCTCAGCATTCTTTAACACAGAATGCTGCAGACCTTGCAAAACTGCAACTCCCAGAATTCCATAGCATTGAGCCATGACATTTGCAGAGTAGATACACCCTTAAGACAGAGGAATGTATTTTGTTTGTAAGGACTAAAGGTTCATCTTCTACAATGTAGAATTAATGCAGTTTGACACCACTTTGATTGCCACGGTTCAATGCTATGGAATCCAGAGATTGCTAATGTGAAGTGGCACAAGAACATTTTGATACTGTAGGTATTCTAAAATATCACCACAGTTTTTAGACTTATTATTATTATTATTATTATTATTATTATTATTATTTCTACCCGGCTTTATCCGTCAAAAAAAAACTGCATTCACTTTACAGTGTAGATGCATTCTTCAAATCCTTGAATGATTATTGACAGTGCCGGCTAATGTCATCCCGCTTGCATGTTTTGCTAGGAAGTTACTTTGGAAGAGTCTTTAGTAACAGTCACAAGACCAACTCCCTGGAAGTAAACAATTCATAAAATAGTTGCATTTAAGTGTTACTTTTTTACATTACAGCTATTGAAAGTAATGTATGTTTGTTAACATAGTCACTTGAGCTGCAGCATGCGCTGGAGCTTGACCCGTGCCATCTTTCTTCTGCATTATTTGACAGTACGATACAATAAAAGGCCACCCGGACTCTTCCATATATATCTCCATAAGTTAAAAGACTGTCTTTTACTTCAATAGGGAGTTAATTCTATAGCACAGATGCACTTTAAGACTCAGGCTCCATCTTCACCAACTCTCTCAATGAAACTACAACTCCCAGGATTCCATAGCCTTGAGCCAAAGTCGTTCACATGGGCTCAAAGGGCATTTGTTCTATACTGTGGAGTCACCTTAAGACCAGAAAAGCCACATATTCATTGCTCTGTCCTTTTGGGGCATTTGCTCAAAGAGACTAGGATTAGCCGGCTCCTTGCATCCTGTGTGTTCTTCCCTGGGATGTCTAGTTTGGCTCTGAAAAGAAGAATCTGTAAACAATATTTGACCCTTTGGGTGGCCCCTCCTTCTCTGGACCCTCCCACCTGTCCCTTTCTTTCTTGGATTGTGGTCTCCAGAAAGGGACGCAGGATGATCTCAGGTGAGAACAGAAACGGGACTGTGGCTCCCCTTCATCACATCACGAGAGTCCTGCTGATGCAGCCTAGACTCGCATTGGACTTTTTCGCCGCAGCTTCACACCTTAGACTCATTTTCCATTTGTAGACCACTAAGAACAGGGTTCGCTACTATCTACACTTTTGCATTTCCACAAGGAGAAGATTCCCCCCAGCGAAACATTATAAAACACACGCACAAACAGTTCTTCTTAACGATACTTAACAAACTTTATTGGCACAGCCATGTCATCCTGGTCATAACATGATCTCAACGTGACACAGTTTAATAACACACACACACATTTGCACCAACTACAATCCCTTCCACACTGTCCTATGTCCCAAGATCCTATACCAAATAATCTGCTTATCCCAGATTATCTGGGAGTGCAGGCTCATATAATCCTGTTTAAAACATATAATCTGGGATCAGATCCTGGGGAATAGGGCAGTGTGGATCCATTTTACATTGTTGTCTTTTCTCACTTCTTCCTCTTAGGCCCCACCTACACTGCCATATAATCCATTATGAACTGCATTTAATCCAAATTCTAAAACTGGATTATACGGCAGTGCAAATGAGGCCTTTGGCTCCATCTAAACTGTACATTGCATGCATTTTGAACTGGATTATATGTTCAGTACAGACATATATGGATGAGTCTACACTCGCCCTACAATGCAGATCAACCTGCATGAAAGGTTCAGTGTGGATGGGGCCTGAGTTGTAAGTCCTGGGCAGTTGAGGTCTCCCTCCCCAAAGGAATCCAAGGAAAGTGCCACATTCAAAAGAAACGGATACATTTATTCTAAGCAAACATCTTTTAACACAATAGAGCAGACATTATAGAAATGGTTACAGAAAGTAAAAAAAAACAGACTATAGAATAATATTAAGTCACAATTGATGTCAGGGTTGCCCAACATGACAACCCTAGTTACAAAGCCTATACAACACAGACTATATGCCATGGCTCCATCTAAACTGTCATATAATCCAGTTTGAACCGCAGGTAATATGTGTTCAGAAACTGGATTCTATGCCAGGGTCAGTGGGACCTAGAACCTTATCTACATTATCATTTCATGTAGTATGAACTCAGGCTGGATCTGCACTGCCCCATATCCCAGTTTCTGGTCCCAGTTTCTGGTCTGCTTCTCCCAGGTTATCTGGCAGTGTAGACTCATATAATCCAGTTTAAAGCAGATAATCTGGGATCAGATTTTGGGATATATAGGGCAGTGTAGATCCACCCTACATGGGAACTCCTCTCATTTCCTCCTCTTAGGACCCATCTAGGGTCCTTCTATACTTCCCTATAATCCAGAATATCAAGGAAGATATTCCACATTATCTGTTTTGAAATGGATTATCTGAATCAATCAACACTGCAAAATAATCCAGTTGAAAGCAGAGAACCTGGATTTTATAAAGCTGTGTAGAAGGGGGTCTACACTGTCATATAATCCAGGTTGAATCATAGTTAACATGCATTCTGAAAATGGATGATGTGGCAGTGTAGATGGGGCCTATAGCCTTATCTACACTGTCATTTCATGCAGGTAGAACTGTATAATATTGTCAGTGCAGACTCAGGCTGGATCTACCCTGCCCTACGTAGCAGGATGTGATCCCAGATTATCATTTTTTAACAAAGATTATCTGGCAGTGCAGATTCATATAATCCAGTTCAAAGCAGATAATCTGGGATCAGATCCTGGGAGAGAGGGAAATCTAGATCCAGCTCATATGCCGTTCAACCTGCATGGAAGGATCAGTGTGGATGGGCCTGAGTTGCAGGTCCTGGGCAGTTTGGGTCTCCCTCCCAAAAGGAATCTAAGGAAAGTGCCAGATTAAAAAGAAAAGAGTACATTTATTCTAGCCAGACATTTAAGGATACAATATTAGTCGACACAAATCCATAAGATAAAACTACAATACGCAGACTAGGGGGCCTCTCTCACTGCGCTGTCCAAGGGCGTCTCTTCTCCTCCAGCGGCTAGGCTGTGAGTCCTGGGATTTGCAGAGGAGGGAGGGGGGCCTTGGAGACCCTCCTCTGCCAGAGAGGCCTGGGCCTCCCTCCCCTGCAAGCCCCGGATCCACAGGAGGCAGCCAGAGCAGCCAAAGGGGAAGAGCAGCGCTTCCACAGGGCAGGGGGATCCTCTCCTATACAAGAAAGACAATCATATTACATGGTAAATAACAACAAACATACACTTTAAACTTTTACAATAAAGCGAAATATCCAAACACAGTTATCTGAGTCCTGTCTTCTCTCTTCTTGTTCTTACAGGCGCCAGTCAGGGTCCCTCAAAGTAAAGCGTCCCACGATGGTTAGGGTCCCTCGATGGCCAGGGTCCTTCGCTGATCAGGGTCCCTCAATGTCAAGCGTCCCACGATGGTCAGAGTCCCTCGCTGATCAGGGTCCCTCGATGTTCATGTCCCTCGATGGGTCACTGTTCCTTGGCGTCCTCCGTCTGGAAAGGCCCTGCAAGAACCACAAGCGGCGTCAGTGGGGAGTGCTTCCCCTCCTCTTCCTGCTTCTCCTCCATGGCCAACACCAGCCAGGCCTCCTTCCACGTGAGTCCAGGTGAAGCGGGGTGGGTGGGGGGCCCAAGGTGAACCCAAGGGGCATCAAGGCCCATCGGGAGACACAGCTCCAGAAGAGGGGGGATGGCCTCCTGCTTGACAGGTTTGTCCA